>NC_039247.1:12302221-12630689 GCF_003368295.1 Carassius auratus | reverse complement strand
ATCAGCTGGTGTGCCCTGGACGGCCACCAGAGGGCACCCCTAGGTCTGTTGGTGAGCACATGGCTTGTCATTGTTTTTGTTGGTGCTGTGTGCTCTCATGACTTTGTTAACCCCGCCCACCTTGTTATCTGTTAATTGGTTCAATTGTCCCACCTGTCTGTCCTCATTGCCTACACTTCTTATTATTCCACTTGTGTTTTCTGCCCTCTGTTGGTTTGTTGTAGTTGATGGTGTTTCTGGCTGTGTTTGGATGCCAGTGAAGTGAGTGCAATATAGTTTTTGTCTCTTTGTTCAAATAAATATTTTTTTGTTCTAACCTGGCTGTCTTGCATTTGGCTTCTGTCTGCATCCCGTAACAGAAAGAATCAGATTTCCCAACTCTATATACAGTATGAAAGACAAAGAACCATTAAAGATGAACTGATTCATTAGAATGAATTGGATTTCCCAATAAGACATATAGGAGAGAGAACTGTTCTTAATAATTTTCCCACATTGTGAGACAAAAAATCATTTAGTATGCACCAGTTCACTAAAATGAATCAGATTTTCAGTACCATATGAGAAAACTGTTCAGCATTAACTGATTTACTAGAATGAATCAGCTTTTCAAATATAAAGAGAGAGAATCGTTTAGGACAAAGCACTTCACTATAATTAATAACATTTCCCAATACCACATACAAAAGAGAAAACCTTGCAGAATTGACTTGTTCAGTGTTGATTCATAAACATAATGTGTCTTTTTTATGAATGATAATATCTTACAATACATATCCTGAGTAAACAATAAACAAAACTTGAAATAATCAGTAACATTTGTATCTGTAATCCCCTTTGTGCATGTGTGTGTTGACACAGCAGAAGGCCTCTATTTAGGAAGTAGTTGTTTTCTTCAGAGAAAAAATCAGTAGGCAGCCTTCGTCGTGCCATCTGCTATAGCCCAAGCATCTGCTATGATATGAGAAAAGCTGCATGGATTTATTTATGCTTTTTTAAACCTAAATCACAGCAGAGCCCATCTATCACGGATGTAGGCGGTCAAACAAATATATATATGTATGTATGTATTTATGTATGTATATTTATTTATTTATTTATTTTTTTAAAACATTATAAGTGGACCTTAGAGAACAGTACAAAATATTTTACAAGGCACTTCATGACCAGTGAGTAGTCTTAGCATGAGAGGAATGATATGCTTCTACACTTGCTTTAGCCAGACCTTAACAGAGTCCAACCTGCTACAAATCATTACAACATCATTTCATCAGCCGTGGAATGCCCAGCAAGCGCTAAACAGGCCCCAGAATTCCCATTTGCATAACACGCCTCACATATTTTCCAAATGTTGAATAAAGAGCTAATCAAGGCATTAGCTTAAAACACTTAACCTGCACAATCAACTTGAGATTCAACATTATATGGTGATTTAGCCTAGGTTAAAGGTTTGGACTGGTAACTGATAGGTTGTGTATTTAAATCTAAGTCACAAGACAGAGACATGGTTTCACACAAAATATGTAGTTCCTGTAGTTTATCTTTGCATGACAGATGTACTATTTGAACATTGCACTGAATCTAAAAATCCTTTATCAAGAATACAAACAAGTCAATACAAGTTGCACAGCTATGCAAGTCATGAGAAAAATGAGGAATTTGGCATTGACAATGTTGTTGTCAATACTTCATTCCAACAAAGAAACTGAACTGTTTGTTGCATCCCACTATCCTCAAAAGACTTTTGATTATGATAATCGTAAGAAAGGAGTATGGTATCTGCACAATTCTTTTCACAATGTTTGCGCACCAAGCATATTTGGAATGTTTTCTGAAGTATCATGTGACACTGAAGACTGAAGTAATGATACTGAAAATTCAGCTTTGTTATTACAGGAATAAATAACATTGTAAAATACATTCACAACTTTATTAAAACATTAATTTAAACTAATAATATTTCACACTATAATTGTTTTTCATCATTTTTTATCAATTAAATGCAGTCTTGTTAAGCATAAGAGATATAAATGTATTTTTATTTAATTGTTTTCTGTCAGAGTTGGAAAAGGATCCTTGTGTCAGTATTTTGTTGAAGCACCTTTTGGTTTAATTACAGCCTTTAGTCTGTTGGCATATGTCTCTACTAACTTTGCACATCTAGACTTTGCAATATTTGCCCACTCTTCTTTGCAGAACTGCTTGAGTTCAGTTCAGTTTGATGGTGAGTGTTTGTGGACTGCAGTCTTTAAGTCATTCCACAGATTTTCAGTGGGGTTTAAGTCTGGGCTCTGACTAGATCATGCAAGGACATTCACCTTTTTCTCCTTCAACCACTGTGTGCTCAGTTGTGCTGTGTGCTTTGGGTCATTGTCATGTTGGAAGGTAAATCTTCTTCCCATTGACAACTTTCTGACAGAGGGCAGCAGATTTTCCTCAAGAATTTGATGGTATTTTGACCAATCCATTTTTCCTTCTATCCTGACAAGTGCTCCAGTCCCTGCTGCAGAGAAACAGCCCATAACAGGACATCACCACCTCCATGCTTTACTGTAGGAGTGCTGTCATTTGGATGGATTTCTGCCAGACATGTCGTTTGGTGTTGAGGCCAAATAATTACATTTAAGTCTCATCTGACCGTAACACCTTTTTTCATGTGGCCTCAGAAGGTGTGTTTTGGCAAAGCTCAGTCGTGACTGCATGTGGCCTTTCTTGAGAAGTGTTTTTTTTTTTCTCGCAACCCTCCCATACAAGCCACATTTTTTGTCGAATTTGTGATATTGTTGCACATGCACACAATGACCACTCTTCGTCATAAATTCCTGCAACTGCATCAGAGTTGCAGTAGACCTCTTGAAGCCTCTCTGATCAGTTTCTCCCTGGCTCTTTCATCCAGTTTGGAGCGAGGTGCTGATGCAGCAAGGGTCTGTGTTGTACCAAATACATTCTACTTCTTAATAAAACTTAAGACTTATCTATGCTTCTAGACATTGGTACAGCCTTTGAATTTTTTGGACTTGCGTATGTCCACATCTTTTCATGCTGAGCTAATCAAAATAATCACAGCTGAAACTCAAATCGCTTTGTGTGCCTTTGACAAAGTGATTAGCTACACAACCAGCTACTTTTTCCAACAGATTTTAATTGTTTTATTTATTATAATTTTTTTTTTCTGAGGTGTTGGCATTATATCTTTCACTTGGATGTTAAAAGTTGCACTGAGTAAATACAGCTGGATAAAACAAAAACTGTGTCCGTCTTTATTTCAAGCGATCGAGCAACAAAATGTGATTATTTAAGGGGGGGGGGGTGATTATTTTCTACACCCACTGTATTTTCAGTTCTTGCTCTAAATATCTTGAAAGGACCCATCTTGCTGTACAAGAACACACAGTGGCTTTACACAAAATGACACAACTCAGTCCATGCATATCTCTGCCGATAACCGGCACATACTCAGCACACTTCCTCCAGAAGTAGTGTAAGGCACACACAAACACAACAACAATCATTCATGTCATTCCTCTTTGCAGTCACGGTGCTCCCACAACCACAATAGCACACGGATGAACCTGGCACACATCCAAATATTGCAAAAGAACAGTTTTGGTTAACCAGAGAGCTCTCTCTCTTTATCTCTCTCATACACATACACACAGAGTAAAAGAGGAAGACCAGTCTTTATGTGCCATCCTGCATTCACCATTCCATTCCAGGGTGTAGTTCTGCTCCATCCAACAGTGCAGCAAGTTATTTTTTTAAAAAGCACACTGCATTCATTTCCTTGGCTGATAAAAAATACTGATATAATTTCATTTTTCTCTTGAAAAAGAAGGATGTCACACTGTTAGTGAGGAATGCAAATTGAGGTTCAGTGTGTGTCTGAGAGTGTGCTGGGACAAATGGAAAGTTAAAAGATTTCCCTCTCTATGGCCTAGTATGGAAATCAAAGTAAAATCACATGATTATCACAATGATTATCTCAATTTATTTGATAAAAAGCATATGGGACTGTGAGAAGAACAGAATGATTAGGGTATAGTATCATCGCTCAAAATAAGTAGCATGTAAAGAAACTTTCTGGTTTTTTTTAGCTTTGGGGTTCTTGGCCTGACCCATCTTGACTGAACAAATAAAATCAGAAATTCATAGAAAAAATCCAATGATTAAAACAATAAAAATCGTCTCTAGGTTACGTATGTAACCCTAGTTCCTCGAGGGAACGAGACGCTGCGTCAAAAGCGCTTTGGGGAACGCACCCAGCGTGCGCGACTCTGAATATCGTGTGAAATCAGACCAATGGAAGAGCGTGACGTCACCGGCGGAGTGACGTAAGTGACCAGGAAGCTATAAAAGCACGTGCCACGCAGCTGGCGTCAGCTTCGAGTACCAGCAAGCGCCGGCAGGGGTGCCGGGGGGTATGGCTCCGAGACGCAGCGTCTCGTTCCCTCGAGGAACTAGGGTTACATACGTAACCTAGAGACGTTCCTCTTCAGGAACTCGAGCTGCGTCAAAAGCGCTTTGGGGAACGAGTACCAACGCCGCCAGACCACCAAACCCCTGCCTAGTGTGTATCCGAAGAGCCACAGCTTAGGTCAGGAGGACTGAAGCGCCTGGAGTGACTGGGACCGTACTGGAGGTTTCAGCCTCAGCGCACCGCGGAGGAAACGTGTAACTAAGGGGTGTCTTCCCAAAGACTGGCCATCGAGAAGGGCGTGGTAGGCCGCAATAGCCGCCACGTAAACCTTCAGCGTGGAGTGGGTCAACCCTGCAGAGAGCCTAGCCTGTAGAAACTCCAGAACTGTACCAATCGGGCAGTTTGCTGGGTCTAGCTGGCGGTCTCTGCACCATGAGGTGAAGAGTCTCCACCTCAGGGCGTACAGTTTCCTCGTTGAGGGAGCTCTGGATTGGAGAAGGGTCTCAACAACCTCGGTTGAGAGACCGGCTGCTAAAAGTTGTGCCCCCTCAGGGGCCACACCCACAGCTTCCACAACTCCGGGCGAGGGTGAATTATCGTACCCTGCGCCTGCGAGAGGAGGTCTGTCCTGATCGGTATCTCCCACGGAGAGCCGTCGAGGAGCGAGACTAGATCTGAGAACCATACTCGGCCCGGCCAGAACGGGGCTACTAACAACAGACGGACCCCGTCCCGGCGTACTCTCGCCAGAACTCCCGGGAGCAGAGCAATAGGGGGAAATGCGTACAGACGAAGCCTCGGCCAGGTCTGTACCATAGCGTCCAGTCCCAGAGGAGCTGGATGAACTAGAGAGAACCAAAGGGGGCATTGAGACGTCTCTTGAGATGCAAATAGGTCTACTTGAGCCCTGCCAAATATTCTCCATATCTGCTTCACTACTTGTGGGTGAAGTTTCCACTCCCCCGGGCCTCGGCCCCTGCCTCGACAGTATGTCTGCTCCCACATTTTGTTTCCCAGGAATATATACTGCTCTTAGTGAGAGGAGTTTGCTCTGGGACCACACCAGGATCTGGTGCGCCAGCTTGTACAAAGGGCGCGAACGCAGACCTCCCTGGTGGTTGATATAGGAGACCACCGATGTGTTGTCGATGCGCACCAACACATGGTGACCCCTTAGGTCTGGGAGGAAGTGCTTCAGTGCACGAAAAACTGCTAGCATTTCTAGACAATTGATATGCCATGTTCGATGGCGATCGCTCCACAGACCACGGGCAGGGTGGCCACTCATGACTGCACCCCAACCAGTGAGGGATGCATCTGTCGCTAGCGTTACACGGCGACAAAGAGCTCCCAGCACCGGGCCCTGTTTCAAGAACCAAGGTTTCTTCCATACATCTAAGGCACGTAGGCAGCGCCGCGTGACCTTGATAGTGCGGAGTAGATTGCCCCTCGGGGAAAATCCCTTGGTCTTGAGCCACCACTGCAGGGGCCTCATGTACAGCAGGCCAAGAGGTATCACGTTGGACGCAGCTGCCATCAGACCCAACAATCTCTGAAATTGTTTGACAGTGAGTGACTGGCCTTGTTTGACTCTCTCGACTGAGATGCGGATCGACTCGATACGCGCAGGGGACAATCGTGCCTGCATCATGGTCGAATCCCATACTACGCCTAGATAGGTGGTTCTCTGAACCGGAGAAAGTACACTCTTCTTGGCGTTCAGTCTCAAACCCAGCTCCCCCATATGTGCGAGGACGACATCTCGATGCCGAACCGCAGCCTGCTCTGACTGAGCTAAGATCAACCAATCGTCGATATAGTTGAGAATGCGGATGCCCTGCATGCGCAGGGGGACCAGAGCCGCGTCTACACATTTTGTGAACGTGCGGGGTGAGAGTGCAAGGCCAAAGGGAAGTACTCGATATTGGTAAGCTTCGCCCCTGAAAGCGAACCTCAGAAACTTCCTGTGATGTGGAAGGATGGATATATGAAAATATGCGTCTTTGAGATCTATCGTGACAAACCAGTCCTGGGACCTGATCTGTGCTACAACTTGCTTGATTGTGAGCATTCTGAATTTTAGTCTCATAACTGAACGATTTAAGACCCTCAAGTCTATAATCGGACGCAGCCCCCCATCCTTCTTGGGAACTATGAAATACCGGCTGTAAAATCCGGACTCCCTGTCTTGAGGAGGGACCACCTCGATGGCCTCCTTCTCTAATAGGGTTTTCACCTCCTGTTCCATAACCAGACCCTGCCTGAGGCCGACTACTGTCTGAACGACCCCGTTGAATACTGGCGGCACGGAGCCGAACTGAATGCGGTAGCCTTTTTCTACTGTGTGCAGGACCCATCGAGATACATTTGGCAGTAGTTTCCACGCTGCTAAATAATCTACTAAGGGAATCAGTCTCTCGAGACTGATCTCTGGTGTAAGAGGCCCCCGCAGGGGCGGCGAGCGTCTCAGCCCCGCTACGCGCACGGGCGGAAGATACTGAGAGCGATGCTCGCTGGGACCTGCTGCACCCTGGATCACTGGCAGGGTTAGCAGACCGGCCCCCAGAGGGCGCTGAGGGGAGACGGGCACCGTGTACTGCGGTGTGTACCGCTCTACCCCAGCAGAGGCTGCCCTCTGAAACCCTGGGTTGTTGGCGTCAGGGTTTCTTGGCCGAGGACTTCTTAGCTTCAATAACCGCCCTGAGATCTTGTTTGGGCTGGGAAGTCCTCGGCCGAGAGCGTCGTCGAGACTCTCGTTCCCGACACGGAGGAGCACGAGAGGCGACGCTCTGCTTCTGAGCCTCGCGGTACGAGGAGCTAGGGAGCGGCTGGGGCATCTCCCGCCCAGATGCCCCGAGGGAGCGACGAGGGAGGAACTTATGGAACGCCGCCGCTTGCTTGCGGGCCTCCTGAAACCTGTCGACGACAGAATTGACTGCGTCGCCGAACAGGCCAGTCGGCTGGATCGGGGCGTCCATGAGGCAGACCCTGTCCCGCTCTTTCATATCAGACAGGGTCAACCATAAGTGCCTCTCCGCGGCCACCATAGCTGCCATGGACCGCCCAATCGCTCGAGCGGTCTCCTTGGTGGCGCGGAGGGAGAGATCAGCGGTCCTTCTTAGCTCAGAGATATCATGGGACTTGATCTCCTCTCCCTCATCTAGCTCCTTGAGCAGATCGGCTTGGTACGCCTGTAACACCGCCATGGTGTGCAGACACGCACCAGCCTGACCTGCTGCCGCATACCCTTTGCCCACCAAAGCCGAAGTTGTTCTTAGTGGCTTTGAGGGCAATGCCGGGGCCTTTAGAGACGACCCCGCACCGGGGGACAGATAGCTCGCGAGCGTCTGTTCCACCCGGGGCATCGCTCTATAACCGCGCTCTCCCATCCCCACTACGTTCCCATAGTAGTCTGACAAGGGGATGTAGAGGCGGGCCGAGAATGGGCGTTTCCACGACCTGGAGATCTCATCGTGCAGGTCGGGAAAGAATGGCAGGCCCCGGCTGGGAGGTGGCTGACTCGCGCGCAGGAAGCGTTCATCAAGCTTGCTTCTCTGCGGTTCAGCTGCTTTCTCGGTGGGCCAATCGATGTTTAGCTTGGCCACCGCGCGAGTAACCACCTCCAAGAGCTCCTCATACTGCGCCGAGTGGGGTGGCGAATCCCTGTCGAGCGACTCCACATCAACTTCCTCCTCGGAGGAAGAGAGGCGAAGCGTCGACCCCTCTCCCTGAGTGGAAGGAACCGCTGAGCGTGCTTCCGACTCTAGGGATTGGGTGCCGGATCTGGCAGAAGTGGAAGGAGATAGGGACTGGCCCGTCTCCATTCCCTCCACCAGATCCACTTGCGAACCCCACGAGTGCAGCCGCCGTTCTGCCTCAGCAGAAGCGGGACCAGCACCGCGGGGAACGCTGGCGAAGGCCCCCTCCTCGAAGAGGGCCCTCCGGGAACGAAGCATACGCACCGACATCCGCAAACAGTGCGGGCAGTCGGCCCCCTCGAGAGCCGACTCGGCGTGCTTCGAACCCAGGCAAACCACGCAAAGGTTGTGTGTATCCCCACCCGTTATATATCTCGGGCAGGGAGGAACACACAGCCTAAAACGCGATTTGGAATCGCCAGAATGCTTAACTTTCGCCTTGCTTTTGGGCATTGTCTAGGAGCTCTTAAACTGGACAGACAACAGTAAATAAGACTCACAGACAAACAGTTTGACAATCACACACAGAGCGCTTGCTGAGAGACGCGAAGCTGACGCCAGCTGCGTGGCACGTGCTTTTATAGCTTCCTGGTCGCTTACGTCACTCCGCCGGTGACGTCACGCTCTTCCATTGGTCTGATTTCACACGATATTCAGAGTCGCGCACGCTGGGCGCGTTCCCCAAAGCGCTTTTGACGCAGCTCGAGTTCCTGAAGAGGAACCAAAATTAAAATATTAAATCATCATAATTGCATTTAAATAGATTTTCAATTGTAGTAAAAAAATAAAAAAATAAATAAAATAAAAATAATGACTACTAACTACTAACTAAATTCAATGACTAATGTAATGTTGTTATATATATATATATATATATATATATATATATATATATATATATATATATATATATATATATATATATATATATATCCTTTTATCAGCAAACCTCATTTGCAAAATGAGGTTTGCTAAAGCAAATTTTTTTTTTGGCTTTAATGGAGAGACAGTCGGGAATATAGACAGATAAATTATGCAGACCAGATTCAAACCAGCATCCTTGTGAGAATTGCAGCTCTTATAAATCATGATCATGTCCTCTAACCACTCTGCCACAGCCATTATTTCTGACACCTATGGGAAAATAAAGAGATAAAAGAAGAAAAAAAGAAGACTGTATGATCATTATACAAACAATGAAAATCAAAGCAAAAGCCATAAACACTAAACAACTGAGATGAGAAATGGCCATCATACATTGCTGCTCACAGCACATTTGAATGTGTGTGGGTGTGAGAAGAGTGACTCTGTCATGCCAGCCGTCTAATTTAAATATCAACACTGCACACAAATACACACTTATGAAAATCTGATCATTGTTTGTTCATTTAAAGCAGAAGGATACAAAGGAATTCTTCCTGTTGACCTAGTTTCAGAGTAGGTCATACAGACAAAAAAAGATGCTAGTAAGTGTGTTTAAACACCCATAAATAAAGACTGAATGAAAAGCGCATTAATACCCTATCAGATATTTGTTAGCATTTTTAAAGTAATTAACTAAAACTAGTGCATCCTCGAAATGTCCCTGCATGCTGCCATCGAGTGTTTAGTGTGCAGGGCTAATAATGATACCATACACCTGCTGCTGGATTAGATGTGTTACAGCCGGATGTGTGAATATCCCACTTGTTAAATGACTGACGCTCTCACTAGATTTGTCAGTCTGCATTTTCAAGTCATATCTCCTCTTATATATGTCCAGAAAAAAAGGCTTGAGAGTTGTATGGCTAAGACAGCTTTTCTTTTTGAATTCTAAAAATGTATTGTATATTTGTATAACACACATAGTATTTTTAGCTAGCAAATATTTCATTTAAATGATGGATGTGCTGCCAGCGTGTAATACGAAACAGCAATTTAGATGGCTTTAATCTTCGTCTAAGTGCTTTATTTGATGTGCCAATATAGTTGATTTCCACTTTATCTTATATCTGAGGCCTGACAGGATGCCTTTTTGTCCTGTGGGGGTACACAGAGAGCACAGGAATGAAGGAGAAGAAAGACGAAAGAGGAGGGAGAGGTCTATGGGTGTTTGCTCTGCTTCCTGTGGGGCAAAGTGGGGTAATATCACTCCCAAGCCCCCTGATACACAACAAGAGGTATATTGTCTTGAGACAGATAGAGAGAGAGAGAGAGAGAGAGAGAGAGAGAGAGAGAGAGAGAGAGAGAGAGAGAGAGAGAGAGAGAGAGATGGGGTTACTCAGCAGTTGAAGGAATAAATCCCTTTCTTTAAAAACTCAATTATATGAGACAGCAGAAGCACATATTACATAATTAAATCCTAAATAATAACTGTGGTTTTGCCAGTGCTGTCACTCCAAATGCATTCACTCTTTATAATAACACAAATGGAGTTATAAAAAAATGTCAAGGTTGTAAAAAACTATTTTACTTAAATAAATAAATAATAATAACAAAAATGGAACACACACATGCACATATATGTATATATAGGGATATGCAGTAGATCAAAACATATTTAGTGCATTATAACTTTATCTGTATCCAAAAAATATGATAACATTATAGCAAAGTTTGAGACACAAAAGCACTGAGGTACAGTTAACTGGGGATTTGAAGGGTGCACCACAAAATAATTTTCATGGAAGATAAGTAGTCAATATTAAAATTAAATTCTACTATTTTGTCTAAATAAAGCAACACCCCCCATCCCAGCACACACACACACACACTGATCTGTTAAAGATTTCATTTAACGGTATTAATAAATTACTATATAATATTGGCCTTTAACAGATGGTAACAATAGCATGCAGGGTGTGAATTCCTGAATTGCTTTCTGTTACCCTAATGCCAAAACAACAGAATAATTGCTTAGCATATTTTTTGTCCTGGATTGTTAATCATTAAAATACCTCAGGGAAATCTTTTTCCATTCCTAGAACTATGTTATGTCTGCATTTGTCTATGTGTGTGCATGCATTCAATTAGTTTGAAAAATCATGGCACTGTAAAACTGAGAATGTGTTTATGTGTGTGAAAAAAAGAAAGCATACAGGTGAATACAGACAGAATATGGACAAAGAATTTATGCATATATGTGATGGCAGGGGCCGCAGGGTGGGGGGATCTGACAGGTGGCTGGATAACCAGAAGCTGCTGAGAGAACTACATGTCTGAGATTAATAGTTTTGATGAAGTGGTAATGAGAGAACTGGGGGAGCATGAGAAGAGAAAGGAGAGGGATGGGGAATAGAGGCAGGGAGAATGTGTCCAAAGGCAAAAGTCATTTTTGAACTACACACCAATCACTGCTTTTAACACATACTGAATAGGGGCTGACTGTTTATAACTGTCCCTATATTCTTTATTTTAATTGTATACTTAATCACTATGTGTGGCACTCTATTTTAATTTGATTACAATTAATACCACTATTTTTGTTGTTGATTTAGTACTGAAGTACTGAAACTAAAATTAAAACTGAAAAAGGGAAAATAAAAGTCACTAAAACCTGCTAATGAATCGGATCATTAACATTTTACAATTAAAGAGAGAACACAAACAGAAGAGGAGAAGAATAAAGGCAGAAAAACAAAACATTAAAAATACACAGCTGGGACAGTCAAAATATTTAAGTTAATTTGGTTAAGTTAAACTCTTGTAGCATGGAAAATGATTCCCTGCCTCCTCATAACTGTGGTCTTATCCGAGGCCAAGGCTGAGTTCTGTACTGAGTAAATATGACTCAAAACGGACATTGGTGTTGTAAGTGACTGATTCCAAATGAGACGTGAAACATCCTCCCTAGTAATAAACCTACTGCTGTGAAACACACACACTTTGATCTTCAAAGCTTTGTCTCATCCTGCAGAAAAAGTTACGACAGGCGTATAAGCAGGATTCCCTATGTAATTGAATGTACTGCACACAAAATACATTGACGGATATAGTCCTATTAACAAAATGTTCTGTACTTTTTGTCTCTTTTTTCTTCAACCATTTCCTCAGTTTCCAGAACCTTAAACAAAAACCAATAAGAACATTTAGTTTCTAGTTTCTATAATTTGAATGGCATATTTTCACTCCTCAACTTCTATCTTAAGCACAAAATGGTTTGTTGAAGCTAGGTAGGTATCTGACTGGTCCAGACTTCACACTAGAGAGTCAGGATCAGGAATTAGCCCTGTTGCTAGATGTTGTAACTACACTATTATGCTACCAAAAAAAAAAAAAAAAGATGAATAATTTAAAAATAACTTTGAATAGTCTTAAATCAGCTCTTAGGTCAACATTTTAAGATCATCATTCTTGTGAAAAAAATTACGGTGCTCGTGAAAGGACACGGTCGGTTCACTTAGTTTTGTCGTGGCCACGACATAATAACTTGTGGAAACGTGATAATATGTAATGGCCACAAAATATTAACTCATGGGAATGTCATATTATGTTGTAATATTATGTTGTGGGAACGTCATATTATGTTGTGGCCACGAGATCATTTTGTTGAGGTAACGACATCCTTATGTGGTGGCCTTAAAATGTTATGTTGAGGGAACAACATATTTTTCTCATGGAAACGAGTTTAATGCGTGCGAAATTTATGCTGCTAAATTTATACTAATTTAGATTCCATTTCATGGGTACAAATAGACAGAGAAGAAAGCCTTTTTCTGAAATGAAGCCATGCTAGCTGATATTGTGGTCTATAACTCCTCCCTGAACTCTCGCTGCTCTGTATCTTGCTCTCTCATTGGCTGTCGGTCATCGCCGATGTAGTTTTCAATCAGAACACTTTTCAGACAGCATGATTTTGAATTGCCGACAGGTCCAGATATTTAGCATGCCAAATATCTCAAGGACATCGGCGACTCATCTGCGATTCTCTCAGATTGCGTCTTTGCTCATTCACACTGTGTGATTGTCACTCACGTGAACGAGCACAGACTTGCCTGTGATTTCGGGCATTTGGCGGCAATTTCTCAAAACCTGTCGGCGAGCCAAAAACTGGGCTAAAATCGCGCAGTCTGAACTCAGCTTAAGTGAAGCGACCATGTTCTCTCATGGGCACCGTAAAAAGTACACAAGCATTCTTACATTTTTTTAAATAAAAATGTTACAGTGCTTACAATGGAAATAATAGTAAGTGTTTTCTTTTCCTTTGGACACTAGACTACAAGTTAACTGCAATTAAATAAAATTAAGTTTACATCTATATTAAATGTAAATCTTGAGGCTTAAGAGTGATTTGAGAGTCCCATTAAGTGCACATTTTTACATGTCTTTGTGAAAAATAATAACTACAAATAAATTCTAAACTAACTCTAATGTGGTAATGTACACATTAGCAATGACATAATCATGATACTTTCTTAACAAAAAACAGTCATGTAAATAGCTGGTCTTATTGAGAAAAACTGAACAAACATAAGCCTTCTGTCAATGTGAAATCATTTGTACACGTCTCTTCTCCGTCTTGAAGAAAACGATGCTCATCTCAATATCCTGACAGAACCAAAAGTCAGAGCTTAGGGTCATCTGTAATGAACTGCATCAAGAGGTTAAACACATTCCAACAGAGGTGGTCTGAGCTGGATAGTATCAGCTGAAATGTGCACCACTGGAGATCAAACCATTGATCAAACCATTGATCAGACCATTTCAGACCATTTTGGGCCATTTCTCTAACTGCTCGACTAATGCTGCATTAGCATGGAATGAGCTGGTCCATCTGCAGTCCACTGACCCCAGGCTAACAGTTTTCCCTATCATTACACTGTCAGGTCATTTGTGTCAATGGCACTAGAAAAAAACAGGCACTGAGCTGTGATCTTAGCATGATGTACTGGGAAATAACATGCCAGAGGAGTGTGTGGGTAGTGTGGATGTATGGTAGTGTGCATAG
The DNA here is from genome assembly GCF_003368295.1 of Carassius auratus. Lineage (NCBI taxonomy): Eukaryota > Metazoa > Chordata > Actinopteri > Cypriniformes > Cyprinidae > Carassius > Carassius auratus. Next base: position 12,616,648 of record NC_039247.1, on the reverse strand, counting down.
ATGTATTGTTTGTGATGAGATTGGTTGGTTACATTCAGTCTAAAGTATTTGTGTAATTCAGTTTTCCCAACATGTTTGCTCATCAACCTATTAAGGCATTTTAAGTGTCCGATTTTTTGGCATGAAAAACACGCATGAAGAGATAAGAAAACTAAACAAGGCATCTCAATGAACTTCTTGACATTGATACCAAAATATCGGATTGCAATGATCTAGGTTCGTTTTGTTTTTCCCTAAAGCTTTAATTATTATTATTATTAATATTATTATTATTATTAACTGATTACAGCGAATGACAGATATGGTGGCTCCAAAATGTATTGACACTTAAACCCAAAAATGAAAATTACCCCATGATTTTCTCGCCCTCAAGGCATCCTAGGTGTATATAACATTCCTCTTTCAGACAAATACAATTGGAGTTATATTAAAAAAATACCCTGGCTCTTCCAAGCTTTATAAGATGTGTGCCACATATAGCTTCCTCGGTGAGGAGCTCTCCAGTTGTTTTAATGTTTTTGTTAGTTTTTTCCTGTCTGTTGTTTTTCGAAAATTAAGTTTTACCAGGGATGAACTGCAGAACATTCGGCAGCACACACTACACAATCTTTTACCGGTTTTTGATCACTCGGATGTCTTGCTGAACATTGTAGTTGGTGGAGCAGCCATGCTGTTCAAGCATTTTAAGACGCACAAGTGTGGGAACATCACTGCCTAGCTCCGCCCCCTAACCAACAGTGTTGGGCTCGTTACTCCAAAGATGTCATTTTTTTTACTCGTTACTGGTTTCTACTTTCAAAAAGAAATATCATTACTTCACGTATTACTACCTGGCAACAGTAATTAGTAACACTACTAGTAACGTTACTTTTCCTTCATGCCCCACAGAAGTTGTAATTGTGTATCTTCTCCATAAAATTCTTATTTCTTCAGACGTTTTTACAAACATTCAATGGTGATTGATGGTGCTTTAAAGTAAAAGTGTTGTAATTTTCATGTAGCTTGAAGCTAATTGTAGCTATAATTTCTCTGTTACTCAAATATGATTATATTTCATTAAGTATTTTATCAAAAGAAATCACATAACTTCATATGATTTGTAATAAGTAATGTAATATAAGTGATAATACAATTTATATTGAGATAAGAGGGATGTGGGAGGTCAAGCCATATAATGCCAGAGTAAAGTAATGCCACAACTTACACACCTGTGTTCAGATCCCTTTTTCTCATTACAAAATAAGTGTAATGGCAATATATCCATTACCTGAATGTAAGCTTTTCCATATTTCAAGTTTTCCTGATGCACTGGTGACTTCATGTGCAAGTCGTGAAATTATGAAAATAAATCTAGGAATTTCTGGATTGTTGGATTTCAAATCTGTAGGGGTTGAGACATCAAAGGTAACCAAGTATGGAGCTGTTTTATGGATGGGAAGTTAACTGTAATATTATTACTGAGATCTTATTAGTAATTAGTTACACTACTAGTTACTAGTTGCTGTCCAACACTGTCAGAAATCAACAGGGAAATCGCATGGCAGCGGGACATGCTTCTCCATCAATGAAAGGTTTTGAAGAAGATGTGCTCTCCTGATCTAGAATGTTCTTCATCAACTGTAAGCCTTTCTACTTATCGTGGGAGTTTTCCTTGTTCATTCTCGTAAGTGTTTACATTCCACTGCAAGCGTGTATGAGTGTGGCATTACAACAGCTGGCTGATCAGTTCACAGACACAGAACAACGGATTCTATTATAATAATTCTTGGAGACTTTATTAAAACAAACCTCACACACATGAACTGCCAAAATACAGACAGCATGTTATCTGAAATCATCTAAACCTGTAATTAGGACTGTAAAAAAAGATGGACTAATGAAGCAGAGGTGGATTTACAGGTCTGCTTCGACTGCACTGATTGGAGTGATTTTGAGGCTGCAGCCACAGACCTGGACGAGCTCATGGATTCTGTAACATCATACATCAGTTTCTGTGAGAATATGTGCATCTCTACCAGGACTACAACAAAACAACAACAAAAAGTGCTTCACTGCAAAACAACTCTGACAACTCTTTCAGGCCAAAGAAGATGCTTACAGGAATATGGAAAATAGTCTTGTATAAACAGGCCAAAACACTGAAAAAGGAGGTCAGAGTGGCTAAGAGAAACTATTCCAAAAACCTGAAAAAACTGTTTTCTGCCACTGACCATGCATCAGTGTGGAGAGCCTGAAAGATATTTAAAAACTACAAGTCACCACTCCCCAGCACTGTGTTGAATCAACAACTGGCCGGTGATTTGAATGAGTTTTAATGCAGTTATGAAAAACTTTGTCTCACACCCCACACTCATTCTGACCTTATCTCTATGGATCTGTTAACACCTCCAGCAACCACCCTCTACCCCTTCCTGCACTTCAGGTCTGTGATAAGGATTTGTCTCAGGTCTTCTGGAAACAGAAGAGAAAGAAAGCACCATGCCCAAACGGTGTTACACCAGGCGGTCTGAATTCCTGTCCTGACCAGCTGGCCACATCACTGGAGCTATGTGAAGTCTCTTCCTGCTTCAAACACTCCACCATTATCCCTATCCCAAAGAAACCTAAAATCACAGGAATAAATGACTACAGACCTGTTACTTTAATGTCTGTGGTCATGGAGTAATTTGAACACTTCACCTCGGCCTTCAACACTATCATCCCAAACCTCCTGCCATCCAAATTGGCAAATTTGCATCTGTCAGTGGATCACCAACTTCCTGACAGACAGGCAGCAGCTAGTAAGGCTGGTTAATTCCCATCCAGCACACGCACCATCAGCACTAACACCCCTCAGGGATGTGTTTTTCTCCCCACTGCTCTTCTTCCTTTATGCCAAAGACTGCACCTCCAAAGGCCCCTCTGTCAAGCTCCTGAAGTTTGCAGATGACACCACACACTTCAGCCACATACAGGACAGTAAGGAGCCTGCTTACAGAAAGGAGGTTAAAGAGCTGGCTGTCTGGTCCAGTTATAACAACCTGATGCTGAACACACTCAAAACAGTGGAGATGATTTTGGACTTCAGGAGGAACTCTCCTGCACTCCACCACTGACCATCATGGATAGCACTGTGACAACATTGGAGTCAGTGAAGTGGGACCCTGAAGTGAACCCTGGCACATTTTTATTATGCTGCTTCAGGTATGTATAGCACCAGTTCATCTGGGGACTGTCGCTTAAAGTTAATACTCTATTGTTTTGGAAATATGCCCTACACCAAACCCAATCGTAAACCTACTCAATAATGTCAATATACAAAACTGATATAAAAATGCACTTGTTGAATCAACCGTGCCATTTGAACTTCTTTATATGCAGTTTTGAACCATTTTGTCAAACCATAGTTATACTGGATTCAAACCAGAGATCCTCACCCCTCAAGTACATCTCCATACTCCGTGAGCTACCGAACAAACCTTCCATCACTGAAAACCCATATATATAGCTGGATATGTGCAATGCTAACATTCAAAAGCATACATTTTCAAATCTTTCAGCATATAAAAAAGTAAATGTGCGAAAATTACGCATTATTAATCAAACCTGTAAATTTGTGTGAAAAGGAATAAAAGGTGTCAGAGTTTTACTGCCTCTAGTGTTAATTTCTTTTTGATTTTTTTTTTTCTTTTGGAAAGTGATATGCATTTATTGGTATGTATTTCGCGTTTCGCGATAAAGTGCCCCCATTTAGGCCAACGTTTTTGCCATGAGAGCCAGTAGAGTTCAGTTAATGCTGTTTGAACCAGCATCAGAGTCACATTTTTGCAGTGGAATGAGCACTGGTGACAGACAGGGTGGTTTGAATATCTTCAAGACCACTGATCTCTTTGTATTTTTGCAACGGTTTTTACAGTGAATGTGTGAAAAACAATAAACATTCAGAGAGCAATGTCTCTGTGAGTAAATGGCTTGTTCACTGGAAAGGTCAGAGGAGAATATTATCTGCACACACATTAGGGCTCTTAATTCTAATTCAGCACCATTTAAATGCCACCGCCTCCCTGATTATTGTTTCTGACCATGTGCATCCCTTCACGACCACATTCTTATATTCTAATAGGGACATTTTATAATTGCAACAAATACATTTTCTTGTTATCTTGACATAAGACCTTGAAAATAGTTTATATTTTTTTCTTGATCTGAAGACAATACAATCTGGAATGCAAGAGAAGATATTCTGAAAATGTCTCGATGTTTTTATCCATACACAGAAGTCACTGGGGTCCAATGTTTGGACCTTTCAAAATATATTATTTTGTATTTCACAAAAGAAATTAATTCATTCAGGTTTGAGTAAAAGATTACACACACACACACACACACACACACACACACACACACACACACACACGCGCGCGCACACACACACACACACACACACATATATATATATATGTATATATATAAACAATAATTTCAATTGTACAGTGGCCAAGCAAAATTTAAATTCAGTACTATTATTACTGATCATGTATTGTTTTCATGAACAATGTGTGTACTGCAGATGTTGTTCTCTGTAATAAATCCTCAGAGACCCTGATGTTTAATTTATCAGATGAGGTCAATCATCTTCCTGCTGTTTGTGGGAAAATGAAACTATGTGTGAACGGTTTATTTGTACCAGGCATTGTGCATCAATAAATGTGTGTTCGGACAGTCTCTCTGCGTTTTCTATTTGTACTGCCAACTTAGCCATTATAGAGAGAAAACGAGGGTAGAGAGAGCTCATGTTCTTCCTCTATTTCTCTTTGCCTTCACTTTCCTAATCTCTCTGTGTCTTTCCATGCTGGTTCCTCTGCATTAATGAAGGTGTGCAGTGAATCCATTGACATGAACTGGCACTCAGGTGATTCACATACTGTTAGCAGTCAAGCAGGTTTTCCAGATCATGCGAATCACACTGAGGGTGTGTTGGTGTGAACCACAGGATAGTCATTCAAATTAATTTATTCTTTCATGCTTTCTTCCGAAACTATCTTTTCCACAAAAGCAACATATCCCTTTATCTCACTGACTTCCCCTGAAACTCACTCACACACATTAGTGAACAGGTGAGTCATTAACATTACAATTACAAAAGCATAAAAAGCTAATTGTTTTGCAGTAAGCCTCAGGCTGTTTTTTATCGCGGCTGTCAGGTCAGTATGTAAAGAAAGAGTCCAGAGAAAAGGTCTGCATTCCAGATGACAGAGCTTTTTTACTGAGAAGTCTTCAGAATGGTAAAGCCTGCATACCAAACATAGCAGCTTGATGACATACAGTCAACATGCAGGTCACCTCATCTAAACTCTCATGAAATGAATCTATTAATTAGCTCTGGAAGAATATCAGAGAAAAGGTAGAAATATTAACGCCTGCCAGAATGTCTTGTTTTTGCACTGATTACACACGTTTTGTTCCTTTTCTTGGTAGTTTTATGATTATTATTATTTTTATTTTTTTATGTGACTTGTTTATGTTGAATTTTCATGGTGAGGAGTAAGAACTGTTTGTGTGAAATAGGATGTGTTTGTTTACAGTCAAGGCCAAAAAGATTGGCAGGGACAGATTTTGTGTTCTACAGTTTGCTGCTTAAACTGTTGTGTTCATTCATCATTTCATCATTCGTCATTTTTCTAGATTATTGTGTAGAGTGATCAATTGGCCAAGAAATTAACTTTCCACAAAAAACTTAACTTTTTTTATCCTGACACAAAATGGCCAGCTTACACTATCATATCGAGTACCAGTCAGGTACAATCACTATCATACTAAATAGATTGTACGAGCAGACTGATTTCTAGACAAACATTGGTATTGCAAGTGCAGCCATCATCACTTCGCAAATTCAAGAAGTTGCTATTCTGCCCAAAAGCACTGCCATGAATAAAGAATGGTATCAAAACGTCCTGCAAGAGCGACTTCTTCCAACAATCCATGAGCAATTTGGTGGTGATCCGTGCATTTTTCAACATGATGGAGCTCCATGTCACAAAGCAAGAGCGATAAAGAAGTAGCTCGAAGATCATCACAATGCAATTTTGGATCCGTGGCCAGGCAACTCCCTGGATCTCAATTCCACAGAGAACCTGTGGTTAGTCCTCAAACCCACAAACTGTGATCAACTCCGAGAACTAATAAGGCAAGAATGGATCACAATCAGTCAGTTTTGGCCCAGAAGCTGGTATCCAGCATGCCAGAGCAAATGGCGAATGGCAAATTGCTATGCAGGCATAACCTTCAGAGGTTATGAAGAACAAGGGTCAACACTTTAAATATTGACTCCATTATTTATATATATATATATATATATATATATATATATATATATATATATATATATATATATATATATATATATATATATATATACAGTACAGACCAAAAGTTTGGACACACCTTCTCATTCAAAGAGTTTTCTTTATTTTCATGACTATGAAAATTGTAGAGTCACACTGAAGGCATCAAGGGCTATTTGACCAAGAAGGAGAGTGATGGAGTGCTGCAGATGACCTGGCCTCCACAGTCACCGGACCTGAACCCAATCAAGATGGTTTAGGGGTGAGCTGGACCGCAGACAGAAGGCAAAAGGGCCAACAAGTGCTAAGCATCTCTCGGGGAACTCCTTCAAGACTGTTGGAAGACCATTTCAGGTGACTACTTCTTGAAGCTCATCGAGAGAATGCCAAGAGTGTGCAAAGCAGTAATGAAAGCAGAAGGTGGCTACTTTGAAGAACCTAGAATATGACATATTTTCAGTTGTTTCACACTTTTTTGTTACGTATTTAATTCCATATATAATTCCACATGTGTTAATTAATAGTAATATTATATTGCCAATAAATGCATTTAAAACTTATGCTATGCTTATCATTGTTTTTCAGTATACCATAGAAAGATGGAAAAATAATCTACAAATACTGAAGCAGCAAACTTCGCAAAACACAAAGTATATGTCACTGTCAAATCTGTTGGCCATGAAATGTGTGTGTGTGTGTGGACTCTGTGTTTAAGACTATGAGTCACACAACAGCCCGATATCAACCGACATATCCAGGTCAGAGAAACAGAGTTGCACTGAGCTATCCAGGGTCTTAGATGTCAAAGCCAGCTAGTCTCAGTATTAAACACATCTCTTCTTTAGTCCTAGATTTCCTTATAATTACATTTCCTGTTTGACTTCTGTCTAGATTGCCTTCTGGATAGTCAGTTTGTATTCAGAGGTTTTAATAGGTTTTCTGTCATTGTGATCCTGACTTTATTTTTCTACAGATCTCAAAATAGCAAGACGTTTACACAAGAAAACCCTCATAATTTCTCTGGTTGATGTGCAAAATATTAAATTGGCATCTTTCACAGATTCTAGAATCATGCAGGCTTTTTTTTTATAAATATAAATGTTTTTGATCAAAAAACAATGCTTTTCTATTTTTATTATTATCCATTATCAATTTTTTTTTTTTTTGGTTCATTGTTGTGATGGCAAAACTGAATTTTAATCCCATCTCTGCTCAGTCTGCTCTGCCTCTGTCTGTCTAGCATCTTTTCCATTTTCCATCACTGCCTTCTGTCGTAGGTGGGTGTTTATTGTGGCTTGTGTTAGAATAATCAAAAAGTTTGAGCTGTGCAGTTTTGTTTTGAATATTATTGTTGTTTGCACCTATAGCCTGGGAAGATTTAGTGACTGTAATGAATCTTTCATAAGAGTTGTATTTTATAGGCAACAAACACACTAAATGCTCTAAGGAAGACCCACTCGAATGAACACAAACACACAAACAGACACACTGCAGATAAGAGTTTTATGCATCACACTGCCAAGGACTGCTCAAGATTGGTCCCATAAATCAAACGGAAACAAACACACACACACACACACACACACACACACACACCTATACACCCTCTGCCATTGCATCCTTGACATTAAATGAATTTTTTTCTCCACCCTTCCCAGCAGTTTCTTCATTACTGAAGTTATGGAGCTATGATTTATGTACCTACGGCCATCACCGCTGCACAATTTTCAGCCAAACAACTGAACATCCCATAAAAAAGAAAAGAGGAAGATGTCCCTTTTTTATCTTCCCTCTCCTTAATTCTCTTGCTCTCTCTCTCTCGCTTGCTCTCTCTCCCTCCCTCCGGCACAAACCGCTATGCAGGGGGTAATATAAATTGACAATGCTCTGTGTGCCTCTCTATTTGGAGAGCTGATTTCACACACGGTTGCTGAATGCGGACTGTACTGTACATTTGAAAGGAAATGTGCTGAAAGCAATCTCTCATGGTAAACTTCAAGATAATAAATAATTCACATCCCAAAAGGAAAATATCAACAGACCTTGAGGAAGAAATAATGATTTGCGTGATTTATTATTTGGCAGCCTAGAGGTACAGGATGTAGAAACCTCCTTTATCTCACACCTTGGCTTTCCTCCGCTTCTGAGACTTAATAATAATTTTACACGCACACTCAAGCAGAAATACAGTGAAACCTTAGCACAGAATCCAAAGAAATTGCACAGATGTCAGCATTTTCTCCAATTTTACAAGTGTTCTTCTGTCCTTCTGAGAAGTATACAGATTTTGGACCTGTTTGGTAAAGTGCTTTATTAGTTGCTTTATACTGTAGCTGAATAGAATTTGTTGTACAATTGATGAACTTAAAAAAAAGCTGTAATTGAACTGATTTTTAAACATTTAATTTCAGATTACACAACTGAGGTGATCTCTGGCATGCTTTGCGTGTGTGTGTGTGTGTGAGAGAGAGAGAGAGAGAGAGAGAGAGAGAGAGAGGGAGTGGGAAAGAGAGAGAATGTAAGAGAAAAAGACATTAGACAGACATTGATGTGGAAAGCTAGAGCACATCTGCCTTGATGTAATGTGACAAACGTCCTGTGTGTTTGGAGATGAGTCAGTGTGAGTCTGTCTGTAGAGAGACAGTCAGTCTGGGCCTACGTAAGAGTTCCTTCATGTGTGTGTTTTCATCATGGATGAATTAAAACAAATTTGGTATGTGACATCTTTACCTCATCTGATTAACTCCAATATATCCATCCTGGCTCTGCTACTGATATTTCCTCCTCTCTTTCTGTCTCTCCATATGTCTGAAGGTTAGCCACAGTGGGAAAAAATACATTTTGTTCTGTGTTTCAACAGAATTGTGAGATATTCATCTCTGCAGCTGTGATTAGCTCTCGTGTGTGTGTGTGTGTGTGTGTGTGTGTGGTGCGTGTAACTATGTCTGACCCTGGGTGCATAGCACAGCCTACACATTTTTACTTGTTCTGTTCATATTTTCATCATCGCTCAGGCAGTACAAAAGAACAAAACAGAGAGAAAGAAATTTTATTATGGATAACACATACAGAACATTGGTTCCCGGGTTTTTTGAGAACTGGATCTTGAAGTCTAGAATTTTTCTTTCTAAAAGATGTGAAAATCATCTTGTTTATTCACTTACAGAAAACAATATATTGATTTACATTTTCTAAGACACTTTTTGTTGGTAAAAGTCATATGCGAGTAGGCGTCAACTATCATGAATATTATTGTGATTTAAGACAAAGGTCCGCATAATGAGCTGCATAATGAGCCTCTCAGTCAGCTGTGTCACTGAGAGGGAGGAGTTACAAGAAAGAATGTAAGAACAAAATAAATGTATATAATTTTATGCTAGTCGTTTTTATCTAGAATATATTTAATTATCCCACAACATAATTTAATATCCACTGGCGAGTGCAGTTAAACAGTTTATTAGGAACAATCAGAAAAAAGCTGACTTTTAAATTAATTTTTTTTGCATCATTACTCCAGTCACACAATCCTTCAGAAATCCTTTTAAAAATCTTATTTTCTACAAAAAAACAAAACATTATTATTATTATTAATGTTGAAAAGAGCTGAGAATATACTTTCAGTTTTTTTAGGGGGGGGATAAATTGAAAGAACAGCATTGTTTGTTACATTTGTTACAGTTACATTTATTTGTTACATTTAAATTATTTACATCAAGCTTTTGAATGGTATAGTGTTGTATATTGTTATTGAAATTTCATAATATTTCACTTGATTATACATTTAGTCAGGAATTATAGTTTGGAAAAAGTCTAACTAGTAAAATGTTTACACGTTATGTGAAAACTAGTACAAGTATATACATAAATAATAAGAGACTTACTCATGTTTATGATCTCTGCTGAATAAAGCACTTCATCCTTTTTTTCTGAGGAAATCCAAATCTCAAATCCTCAACCACATCACATCTTTTTGGGGTGAATTATGTCTTATTCCTCTCATCGCGAAGCAAACTGTAAAATAAAAAGAACAATCTCGCTGCATTGTCTTTAGTTGTGGGGCGTATTCAAGCTGCACGCTTCAGTAATCTGAATAGAGCGTTCAGAGCGTTCAGAGCGGGGGCCTGGTCACATTAGAAAATAGAATATTTGTTTTCTGAAGCACTTTTTTAGTTTAAAAGTAGACATGTCAGGCTTTCTGTAGATATCTCTCTTATGTCTCTTCGTTGAGTATTCACGGAGTTACAGTTCATTTTAATGACGTGTTTGTAAATGAAGATCAGCGCAGACAAAGGCTGCAGACAGCACACCTTGTTTGTTATCTTTATTTTATAAGTGCACAAAGCTTTGTTGTTATTATGTCCGTTTACAAAAAAGTAGACCCTTTACAGATTCGATTGATGTATTGCTCTTATCTGTACGATTAAAACTAAAAATGCAATTTAAGTTCTTTTCGGGGTTGTCAGGAGAAAATGACTCATAACGCGTATACGCGTTAATCGACGCCAGAGGTTTAATAATGATATTTTTTTAATAAAAAAATCTAAAGAACAGCACTTATTTATTTATTTATTTTTTGTTTTGTTTTGGAACAAAGTAAAAACTTTAAAGAAAAAGTGAAAATACATAAAAAAATAGAAAACACCTTCCACTGTTTGTCCTTTCCACATTGCTCTTTATTAAAAACTATTATTTTAATGCTGTGTTTATTACAGTACAGCCTTCTGGAATACTTAATTATGGTTGATCAGTCATGCCATTCTGAAGTCAAATATTTGTAATCTAAAATATATTTAAATTACATTTTTAACCACAGCTTGGAAGTTCAATAAATTAATACTTGTATTTATTAAGGATGCATTAAATAGATCAAAAGCGACAGTAAAAGGAAATACATTGTTACAAAAGCTTTCTATTTCAGCTAAATGCTGTTCTTTTGAACTTTCTATTCATCAAAGAATCCTGAAAAAAATAGACAAGAGCTTTCAACACCTACAATAATAATAAACGTTAAGCAGCAAATCAGCCTATTAGAATGATTTCTGAAGGATCATGTGACAGTGAAGACTGGCGTAATGATGCTACAAATTCAGCTTTGGCATCCCAGGAATTAATGCATTTTAAAATATATATAGAAAGAAAACAGCTATTTTCAATTCTAAAAATTCTGCTGTTCATACTGTATTTTGAACCAAATAAATGCAGCTTTGGTGACCATAAGAGATTTTGATCTAAAAAAAAAAACTGTACTGTATTTGTACTGTACTGTACTTTTTATCATTTTAATTGTAGTTATATTTTTTTATAATGTATTTGAAAATACCATTTCACATCCATGTATTTGGGGAGTAGCCATGTGATGGAGTGATAATGTACAGTTGGCTGGTTATATGCACAAAATAAAACCTTTTTCAATGTTACAAATCCTGCAAATGACCCTGTCCGTTTTTGTGATGATGACTGAATTTAAATGGCCGCTTACATATGAATAAGTGCATATGGATTCATTGTGCATTTTTCATTTGGAGTTATTATGCATTTTCTAAACTTTCCCAGATCCTCAAATGAACTTCATATCCCAAGCCAATATTTCATCAATAATCTATAGAAACAATGACAGAATTAACAGATTAGATGGCTGTTTCTCTATGTCTTCTCATTCAGCTCGTCTCTGATCTCGCTCTTTCATTCTCATCTGCACATTTCATTCGCTCCTCTTGGCAATGTCTCATTACTGAGACAGCATGGATGAATAGCTAAATAATCCTCAAATCAACTTTCATTATTATTACACAGCATGCTTTTCTCTCATTCATAGTAGCCATCTATAGCACTTCTCTGTTACTGCAGTCACTGCAGATGTAGCTAAAGAATAAAAACGTGTAAAAATATGAAAATGAAAATCACACAAATGAGGGTGATGTTAAATTCTCCTACATCTTGTATTATTTATTTAGTTTTTGACCAAGTTATCCTTGGAGCTACATTTTTAGGTGATGTGTTTTTACATGTTCAAAGAGTTCATGTCAAGCACACTTGAAAGTCTGCCACACACATATTGTATTTCTCTCTCCTAAACATGCACAAATTTAACAAATCTTCACCATTGCTGTAAAATAACAGCCTTAAGTCACAGCCCTGGCACATGATAAAAACTACTCATGACTTTTCTTCAGGTTATTCAATAAATCATTTCTCTTTACGCAATGTGATGACAAAGCTGAGCTGATCTCAAATATATTACGCTTTCTAAGTTTGCACACACTTCCAAACAGACAAAGCCTCAGGGCCAATCATTCACCTGCCACACATACAAACTCTCTGTTCTGTTGCCAGAGCATTTCAGGTGTTCAGTTTTTACTGCAGTGTCTGTCCAGCGAATTGCATAAGCTCTGATATCATTCGCTATTAAGCTTTGGCCGGAGGTGTTATTGCACAAGTTTTGCAATATCACCTCCTCATTTCTGTTTGCACTGAGACATGAGGATGATGAACTACTAGCAGTGCAATGTGCTTTATATATTTATACCGCAATATGTGTACGTAAAAGCATGTATGTAAGTATGTATGTATGTGCGTATATAATTTGCTGCTTATAAATAATTAGCAAGTTAGTTGTTAAGTTTTAGTATGGGGCGGGGATCTAAAATATGGTCATGCAGAATAAAGCATTAATATGTGGATCCCAGGACTAAGAAACAGTCAATATGCTAGTAAAGAAAATATAATATTTTATTGAGCATGGACTTTATTTATAAATTTTATTTAGAAAACAGTTTTTTTAAACTGTAATACTATTTCACAATATTACTGTTTTAACTGATTTTTAGTCTTCATAAATGCAGTCTTTATGAGCATAAGAGACCCCTTTTCTGTACTACTTACTTAGTAGTACAAGAGGTAGTACAGGCTACACGTTTGTTAATGTGAGAAGTTTTGTTAAATTTGAGGGAACCAATTTGGCCTTACAGTACAATTGTAGTAAAACCTTACATTACTTCAATTATGGAGACTTCTAGTGATCCCTATTGAAAAGTTGCTTCTTTATAAAAGTGTAAAACTGCAAAAAGGTTTCTCTATAGATGTATAATTAGAGTAGTGAATAACTAAATATAAAAACAAACCATTTATATTAAAAAACAAAGTCCCTAGTGCTGTCTTCAAGTCAAGTCAAGTCTCCTTTATGCATATAGCGCTTTAAACAAAACAGATTGTGTCAAAGCAACTGAACAACATTAGTTAGGAAAATAATGATGCAAAATGACAATTTAAGGCTGTTCATCATTTAATTCAGTGGTGTCATCATCCAGCTCAGTTAAGTTTAAATAGTATCTGTGCAATCATTTGCAATCAATTTTCTTCACAAACCATATGTTTAAAAGCTATTACAGCCCCTCTCAATGTCAGACTGATGTGAGGTCAGTTTACTACTGACCCTGAGAAAGCCTAGTCTTTGAGATACTGTGTAGGATATGATGTTGTTTTCACCAGTTTCACAGGGGGGTTAGACTACAATATAAGAAAACTTCCAGACACAATCTCTTGAAGACATGATTATTTATTAAACAGAGGAAGTGCAGAGTTACATGTACACAAAAAGACAAATTTCATATTGGCATCTCTATAAATGTATATAGAGCACCACTAATGCTTGAAGTAACAGGGCTCTATGCTTACTTTTATTTTTTAGGAGCACTTGTGCTCTTAATAAAAATTAAAAAAAAAAAACCTGATAAATAACAAAAATTTGCCTTCCAGTGCCTTATTTACAACGGCTTATTTACAATTCAAGTTGAGATTAATGGTTTAAATATACAATTTTGAACAAAAAAATATTTAATGACTTAAATAACAGAAATGATACTTTAAAAATGAAACTAAAACTACCAGTAGTAGGTGGCAGCAAGTCACTTATTTTATAACTGAATCATTCAATCAGTTGATTTGTTCAAATGGCTGATTCAGGCAGGAACAAAGTCTTTATCAATGGGTAATTGAATCATTGACTCACTAGATTAATTTATAAACCACACGCTCATACATAAATGAAACAGCACTGTGTTTGTTTGAAGAAAGGAAACAGCACTGTGTTTGTTTGAAGATATTTGATATTTTCGTTGACAAAATCAGGCAATAGTGAAGTCAGACAATGTAAGTCACTTAATAACTTTTTTATTGAACTGTTGTATTAAATCATTGTCACATTGGCAAACACCTTTAATAATTATTACAATTCGTCACTCATATTACTTTTTCATAGTTTTACTTTTTCATAGCTTTTTCATAGGGTCATATGATGTTGCTAAAAATAACATTATTTTGTGTATTTGGTGTAATGAAATGTGTTTAAGTAAAAAGTTTAAGGTAAAAAAACCCCGCATTATTATTTTCCACATACTGTACATTATTGTTTCTTCTCTATGCCCTGCCTTCTGAAACGCTTAGATTTTTACATAGCTCATCAGTCATCGGTGTGCTGTGATTGGCCAGTTATCCAGTGCGCTGTGATTGGCTGAATACCTCAAGCGTGTGATGGAAATGTTACGTCCCTTTAACATATTGTGATGTTCTGTCCGGCCTGAGTGATGAGACATAAACATAAAACACATTATAAACGTGATATAAACATGATTTCCAGTCGTGTCCTCTTTTGAAACAGCCTAGAGTGAGGGGAGGCCAGCTTGAGTGAGCAGAGTCAAGAAGCCTTGAGAACGGCGTGGACGGTGGATTCTACAAAAGGAGTTTGCGGCAATCACATGTTACGACCCCGGGCTGGACTTCCGCTTTGTCTATGGTAAAAGCCGATCCAGTGATCCACAAGTTGATTTATTTCCTCAGTGATCCGTGACGAAACGGATATCGTCCTCTTTTGGAAGGCCAAACAGAGTTGTTTCATTTTCTATACGACCAAGAGCTTGTAACACTCCAAAGAGAAAGTAAAAATTCAAATCCCATCATATGACCCCTTTAAATTCACAAAGTTCCATTATAATGCTCTCTACACTGCGCAATGAATCTTTCAGTCTCATCGTTTGATAAAATGAAAGGATTCTCACAGGGGAGTCCTACTTTAAATCCATGGATAGAAATTAGAATAGACATTTATAAAACAAAGAAAATTACAGCATTTGTAAAAAAAACAAAAAACAATTGGTTTTGCACAGGGAAAAATTAAACAAATATGCAATTTTTTTTTAAATCAAAATTCCTATGTAAAGAAAGATCACTCCCTATATGTATATAGATTTTCTTCCTTAATATGTATACAACATGTGCAATCTGAGCATATGTGGGCACATATAGGTATGTACATATATTCACATGTAAGTGTAGATGTGTATGTGCTTACATATGAATGTATTCAGAGATATGATGTCTGAGCTGCATTTGATGTAAGTGTAATGTTTTTTGAGAAAAGTAAATAAATAAAATAAAAGAAGAATAAGAAAAGAGGGTTCATGAGCTTGCATAACTCAGCACTGAACAAAACAGCTTTTTTTAAGTATAGACCTTACTAATTTAGGTTAAATCTATGCATAAAAAAAAGAAATAAAAAATTAACTTGATGCGACATTTGGACATTTTTATGGTAAACCACAGCAATATTGATTAAGATATTTTTATGCGGTGTGCAAACAGCAAACAGCAAATGCCTTGATATTAATATTGATGAAATACTTGGGAAACATTGTTATATCTTCCATGGCAAAGGGGTTTAAGTCCAGCAAACAATAAACAGAGGAGCTAATGCTCAAACTTAAGCCAGAGAGGCAACCAAGGCATACTAATGCTGCCTTCAGCATTTCACACTCACTGCACCCTGACAAAAGGCTTAAGACTCCCTTCTCTTAATTCTTCTCTCTCTCTCTCTTTCTTTCCGTTCCTGCTCCTATCATTATTAGTCATTTTCAAACCTTTCCTTTTGGCAGCTATTTGGCCTGTGCTTTTAAATGGGAGAGACTTTAGTTTCCAGCTGTCCAGAAGAGTCAACACACGCCTCTGAGGAATGCGACTTTGCCTTTTCTCAGACTTACAGTCAATGTTCAAAACCAACTTACAAGAGCAGTTTATTCTTACATTAAGCAGACGGGTGCAGGCCATTCTCACTCTCTGCATACAGTCTTCTTCTGCGATTTATCAATTCATAACAGAACAGGATCTTATGAAATAGTAAATGTTCTCAGGAGTATTTCCCTGATGGCCATATGTGTTGCCATCTGGAAAATTGTATATTTAGAGTATTTTCTTATCTGCAATACATCACTGCCTAACTATATATCTCAAAATTGCAATTTTATATTTCACAGTGTTTCTATAATATATATATATATATATATATATATATATATATATATATATATATATATATATATATATATATATACAGTGGGGCTCGAAAGTTTGGGCACCCTTTGCAGGTTCTGTGAAAATGTGAGTAATTTTCAAAAAATAAGAGAGATCATACTAAATGCATGTTATATTTTATTTAGTACTGTCCTGAGTAAGATATTGTACATAAAAGATATTAACATTTAGTCCACAAGACAAAATAAATGCTGAAATTATTAAAATAACCCCACTCAAAAGTTTGGGAGCCTTTGGTTCTTAATACGGTGTTCTGTTACCTGATGATCCTCGACTGTCTTTCTGTTTTGTGATGGTTGTGCATGAGTCCCTTGTTTGTTCTGAACAGTTAAACTGAGCAGCGTTCTTCAGAAAAATCGTTAAGGTCATGCAGATTCTTCAGTTTTCCAGCATCTTTGCATATTTGAACCCTTTCAAACCGTGACTTTATGATTTTGAGATACATCTTATCACACTGAGGACATGTGAGGGACTCAAACAAAACTATCTAAAAAGATTCAAACATTCACTGATGCTCCAGAAGGAAACAAGATGCATTAAGAGCTGGGGGGTGAAGATTCAGCAAGGGGTGCCCAAACTTTCGATCCCCACTGTACATATATATATATATATATAGTTGGTGTCAACAAAAGAAAACAATTCTTTGGGTGCTCAGTGCAGCTAATCTTTCATTTGCCATAAACTATAAAGTAGAGAGCCAAACACTATATTAAAGTTAAAAAAATGAAATAAATATAGCAAAAATAACACTTGAATAAAATCTTAGTAAATTTTTTTTGTTTGTTTTTTGTTTTTTATACTAAGATGAAGAACAAAGTGTTGTATAGGATGATTAGAAATAAGTTTTTGTTGTATTTTTGATTGAGTATAGGTTTATAAGAAATGCATTGTTTCAGTTTGACAAGTCTGGTCATGGCCTTCTCTGCTGGACGATTTTGCGAGTTATGTTTTTGTGGTGCATTTTTGATTTAAGATGTGCATCTGATATTTGTAGACAATGCAGTGTTTTCAAATGTGACCAAATCCATGTCTGATGGCTACGAGATATTCCTATGAAAAGGATATCAGAGGATTACTATAATTAATCCAATAGTTGCTTACTCAACAAACAATGAATGTTTCTAGTGTTTTTCCTTTTCTTCTATTCCTCTCTTTATCTATTCCTTTTTTGTTTATTTTTTCTTAAGCCTATCACTCTTTAGGTTATTGCTCTGTTTTCCCTCCCTCTCACTTCTGCTTGGCTCACATAGCTCTCATTGCGGCTGGATAAATGTGTTTTTGAAAGACCCTGAGAAATGTAATCTTATCATTTGTCAAAACAAGACCCCCGGCTTAGTGGGAACCGAATCCCGAATCAGGACGTTAACATCGAACCTGGCTCAGACTGGACCAGGTCATATGGGGCGAGTGTTTCTGACACATAAGATAGCACTAAGCACTAAGCTTGGTGGACCCTGGTTGCATTCCACTGACCCCAATTTTGTAGTGACGCCAAGATGAAGGGTAAGAAGGCAAACATGTAAAAAGCCTAACTGTAAGAGAGATTAGAATTATTCTGGTTAATTAGTGTGGCTGTTGAACCGGCTTAGAGTGCTTCAGAGAAGCGTGCTGTGTTAAAGAGACAGACCACCCACTACCATTTGGTAGGTACCGTATCCCACGACACTCTGACCTCAATGTTCATTCATCTCTTAAAATCACATATATACACAAAGCCCTTTAATTTATTGTTCAAATAATACTCCTCCAGATGTACATATGACTGGAGCTCACACTCACAAATTACACATTCTGACTGATTATTTACATGTTACACGCAAATCTAGAGTTTATTTGCGGGATGATGCTGCATTTCCGTGTGTGATTGACCAAGTGTGCATACATAAAGCTACATATCTACACAAAAACGTGTTTATATATTCTTGTGCATGCTGTGGGAACTTCTCTGTCACATATGCTAATAGACGCAACTATTTGTCTGTCCACAATAAATACCCTAATGGAAAAGACATCTTTTATTGCGCCATATCATCGTGTCTGGGTGAAACATGGTGTCTTCATTGTGAAAAACACATATAGTAATATATATATATATATATATATATATATATATATATATATATATATATATACAGTAAATATGTACTGTATGTAAAAGTGTTTGGAAATTAAGTATACAGTAAACACATGATTACAATTTAAAAATAGCTATATTTTAATATATTTGAAAGACCCATTTATTCCGGTGATTGCTTCTTTCTTCAGTGTCACATGATCCTTCAGAAATAATTCTATGCTGATTTGTTGCTTAATCAGCATTAAATCAATTTAATATGTCAGAATGTTTATATGAAGGTGGATTTGAACCCAGGCCTCCATGCATGCTAATTAAAAACAGCACCACTAGACTAACACATCTTGCACTAACATAAATAAACACTAAGTGTCTTCTCATCATCTCGCCTAAGGCACCAAGTGAGCCAGGACCGCCTCAAAAAAACGTGCATGATAACCCTGCGTTTCTCTGTTTCTTCTCTCAAGAAATGAATTAAATAATTAGACAGGTCAGTCAAAGGCTCATACAAACACAAAGAGAGTAAGAGACACATGAGTGACTCATTCTACATATTCAAATTTTTTGTTCTGTTGCTCTACTAAATAGGACATTTCCATCTAAACCAAATCAGGCAAACAGATAGGTCAAATGGCTCGGATAGCAACTGAGTGTATAGACTATCTGAGTAAACCCATGTAAAGCACAAATGACAGAAAATGAAAGGTACACAAACGACACAATGAATTAATTTGTAATCTATGAAAACGACTGAATCAAAAGAATAATCCCTCCTGAAATGTAGCTTTATTTTTTGCTTAAAAGTACTTTTATAGACAAATTATAAATGGGGCGGCAGTGGCTCAGTGGTTCATGTAGGTTGTCTACAAACCGGAAGGTTGGTGGTTCGATCCCCGGCTCCACCTGACCAAGTGTCGAGGTGTCCTTGAGCAAGACACCTAACCCCAGCTGCTCCCGATGAGCTGGATGGCGCCTTGCATGGCTGACACCGCAGTCGGTGTGTGAATGAGTGAGTGGATGGGTGAATGTGAGGCAAATTGTAAAGCGCTTTGGATGGCCATGTGGTCTGTTGAAAGCGCTATATAAATGCAGTCCATTTACCATTTACCATAAATGAGTAATAACAAATTTAAATATATTACAGTTTTTGCCCGTTGCTTGAACACTATAGACCCATGCTTAGACTAAAGTAACACAACTTGAAGCTTTTGTTACCATACCTCAAACACATGTACCCATACCTTAAACAAAAGCGCTGCTTTGAACTCTAGTTGCAATTCTGCAACACACTTTCTCCTTTATGCAACACACTTGGTCCTGCATACTACACTCTATTTCATACATAAGACACTTCGTTCAAAAATGAAATCTCAGAGTGCCGTTTGGAAAACACATGTATCCAAAATACAAAACACATCGGGCAATTGCTACCACTCAAATAAATAACTGAAGGCACTTAGTTGCAAAACTGAACACCAATCAGCCAGCTATAAAAAGCCCTCAGTTTAGCCATTTAAAGAACTTTGCAAGCATGGATGGAGGGAGAGCAAGAGGAAGAGGAAGAGGAAGAGGAAGAGCAAGAGGAAGAGGAAGAGGAAGAGCAAGAGCAAGAGGAAGAGGAGGAGGAGGAGGAGGAAGTCGAATAGGACCATGCACGGACCCCTATTTCTGGTGATATAAGAGCAACTTTGGTGGACCATGTCATCAACCATGGCATGACTGTGAGGGAAGCTGGGCAGAGAGTCCACCCACATGCCCACATGTCTCTTCTGCAGGCAATGGAACTGTGGTGACATTCAGGTGACAGCAATCCATGGATGGTTTCAACATGCAAGGGGATATTTTCCCAGGTGCCTAGCGGGAGAAGACATTGCTTGCGATGTCGATGAGGCCAACAGACGGTGGGATCCATGAGCCCACGAATGCACAATTGCCATGATTTTCTGTGTTTCCAGTATAGTGTTTTATATATATATAAATATATATATATATATATATATATATATATATATTTTTTTTTTTTTTTTTTTGCTTTATCTGAATTCATGTTACTGCAATACAGTGCTACAATATACAATATTGAGCAGGCCTATTTGCTTTTTTGGTTGTTTGAAAATGTGCCTCCTGAAAATATGCCTTCTGAATAAACAGTGAAAATCAAAGACTGCAGTGTTTTATATAAAGTAGACTAGTGTGTTCCCCCTGATCTGAAAGTGTATGCATAAGATGCAAGTATGTGTCATTTTGTCATCAGAGTTACACTTTGACAAAGGAATGTTAGATTTTGATAGCAGAGTTTACGTTTTGATAGCTTCAATTTGACAAAGATGTGAATGGTATATTTCCCAGTATTGTGTCATGTTTACTGGTGTGTAGAGTTTTGGCACAATGAGCGAAGTTTTGCAAAATGTGTTCAAGCAACGGGCAAAAACTGTAAATTCAAGTAATAAGATGCAACAGGTGGTGTAATCATATATATATATATATATATTTTAAAGAAACATAATTATTTATTTCTTTTGTTTATTAGTTCAAATCAAGATGTACTAAAGCAATTATCATTATCGTTCAGTTAACCCATCAACTTTGGCTGGAAACGACTGATTGCACTTTAACTGATTGATGCAATGCTGGTTTGTTCATTATCTTGAATAGATGGAACAACAGACTAAATAGCATCATGTATCTGTTTGTTTTGTGTGTGTGTGTGTGTGTGTGTGTGTGTGTGTTTGTGTGTGTGTGTGTGTCAGTATGAGAAAAGGAGTCTCTCAGTTGGACGCTAATTTGTAGATGACAGTATGGATCAGCTAGCGGCTCCATAGGATAAAAGAAATGGGGGTTAAATTTGCCCTTTGACCTTTCCTATTAGAAGTATAATAGCACATGATGCTTGCCATTCATATCTACCTCTGCCTAAAAGGATAACTTCCAACAGAGAGGGCTTCAGGCACGCACCCCACTGAACTTAAGAGTGAGAACTACCGCCCCTATTCCCGCTCTGTCCCACCAAAACACTAAATTCCCCCTCTAAAACCAAAGTGATCCCTTCAGACCTCAACCAATCCCCTTTCTACAGCAGTCCACTGGTACTTCACAGTTCATTCAAGTTTAGGTGGCCAGTCCACCAATCACAGAACTCAGAAATACACCTAGAGAAAGGTGACTCTTTTCCCAGACACGTCCTGGATAGGATTTCTATATTGCCAAATATATCCAGGTTTAGGCTTTGTTTGCGCTGCACAGATCGATCAGAATATAACAGTGAGAGCTATTAGAGAACAGACGGCTCCTTATACTTTATACTTACACTTTCAAATCGCTCTCAAAGTACTTTAATGTCATACAGGGTATGGGTATTCACATCACTTTGACCATTGACACACCACGATTTGTAGATTATGTACATGTGAAGCTACTTTTCAATCATTACCTTCAGCAAGTATGAAAACAGGAAAACAAAGCCAAAACCTGGATTTTTAGGCAATACAGAAATCCTGGCCAGGATGTGTATGGGGAAAAGGGCATGTCCACTCACCCTAACCTAAGAGGTGCAGTTATATTAAAAAAAAAAAAAAAAAAAACAGTTACACACACTAGCTTCAGGTACTTCTGGCTCTTGACTCTGTCTTGAAATTTGTACTGTATATGTAAATGTATACATGTTTTCAAATGTTTAGAACAAACAGTTAAACATTACCAGCATAGTTTAAAAGCTTTGTTTTACTGCATAGAATGACTGACAGCTGAGTCTGTCTTTTGCTGCTGCCTAGGATGCATGCATCAAAACAGATTAGTGTTTACACAACAAATGAAACAGATTTCTGAGTAATTTGAACAGTTTTAGACAGGCAGTCAATAGACTCACTGGTTCAGTTTGTGGTAGACTTACGGTTAGTCCACTAATTCACAAAAGACCAGTTTCCCGGAGCTGACTTATACCCAGTCTGGTAATATGTTGTGATTGCTCACTGTAAACTCACTGTTCCTGGATTAAGATGATGCTGCACACATGAAGCCCCTGCAGATCTCAAACCGACCCAGCGTATGTGTCATGATTCACAGAATTCAAATGCAGTCTGATCTGGAGGTCTTCGGTACGTGAGGGTTTATGGTATCAGCTGTTGACACATCAGAAGGATGCCAGGCTAAAGGTTTCCAGTCTGTGGTCTATGACTCTCTAAAGCTGGTTTGTCTGGGTTCCTTTAAAATGTCTGGCCTGGGGCCCTTTTCCAAAACACATGTTGGTGATTTAAAGAGGAAACTTAATACAAGTTCTCAAATGTATGTAAACTAAATCAATATTTTGTTGATTCATTGTCTTTTAATAGCACGTATAGGCAGACAGCTGTGAATAACCCTGCTGTTGGATGGTTAATTTGTAATCGTCAGATCAATGGCAACACATTCCTACTACTGTTTCAGGTTAATAAATAAGTAACCCTACTTTTGTAAATATAATACTACTATGGAACATCTCCATTCAAAAACAAATAATCAGACTGTTACTCTTTATCTCAAAAAACCTGAGAATTAGTTTTTTGTTATTTACAAGTAAGATTTGCTTGAATACAAAACTACAGGCATAATGAGCAATCCAAAATCCATATGGTCTCATTGAAAGGCCATGGGAGGACACAGGATGGCAGTGCTGGGGCTATAGAGGCGCTTGTTTTAACCTCTGACTTTTGATCTCTGTACTGAGAGAAGTACTACAAGTCAGACAACACTGTTGTAGTAGAACGGATACTGAGACTGATACACACTAAAATTACAAGAGTCATGAGCACCAGCACATGTGATCCTCTGCAGCTACAGGAAATGTGGAAATGAAGTCCTGACCTTTGAATAACCTTCCTGATATTGGGCCAGAGAAACTAAACCTGAACTCCCAGCAGGAACATCTAAGACACAAAATCAATTAGAGAGAAAGAGGGAGAGAAAATGTATGATTGAGCTACACCGAAACAACAGAGTGGCAGAAAGAACAAGGCAGGGACATGAGGAATAGAAGAAAGGATGGGAGACAAAGTTAGGATGAGTCTGATGCCACTATCAGCTGAGGGATACGCAGGGGAGATGCTTTGGGGGAACTGATAAAGCAGCTTCCCCACAGACAGCACCACAGGAGGAGACCAGACCAAACCTGATCAGGAGAAATTTAAGAGGAGGAACCTTATTCGGAAAAAATGGGCATGATGTCTGGTAATGGGCTGGGAAATTTTTTTGGGGGAAAAAAGTAGTAAAAAAATAATAAAAATAATAAAAAGCCAAATGGTGATAGATTTTAAAAGATGGTAAATACAACAACCGATTATAAAAACAAAAAAATTATTAAGCAACAATGCAATAAAAATGTGTTTACCTGGTACTTTAATTAACCAAATTCTTCACCAGTCTTAATGTTAACATTTAAACAGAACTGAGTATGATGAATACGCTGAAAATGGTGTGTGTTTACACAGAAATTGAAATTTAGGCAAATGGACATAAATATAGGTTTTTCTCTGACCATACCTTTACCAGATATAAGAACACTGATTCAGGTTTTACATGACATTGTAATCTTTATAATAAATATAATAAACTATATATATATATATATATATATATATATATATATATATATAAAATAAGCGATTACAATTATCTAATTAATTACAAGATGTGGTGATTAATTAATCTAATTAATGGCACATCAAATTTGGAGAAATTACTCTGAAAAGATCATTTAAATTCATTGTTGTGCAAAGCATCAAACAGAGATTACAAAAAATAGGTTCAGCAAGAAACATTTTGTTTATTTATTTCTTTAAATTGCGTTTGCAGTGCAAAAGTTTGTGGGTCCAATTCCCAGAAACACATACTGGTAAAAAAAAATAAAAAATTATAGCCTGAATGCACTGTAAGTTGCTTTGGATAAAAGTGTCTGTTAAATGCATAAATGTAATTAGCTCTTTTAAAGCACCTTACGGAAAGGGTTCTATTTAAAACGAAAAAAAAGTTCTGCTATTGTTATTGTTATAGGCCAAAGATCTGGTACTATTTAGAACCATTTTTTTCTTAAGAGTTTTCTGTAAATATTTAAAATACATACATTAGAGTGGTTATAAGCCCATTCAATTAGGATCATTAAAAGATCTATGAACAGTAGTTATGTGACCTCCAGCATGACAGAGGACTTGTTTTTCTAATCAGAGACAAAAGCTCCATTTAGGTCCACTGCTCCAGCTCTGATTAGGCCATTTGAAAGAGGAAATGGATTTAATTGGTTCTGTGACACAAGACATTACTTTCCACTCTCTATTTCTCTCTCTTTCTCTCTCTCTGTGCATGCTGGAAGTGTTGGGGTGCGTGTGAGGGTGCTCAAGTACAAGTGATTTTTTTTTAAGGCTATACATACATATATATATATATATATATATATATATATATATATATATATATATATATATATATATATATATATATATATATATATATAATATATATATATATATTATATATATATATTTATTATATATATATATTTGTGTGTTTTGGAACTTTTGAGGCATCTACCCCCACTGGGATGGCATCACCTGTGTTGCTCCGCCATGGAGTCTGGTGTGTACCGGGGCAGGGAGTCACTGTCGAAGACCTGCTGCTAGCAATCGTAGGAAAAGTTGGATATTAAAATATCACTTCAGCATCCAGGATGAATGAAGCAGTAGTGGTGTTTGATAAGAAAATATAGTTAACTGGTTGGTAAATGACAGAATTGTAATAAGTGGTGATTTTCTTATAATTTCACCTTTTATTACTCCGACAACTAGAGTTGTGATATCTAATGTGCCTCATTTTATTCGGAATGATGAAACTGAGAAGCCTTTAACAGAATATGGTAAATTGGCCCTTGAGATTAAGATGATTCCATTGGGGTGTAAAAATACAGCCCTGAAACATGTTATGTCTTTTCGGTGTTTATGATCTTTAATGAATCAGAGTTGGATATTTCATTCAGAGTGAAGGAAAAGTATCCTGCAAAAGCAAATATATCATCTTCGCCGGGCCTGATGGGGTCATAACATCTAACCCAGTGGATATAAGGTAAGGAGATTACTGAAGCAATGAGACAGTTATCAAATGGCCATTCTCCAGAAATTGATGGAGTTTTTTCAGTCATTCTGGAATATACTTGACTTATATTAAGTATTATTAGAGATTATAAAGAACAAGTTACTTCCTACAAGTTGTCAAAGGCCAGTCCTATCTTTGCTTCCTAAAAATGGGGATTTATGCCTTCTAAAGAACTGGAGACCTGTATCTTTACTGTACATGGACTATAAAATACTTTTAAAATGTTTATCAAATAGGCTGAAACATACTTTGGAATTATTGATTATTAGAGATTAAACATATTGTATCCCTAACAGGTCAATTATGGATGATCTTTTTTTTTTTTATAAGAGATGCAATCGATTTTAAAGGTTAAGCTTTTAAATGGGGCAATCATACATATCTTTTTGAGGTTTCACAGAATTTTGGGTTTGGAAAAGATTTTATATCATACATTCAACTGCTATATTCTGAAGTCTCTGTGATAGTGAAAGCTGGTGGAGGGTTGAGTGCACCTGTACGGTACCTGTGTTAAAATGAATTAGGCAAGGCTGTCCACTTTCAGGAAAAAATATATAGCCTTGTTATTGAGCCACTGTTGTGCAGACTAAAAAAGAGAATTTCAGTGGAATTTATTTATCTGATGTAAAAGATATGAACAGAATATCGATATCAGCTTGTGCTGATGATGTTACTGTTTTTTATTTCTGATCAGAATGATGTTCATATTTTAATTGACGCTATTGAAAACTATGAGAAAACATCATCAGCAAGGGTAAACTGGGAAAAAGTGAGGGACTTATTATTGATCAGTGGAAAAGTGAGAAAGTGGGCAAGGAACTCTAAAATAACCTGGTGGATTGTTGTGGGTAAGAGATGGGTTAAAAATGCTAGATGTTTTTTATTTCAGAATAAAAATTGCGAGGGAATGCTGGAAAAGGTGTCTGCCAGATTGCTTAAATGGAAATTGCTCATGCCACTAATGTCATACAGAGGAAGAGTTCTGGTTGTAAATAACTCTGCTGCCTCAGCTTTGTGGCATAGACTTACTGTAATGGAACCACCTGAAGATTTAATCTGTAAAATACAGATAATATTTGTGGAGTACACTGGATTTGTGCAGCAGCAATTTACCATCCTGTTCATGAGGGAGGTCGAGGTCTGGTGTATGTGCAGAGCAAGATCTGTGCTTTGAGAATACAAACAGTACAGATGTTACTGTATCATAAGGACTTACCTTGGACTCAAACTGCAAAAATGATTCTACAAAAAGCAGGTATCCTTAATTTAGATAAACATTTGTTTTTATTGGAACTGGGAAAAAATGAACCTGTCCAGGGTTACATCTTTTTATCTGTCAATATTTCACTCATGGAGAACTGTTAAAATGGAAAGAGATGTTGACGAACCGGGGAGATGGATATAAAGGAGGAACCATTGTTTTTTAACCCATTGGCGGAGACAAGACTTTTGTCATCTCTAAGTCTGTGTAATAGATCGACAAAGACATGGCATTTTGAAGCTGGGACAACTTTAGAAAAATGAACGATTGGAATCAGTGGAAACTCTGAAAGAAGTAACAGGTTTAAAGTCCTCGCACTTGACTGAAAAGCTGGTGGAAGAAATTTTAAATGCATTAAAAAGGGGCTATAGAAAAAATATTAGACAAGGATTTCCGAGCACCACACGTAATGCACCTGAACCCAGCAGTAAGGGTGGGATGTAGGTTTTGTGGAAAGGAAGAGAATTTAAAGCATTTGTTTTTAAAATGTAAAAAGGTTGGAAGGTCTTTTTGATGTTCTTAATTCAAGCTTTTGTAGAAGAATTCTCAGAACAAATTTTTATAGGTGGTGTGGAATATATATTTTTTTTTAGAAAGAAAGAAGATGTGTCTGTTAAATTATTTACTGGGAACTGCAAAACGGGCAATATGGAAAACTAGAAGAAAAACAAATCAAGGGTTACAGTTTAATAGTATTAAGGCTGAAGTAATGTTTATGAAATGAGTTGCTGGTAGACTAAAAACTGAATTTGCATACCATTGTCTTGTATACCATTGTCTTGTTTTCAATGATGTGGTGTGTTAAAGATGTTTTTTGTATGGTTCATGATGGATAGTTGGTTTTGAATTTTGTATTTATTATGTGAGTTGTTAATGTGAAGACTGTTAAGAAATGTTTAATGTTTTCTGTCTAACCATTTCTCTCTCTTTTGTTGTAAATATCAAAAGCCACAAAATTAGTGTTCCAGAGACTGGATAAAGCAAAAATTACCATATAAAAATATCAGCACTGGAATATTAGATGTTTACATAATTGACCTTTGGTTCCTTCAGGGACACAGTTATGAAAGAAAAGTAAATAAAAGAAAGAGAGAGATTCTGTTTTGATCTTTTTGTCCAATTAATCTTTATAATGGAACTAAAGTAATAAGTAAAATGAATTGAAACTCACCCATTGGTCTCTCTCACTGACACTGCTTCCACCAAACAGTTACCTGCTGTTTATGATAAGGTCTTTATTCATATAAAAGCACAATCCTCTTTGTTCATACCTTTTATTATTTTTGATTACTTGTACAAAGCCACCGTCGTTAAGACCATATAACAGATATGGCTCATAAAAGAGAGCTGCTAACTGAAAAGTTAATGTTTACTCAGTATTGTAGTATTGAAGCACACAGTTTCGTGTTTGTGAGAGAGGAAGTAGGAATGTGGGAGGACACACATCGACACTGTCATCACTCAAACTACACAATAATGTAGAATCATCACATCGATGTCAGACTTGAGTCATTTCTGTGATGGATTCACATCACTCTGAAAAGTAAACATCAATTATATTAAAGCTGAGAAAATCCTCATATATTATACTTGAAAATAAGAGTCTCATAAACACTGCAGTCTGACAGAGGAGTCCACTTGTAATTTAAAAGGAATTAGTCTCAAAATAGGGAGGAGACTGAAGTGTGTTTTACTGCAGAGCTAGAGGAAACACTCTCTAGGGACTTCTTCAAATGATAAGTACAATTCAGTATACATAATTGAATCCATCTTGAATATTTAATGCACATGTTAAAACATATTATCATTAAACAGATTTAATCATGAGATGAAAGTGAAGCTTTTACCCATATGAAGAATATATGGTCTCTTTTCATCCATATTAACTCATTCATTTAAATCCATGTCCATAATAATGCACACTGTTAAAATTCTAAATTTTGGAGCCAGTAATCATTATTATTATTGCTATTTAAAGAGACCAAAACTTTTATTTAGCATGAGTGCATTAAACTGAAAAGTGACAGCAAAGACTTATGTTGGCATTTTTATATTAAACTATTGCAGGATGCTCACTTATGTTACACAAACACACACACACACACACACACATATATATATATTTACAGTTATATCTCAATAAATTAGAATGTCGTGGAAAAGTTCATTTATTTCAGTAATTCAACTCAAATTGTGAAACTTAATTAAATAATTTCAATGTACACAGACTGAAATAGTTTAAGTCACCTCACCTCCATGCCACATGCCGAATTGAGGCAGTAATTAAAGCAAAAGCAGCCCCTACCAAGTATTGAGTACACGTACATTAAATGAACATACTTTCCAGAAGGCCAACAATTAACTTTTTTTTTTAAATTGGTCTTATAAAGTATTGTAATTTGTTGAGTTAGTGAATTGGTGGGTTTTTGTTAAATGTGAGCCAAAATCATCACAGTTAAAAGAACAAAAGACTCCAGTCTGTGTGCATTGAATTTATTTAATACACGAGTCCCACAATTTGTAAAATAAGTAAAATAATAAACTAAATAAATAAACTTTTCCACTACATTCTAATTCATTGAGATGCAACTATATATTACATTCTAATTCATTGAGATGCAACTATATATATATATATATATATATATATATATATATATATATATATATATATATATATATATATATATATATATATATATTGTTTTGAACTTCCTATTCATCAGAGAATCCTGAAAGCAATTATCATTGTTTCCACAAAAATATTAAACAGCACAACTAATGTTTACATTCGTATTAAAATAAATATTTTATAATCAGCATTTTAGAATGATTTCTGATGGATCATGTGACAATGAAGGCTGCTGAAAATTCAACTTTGCCATCAAATAAATAAATGATATTTTAAAATATATTACAATGGAAAACAGTTGTTAGTTAAAACTATCTTTATTGTTCTTTCAAAATTATTGAACAATCTTGTCAATGGTAGTGTTATATTTACTGTCAGATTTAAGTTGTTCTTTTGCACCGACACTCGATACCGATAGGCAGCAAAAAAAAAAAAAAAAACTTTTATCAGCCGATGCCAATTACTGGCCTATACATCAGTGCATCTCTAGTAAAACCAATAAAAGCAGTTTTGACATTATTGCTGCTACAATTATGTGTGTACAATAATGAGAGGAAACATTAAACTATTTCAAATAATAGTTATTTTTTTAAAGCTTAAACTTGAAAATACTATATAAATTGAAGGAGTGAAGAAAAAAGAGGCATAACAAACATATCTAATTCAATGATGTAACATACAGCCAAGTATGGTGACTACTCAGAATTCATGCTCTGCATTTAACCCATCCAAATTGCACACACACAGCAGTGAACACACACACACCGTGAACACACACCCGGAGCAGTGGGCAGCCATTTATGAGCAGTTGGGGGTTCAGTGCCTTGCTCAGAGAAGTAATGATATTGCCAGTCCAAGACTCGAACCCACAACCCTAGGGTTAGGAATCAAACTCTCTAACCACTAGTCCAGATACATCAGTGCATCACACACACACACCAAATCTTTTTCCTACGCTTCCTTCCTAACCAACATCACGTCTTCACCCGAATCTAGCTGTGACCCAACACTGTCCAAACACATTTCACACATGCGTCAGAAGCGTTGACCTACATCAGGCCTCTTGCTAAACTAATATCAGAACACAAGGGGATTAGCCTGAGATTAGGATAAAACCGTCTGTGCAGTAATTGTTTTCTGCCAATTACAAGCTAACATAAACACGGTCCCCTCAACAACTCAACCATGCAACATTTATAGATCCTATCAATCATTCTAATCCATCCGTCCGTCCATCTAACAAAAAATGCTAAATGTATGACCTGAATTGAACCAATAACATAGTGAAACATGAAAGTGGAGATGGCTAACCGTGCACTGAGAAAATGCATTTGCTTGGTTGTTAGTTTGTCCATAGTTGGCACTTTAGTGTTTAAATGTTTTCCAAACACGTGGCCTGTTTACATGGCGTCCTCCTGACGGTCCAGACATAGTGTCAGATTGGAGCGTCTGCACTGTCTGTACACTTTGTTTTTCGTCTCAAACTATGTGACTCATCCAGCAGACATTTGTTTGTGTAAACACACATCAACGTTAGCACTTGTTAAATTACCCTGGAGTTTACTAAACAAATAATTAGCGATGTCCATCCATTGTCGTTCTTTTGCAGCTGTCCACCTATTTGTCAAGCTGTTAGTAAACTTTGTGATCTTCAAGTCCTTAAATGGAAAGCGTGGTCAGTGAGTCCACAGGTTCCACCCAGACATTCACACATTCACAAACACTCTCTCGCACACACACACACACACACACATACACACACACACACACATACTGAAAAATGTTATGCGCACAAAGACATATAATAAAAAAGCTTTTAGAAATATTGAAAAATTTTTTAAACGTGTAAAATTGAAATAAAATGTTAATTTTATATACATACATACATATATATATATATATATATATATATATATATACACACACACATATTCACATATATATTTATACAAAAATATAAAAACAAATGCTAACTCACAAATATGAATAAAAACTAAAACTTAAGTATATAAATAATAATAAAAATAACACCCTCACGTCTTTCCAAACCTGTAAGACTTACTTTCTTCTGAGGAACAAAAAAAAAAAAAAAAAAAAAAAAAAAGGAAAAAAAGATGTTTTAAGATAGCTGTTTCAAGAAAAAGTCTATGTTTTTTTATACACCCCAAAGTAATTCATAATATCTTCCATTTTTGTTCCATAGAAAATTATTAAGTCACACAAATAAGGAACAACATGACGGTAAGAAAATGATGACATGATGACCTTTCATTCTTTGGGTGGAGTATCACTTTAACTCTCAGGCCATAGCTGTGAAAATGTGTCCATCAGGTGTGTTTAAACATACATGTACATAAGCATCTAATGCAGACATGGCTGTCTGAGAGCATGCCGTTGTGTTACATGTTTGCCATATGAATGTGTGTGGTCCCAATCAAGCACATCTGTTCAGAACTAGGTTTTTACTCAGAATGCATGTTTGTGTTCCCTGCTTACACCTCTAAATTCCTCTATTTTACAACTTGCAAGGCTTGCTCGAGTGAGGCGAGGGGAAAAAAAGATTCTGGATCTTATTTAGCCACAGACAGCCAGACTAGTCAAGAAAAATTAAGGGGGAATGAAGTAGAAAGACACATTGATACCTTAAAAGAGATGGGGAAAATAGAGAAACTGAAAGAGAGAAGAAAAGAGAGAGACATTCAAAAAAAAAAAACATTCACTGGAGATTCTTGGCAGACTGTCTTGACAGCCTAGAGTTAATAAGCCACCATGAGAGGTACAAGCTTATACACTCACTCACACACACACACACACATGCTCGCATATACACAATAATCAAGATGACTAAACATGATAAAAGGATCCCCAGCAGGGCTTCTTTGAGCACTGCGGAGAATAGAAAGTGAGGTGCATAGAAAGGCTACAATGTGAAGTGTCACAGACAGGAATTGTTATAAAAAAAATGTTACTATTCCAAACAGCTATCGGATTTCCTATGATACTTTGCTAATTAGAAACTCTCCAGGTTCCTCCTCCCACTCAAACACCCGCTCGCACACACTCCATCTGCTCGCATGCTGTCTAATTAGGGAGCAGTTAATTTAACTGATGAAAAGGAAGGCGGCCCCCAGACGTCAGACCGCAGTCCTAGTGAAAAATCCAAAGCCTCTGGTGCTTTAGCCTATTAACAACACAAACCTTCTGCCTTTTGGGTTTGTGTGTGCATTTACGCTGCCTCATTAACACTGGCTATCCTACCTTTATACGTCATTGACCGATTCGACCCTTTTGATTAAGGACACCGTCTCTCATTAGTGTTTTTTTACTGAGGGGTGTTGCAAAGAGGTTTCTCTGTTCACCCTACACATCCTGCACACACACTGCCACACTCCCACACACGCTGTAATGGCTGCCTATTACAAATGTTTCTTATTTGCATCTTGTTCTAGCCACATAATGACATGAAAATGCAAAATTTTAGTGTACCTTACAGAATGCCAATGCAAAGAGTGATTTTTTTGTTTGTCACATATGAAAATAAATAAAGAAATAAAATAGCAAAATATTGTTCTTTTAAAGGCCCCTACATCCAGTAGATGAAATAATAATAATAATATTTTTTTTGTATATATAATATAGCTTTTTATATATACACACACTACTAGTTCAAAAGCTTTAGGTCAATTTTTTTTGTAAGTTGACAGTAAGTGACAGTAAATACATTTTTACTGATACACAAAATTTCAGAAAAAATGTTGTAATTCAATAGAAAGTCACTATTAAATATTATACAGTATGTATCTATCTATCTATCTATCTATATATATATATATATATATATATATATATATATATATATATATAATTTCTGAATGATCATTTGATAAAAACATTTAAAATATATTAAAATAGAAAACAATATTTTAAACTGTAATAATATTTTACAATATTAATGTTTAAACACATCTTTTATTTTTTTGTTACATCTCACACAAGAATTGATCAGAGTGAAAATTTGAGGTTTTATTTAAAAATGTAAAGTAGATAAATATCAATGACCTTGGCACATGAAAGTCACAAATAGACAGTTTTACTAGATTATGTCATGTAACCCTCCCTCTTAACTAAGCATTAGGCAAGTATTTAATTTTAAATTCATCAAAGCAATGGTGCAAATAGTCAATATATGTCCGGGTCAGGGTAGGCTGATATTGACAACATTTCTCCCTCAGTAATTACTTTTCCAGTTCGTTAAAGACCGGCATCTTTAACGAGTTTGACAGAGACTGATAAGAGTGAAGCCGCTTGTGCCAGCTGAAGCATGAGCATTCACTCCGTTAATTACAGGTCAATAAACCTCCTGAATTTCTCTTTTCTTTATTTCAGTTTGAAGCTGGAGTGGAGATCCACTGGTTCATGCTGCTGTGTGTCCATCACTGATTCGCACTGATCAGAGAAGCAAACTCCACTAGTCTGTTGTTTTAAATGAGGGTTCCTGTTATGACAGCTTGTCTGTCCTCAGAGTATCTCCAGCATTTACAACAGCTCTTGGATTAATGAGAGAAGACGGTTTGGTAACACTTTAGAATAAGGTTCCATTAGTTAATGTTAGTTAACTACTTTCGTTAACATGAACTAAACAAGAACAATCCTTCTACAGCATTTATAAGTCTTAGTTCATGTTAATTTCAACATTTACTAATGCATTATTTAAATCAAAAGTTGTGCTTGTTAACATTAGTTAATGCACTGTGAATAACCATGAACTAACAATGAATAACTGTATTTTCATTAACTAACATTAACGAAGATGAATAAATACAGTGATAAATGTATTATTCATTGTTTGTTCATGTTAATTAATACATTAACTAACATTAACTAATGGAACCTTATTCTAAAGTGTTACCGACGGTTTAGAGAGACTGCACTAACCCCCCACCCCACACACACACAAAAATTGATTTAGGCTTACCAGCTTATTTGGCCCTGAAAACCAGCATCAAATCAGTGTGTGTAACTATGGTTTCAGGCCTGGCTATATTTCCAAAAAGCAAACAGAACTCAAGCACAAAATAATGAAATTTAAGCAACATTTTAATACAGTTAAAAAAATATTAATCACAGCAGACTTTTATCAGACACTGGAGATAATGTGTTTTGATGACTGAGGTAAAAATGAGCCGGCAATAACAACAAAGTGTATAAAAAAATAAAATAAAATAAAAAGTGCATACAACGAGTTGCATTCCAGAAAATTAGGAGAAGCTAGTTGATTATACAAAAGGATTGTAGAATTAAAATATAATTTGAATTAAATTAAATGCAAATAACACTTTCAAAATTCATCCCAACAGTCCAAATTGGTCTAGAGTCACAAAGATAATAATGACTGCAGTGGCTGCAGCTGGTAATCTTAACCAAATTGGGGGAGCTATTGAGAGGATATTCCGCTCTGCCAGGCCTCATAATACTGATCTGAAAGAGTGCAGCCAGGCTCTGGAGGAGAAGGGGAGAGAGAGAGAGAACAGGCTCGGACAATTCCAGGCTTTTGTGTGGTCTCAATCACAAACCCCTTGAGACCCACCCCTCCTCTGTTGCCTTCTCTCTCCATCCATCACTCTGTTTACACGGTCACTTTCTCTTTCCTCTTCTTTTTTTAATGTGCTACATGTGGGCCCGATCACAAACAGGCACTACTAAGAGCAGCTTACCTTCCTCAAAGGTCGACATAAGGCTTTTTTTTTTGTATGTGTGTGGTCTTAAGAGTTTATGTTGGTCATTTGGGAATATATTTAGCTTTTAACCCTGAAAGGATTAGTTTAGCCAATGATGAAGATTCTGTGTTCATGTAACTTATCTTCTTGTTTTTGAAACATATTATATATAAATTCTATGGGTTTCTGAGTGATATCACTCACAAGGCTCAGTAATTGAATACTGATTTATACTGATACTCATTTCCTCACAACATACATCGAGAGAGCAAAAATGAATCTTCAGTTTGACAACACATGCGCTGCAAATACTCACAACACAACCAAATACAGAAACGCGCTGCAAAAACACACAGACCACATCGGCTAGAGGTAATGGTAAATGCCAAAAGCATACTACACTTTTAAAATAATAAAATCATGGTTAATTTTTGTAAGGGCTGTTGGGGTCCCCTTGAAACATTTCCATTGTGGTCTGTGCTATTTTTAACGCTTTTCTGTATTTGGTCTTGTTGTGCATATTTGCAGCACGTGTATTGTCAAACTGATGCAGATGTTTTCTTAATTTGCTGGTGCCTTTTCTATTTGCATGTGTCTTCTCAAGTTGCAGCACGTTGAGCTTTCTTGGCCACTGTAATAACACAATTTGTTCAATGAAAATGGTAAAATAATAGCACTGCAAATACCATGTCCATACCTACCGAGATATGACAAAGCGACTCCAAACTGGACACCATAACCACTAATGGACCGTCCCATATTAGCATATTTCCGCCCTCAGTCAGTTCTACACGGTCCGCAATTTTCTCCATGCTCAAGCAGTTGTAGTGACATGAATGTCTTCTTGTTTTGTAGTTTGTTCGTAAAAGTGAACATAAGAGTCTTTATTTTCTCCCAACACGAGAAACACTGAGTACGCAGTGGATTTGTTTTATTTTTGATGGTAATGCACCACCAAGTACACAAAAACACAAGAGAGGTGTGGGGTGAGCAGTAGTTCATTATCATTGAAAGAGACATTCACCGAATAAAAAAGGTGTTGTATTACAAGGCCATTGATAAATTTTAACCAAAGTATTCTGCAGATAGTTCACGAGGACCCTACAGAATCATACCAACTTGTGGAAAATGGCCATCCAATGTCCCCTTTAAGAAACCACACTGAATGCTAATGGTGTGAGACTGGCCACCAGTGTTAGTAATCAGATGCCATTAGAGAAAGACACTTGTTTTGTCTTTATTCTGCTCTACACCTGACTGATGATTGGATCGGATTACACTCAGAGGAACCTATTATTGGCCAAAAGACCTTGTGACACCTCAAGGAGGCTCTTACTATGGTAGAAAACACAGCATATGTGCCAGCTCTCTAGAACTGACAGACATGTTGCCTGGCAACAGGAACTTGAGGGACACGATATCACATGACTGTGTTTATTGCATGGAGATATAGATGTATGAAGAGTGTACTTATATGTAATTGGTTTTTTAAGCTATGTGGATTGCAGGGAAATGACC
The DNA here is from genome assembly GCF_003368295.1 of Carassius auratus. NCBI lineage: Eukaryota > Metazoa > Chordata > Actinopteri > Cypriniformes > Cyprinidae > Carassius > Carassius auratus. The sequence goes on along the minus strand of NC_039247.1, from coordinate 12,579,645 downwards.
ATGCCATTACACAATCCATATAATACCTCCAATATTAACATTAATATTTATTATCCTAAGTCAACATGCTATCATCACGGTGATATATCGTTATTACTTGGGTTATATGAGGAGAAGTGTGATCTTTACAGATTTCTCAGGGTGTGATTAAGCACATCCTTATCATCTTGCCATAGCAAGCCTGTAAAACTGGTCTTTCTTTAACCTACTGAAAGAGAGTCGCTTTATCACAGGAATGTAAACACTCCTGACCTCAGGACGAGCAGGTTTTTAACATTGTGTGTGACTGTGTGTCTGTTTACTTGTGGTAGACCTGGTAGTTATTGTGGGCAGGATGTAGAATGTTTTGAATGGTTAAAAATAGACCATGTCTGGTTGTTTGATTTCCATTAAGGAATTAAAGGAACAAGGTAGCAGGAGGATAAAGACCGTAGGAGGAACCTCCACAAAAAAGGAAAGAGGCCTGTGCTGGAGGAGGTCTTTTACATTTTTCATGTTTCACATCAGCTGCCAGAGTTTGCAGATAATGGTCAGGGTTGCCACGGCAACACTGGAATAAAACGGAAAGTATCTTAAGGGTCACAAATGGCTGTTACTTCCTGTATTGCACGCACACACACACACACATACACACGACAAGATAATCAGAGCCTTTTCTGTACATTCATAGGGGGCCTTGATAAACACACACACACTCATTTAATACACTGTACAGACGTGCTGCTTGCCAAAATAAAGCTGGCCAGATATGTGAGAAATGTTTTACTGAGCTCCATATAATAAGCCATGCTGGAATTAAAAGCTTCATTTCCCTGCATAAAAGAAAGGAAAACTTACTTCAATATTGTAAAAGCATGTAATAAAGTTATTTTTGACAGTCAGGAAAACTTGAATAATGCAATAAGCTTTTATATCTATCAAGAGGAAAAACTCTCTTTATTAAGCCATGGATTTCACATTGTGAAAAAATCACTTGTACAAAATAATGTTAACCGCAGTGGTTGAGATAAAATAACAAAACAATTGCATAAAACAACAACTATAGAAATGAAAAGAAAAAGGACACCCACAAAAACAACAGTACAGCCCGACACTGACAGTGTTTTAGCAATGCGTCTGTGAAGGCATACAGCGTTTAAGAGTTCTCAATGCACACGGGCTAATGAGTCACCTCTGAATCAATCTTTCACTTCAGCAGGAGAAGAGAGGGAAAAGGAGTAAGAGAGAGAGAGAGAGAGAAGAGAGAAAAACAAAACACTTGACTATTACTAGTTCAAATGCAAGGATTGTTGACCATCGCTGTGGCAACTGTTCTGTGCTAGTGGGGGCAGACAGGGTTTTCTTTTTTTGATTGGCTGGAGCTCAGAGTATGCAGTGTCCTGTGAAAAGGTATTCTGGAAGGGGGAGGGAGGGGGATGTAAGACCCTAAAGGCCAATCGGAACATTGTATGCAAAAATTTCTTGGAGGAGATGAGAGGGGTTTTGGGAGGAATGCTTGATACTGATTTTCCTCTCAGGGCTTTTCTTCCACTTAGTTGCTGTGCAATTGAACTACATAGAATACTATATTCTATTAATATAAAGCTATATAATTAGTTTGTAGCATGTAGAACAGTGTTGTCACAAAAGCTATAGTGTAGTAAACTGCCATGGTGTTATTCAAACAAACCCAAAACCTGTTGTCACTATATCACTCTGCAGTGGACATTCAAACAGACAGATCCTCTCTACAGGCAGTGCATTTGGCATTGACATGAAAGCACTATGGGCTTTTATTTTTATTTTGAGACCTTCGGGATTTAGCTTTATAATAAACATCATTTTGGTCATCACTAAATTTGCATAATGGAATCATCACTTTTTTATGTCACAGACAACTAACATCCACTCTTAAAACTAAAGTTCTTATTTTTATTTCATTTTATTACTGACAACTTCGGTTCTTTAGATTATTAAAATAATCATTCTTCATACTAACACTGCATCTACATAGGAAAAACACTAACAGGTAAAAGGCCGTCTACAATGAATGCAAAGCAAAAGTTGAGAATCCATTTTTACTGTTGTCGGAATTAGCACAAATGCCTGTTTATAATGGGCCTTGTTTGTTTTTGTGCAATGCGTAATTCGTGTCTAATGTAGACACCATGTAGGAAAAAAAAACTGATTCTTGGAAGCATCTATCCACTGAAAAGTTATTTGGGGAACCCAAAATGGCTTGTCTATGGCATCACTGCGAAAAAAAATCATTTTGTAACCTGTATTTTTAGCCTTGTTTTTAGCCTTTTTCAGCCTTGTTTTATTCATATCCGATTGGAATCCGATCTAAATATATGACTGACTGTCCACGCTGTGTAGGGCTACTGCTCAATTCGCAATTTGTCCATGTTGCTCTTTCATTTTACTCAATATCTGCATTGGTTTCTATGGCAATGATGTCATGATGTTATGTCTATGCTTAAAACAACAAGAGCAATCCAGATGCTGTCTTACAAAATGACGACATGCTGCCATCACGATGGATTATTATAAGGGATAACAAGATAACGTCTTATCGGGCTGCATGCACAGCTTTATTCCGTGCTGTGGTCTCAGTCTCAAAACTCAAAGAGGTGGGTGGAGTAGCAGTACATTGTCATTTTTTACTTTACTTGTTATTCGCAACAACACAACCTTGTTTCTTCAAGGAAGTTTAGCAAATTTTCTACAAACAACATCCGATATGTTTTAATTTTTACGTGGCGTGAGAACATGAAAAAGCAATGACAGTCTGAACAAGGTTTTTTTTTTTTTTAAGAGTGCATCCACCAAGTTGTCTGTGACATATTCCTACACTGTTGAACTGTAAGGGACAGTCAAAGTTACGAATAGCTGGTGAAAGTTCCAGCTGTTCTGAGAGCAGCTGCGGATGTCACATTCCTCAGATAGCTCTACAGGACCCTCACAAATCAAAGAAACTCAAGGTCAGTCTGAGTTTCAGTAATGACAGAGTGAAGGATGCAGGCCAGGGCTACAGAGGGTGAATCTGGCACTGGCCTCTGGTCGAAAGCACTTTCTAAACTACACTCATGTTGTAGTAAGTGATCTAAAAGCTTTTTAAATGGAAGCTTGAGGTCAAACTATATAATGAGTTCACAAACAGTTGAAACAGCTCGTCAGAGCACCATCACAACCAGATGAACTTATCTTAAAGCACATCAGATCATTTCAATTGCTTCATCTATAGGACCCATATGTTTATAAGGATAGTTCACCCCAAAATGACCATTCTGAGGATGACTACAAGATGACATTTTTCATTTTTGTGTGAACTGCCCCTCCATTTTTAAGCACTTTCCTTGCCGTCCTCCAAACTTTCAAAACCACTTCCCAACTCCCCCAACTGCTGACCTGCTTACCCTGGGTAATCTGAGCCTGTGACATCATTGGGCCCATTCTTATCCTGTCAATGACCTTTGACCCCCAAGCCTCCCTGTTTTTGATCAGATGAGCAAGAGGCTCATGGAGTTTGCTGACCACAAAAAAAATTCCACCTGCTCAGTCAAAATGACCTTATGTAAATGTGCAAAAGAGCAGCAGGAACACAGAGCATTTTGAGCCATGCGCAGTACAAAAACCTGTCAGCTTCTATACATCCAAACATGTACGCAAGCAGAAAAATTAACAATAAATAAAACAGAAATATTGTTAATACACAATGAACCAAACAAAACAAACAGCTTAAAACAAATCATAAATTAAGACTATTAATAGACACTGAAATAGGTGAAGCCAGACAACCAGTTTCTTTCACTTTTTTCTTGTCCTGTTTTTTTTTTTTTTTTTAATTTACAGTTCTGTTGTTCTTGCAATAGAGATTGCATTCCTTCACAGGGTGATGAAACAACTCTCACCTCTTTTCTCTCTCCTGTCATTCACGTTTACATGACTGTATGTGCTTAGAATAGTACAGGCAAAATTGGCAAAACAGAAGTGTCTCGCACAATTGAAGTGTAGTCAGTCAGTCATCAGAAGCTGGAAGGATAGTGTTTGTTGGTTTCTCAGTGGGCATGCTCATACTGTTTGTTGGTTGTTTATTTTGGAGGGGGTGGGAGTATGATCGGGTGTCGAGTGGGGTCAGATGGACTCTTGTTTAGATGAACATACTGGGACATGACTCTTCCACACTCACTTAGTTGTAAACGCACAGCTGGCACACGTACCTTGGGACACACTGTGCAGTGTCCATTTTTCACACCAAGCTGCTAAGGTCTGTTCAACAGGAACAGTTCAGCATCAGCCTGTCCTCCTCATACGGACGTGTGAAGAACAAATCCTTTTAAACAAAGGCTCATGTTTCCTTCCATCCTTATAATTTTTAAACCAACAAAATAGGATGTTTATCAGTCCATTAAAAGTCTGCATCAGTCTTTTTACATCAGCAAATTTTAAGTCAGCAACATACATATAGACGTATATCAGGACATGAGGTACTTATCCTGGAGTATCTTAACATCTCCAATCATGCACTGAGGGTCCTGTTGATCTCCCAATGAAAAAGCTTCCACTCATCCTTCATGCAGTATACAAATAAAGACAGGCATACGGGTCTATTTTAACTTGCATGGCATCGGCATTGTAGGAAAACGGTCAGCGTACACAAATGTGGCGGACAGAGGTGATGAATATGCTGGTTACGATGGAAGCAGACTGGAGTTTCAGGGTACGCTGCAATTCTTTTGGTTTTCACTGTGAAGTCCATGTTCTGATACTCCACATCATGTAGGATATGACATGACAGTGTACTTGAAACTTCTAAGCAAGAACTGGTGAAGCAGCAGCAGAAAAAAAAAAAAAAGCTTCGAGACTGGACTTCATACACAATATTTAGCTCTTATGGGAGAAAGTCTCTTCATAAAATTGCACAGGAAGGTTATAGCGTTTCTTCACAGTTGGAATCCAGAGGACAATAACGACAAATAGACACAAAGAACTCTGTGGAAATAAGAAAAGAAAAACACATTAGGAATTTAAATTAACAGTTTTTTACTTTTAAAAGCTACAACTACAACTTCACATTTACGCCACACATTCACTCATGCATTTCAGGAGAGAATCACATCTCATAAATTTAAATTCAGACACTGAACCAGACCATTTGTTCCTTAGCTTTTCTTTTTCCCCTCAAGTAAAAAAAACAAAAAGAGAGAACAGGTCAGACCCTTAACACCTGTTCAACAGCAGACACAAGCCAAAACACATCACATACACAGAGGCCTGCACTCTTTTAAAGACCGCATTCAGCCAGATCATTGACTGTATTAATTCAATTAACGAAGAAACATTTAGGAACCTAGAGCACAACCAAATGTAATGCAACAAAGGCTTCCTCTTCTGCCCACTGTTGCACCAAATGTAATGCAGTACGTTTCTCCTCTTTGCCTTTGTCTCTACTATCGTTTTGCAAAGGCCAATATCCATTCTGAACTCACTCATTCTCTCTCAGGGCCTCTATCTTGAAATAAAGGAGAAAAATAAAGTGAAGGTGATCATTTGAAAGCAGATGTACCCTAAAGCGACCAAACCAAGTCGTTAGCACACCTTTTCTCTCTCTTTTTCTTCCCAACACCCACTTTCATCTTTTAAATTCTGCATACAGTTCATATAAATGACAGTAAAGGGCAGAAGAGCCCTGCAGTTACAGAAGAATCACTTGCCAATTAAAACCCACTCAAACAGAAGCCCAAAGGGACTTGAAGGGGGGCAAAGCCAAATCCATCCCTCCATCGATCCCAGGGCCGGCTGGGTGTAGGTTCTACAGAGCTGCTTTTGAAGACAAAATGTTCAGTGAACCATGGAACTTCATCTAAGCAGCATGAAGCTGACGGTGAATGAACACAACTTAGACTAATGACCCCCCTTCACTCACACACCCGCCAAACACAAGTCTGGCATTAACACACGCGCGTATGTGCAGCTCACACTCGAAGACACGCACAGCAACATAGAACATACATGCTTAGCTTTTACCATAGTGGAGGTTTTTTCCATTGATTTCTATTGATATTATACCAAACTAATAATATTCTGTATCAAAGCTGTCCTTGAATTTTAAAGAAAACAGTTTTAAACAGTCTTTGCTGTCATTAAAAATTAATTTCAGTTGGGGGGGGGGTTCTAATTTAAAAGATGATTACTGAGCTGTAGTAGCATGTACTGTGGTACTGCTTAGAAGTTTGCTGTTCTTTATCTTCTATAGTAGCTATTTTGGTGGCACTGTGCGTGTATGTTGTCTTTAAGAAAGTTAAAATAAAGAGGTTAAAATAAAAGCATCACTATTTCCACTAAAATGTTAGGCAGCACAACCCTTAATGATAATTGCAAGAAATTATTTGAATGATTTGTGGTGGCTCATGTGACACTGAAGACTGGAATAATGGCTGCTGAATATTTCTTATTCCAATATTGCATTTTTGATCAAATAAATGCATCCTTCATGAGCATACAAGACTTAAAAAAAAATTTGGTAGTACTTTATTTTACAGTCCTGTTCCCCATGTACATACTATGTACTTATTATAGTTATTACAATAACTATGTAATAACTAGGTACTAACCCTGATCCTACCCCTAAACCTAACCCTACCCCTACCCCATGTAGTTACCTTGTATTACCAGAACTTTCTTAAATAAATACACTGTAAGTACACTATAAGTACAAGTTACTACACGTACTGTAAAATAAAGTGCAACCAACATTTTTATATCTTACCAACCCCAAACTTTTGAATGGTAGTGTACTTATTTTTTTTTTTTTTTACTTCACATAACTTTCCTTTTTTTTATTATTATCATTATTATTATTATTATTATTATTATTATTATTATTATTATATTATATTATATTATTTTAGTTAAAGCTGTCAGACCTGACAAACTAGGAGATAAACACTTCTTTCTATGCGATAAATCTCAAAACAGTTGTGGATACTACTGGTGGATATTTTTTATGACCTTAAGTCTGAAAGAATCCCACATCATGAAACCTCTATACAAAGTCCTAAAGGCTGAGGCCATTTGTTGTTAGCCATCTACATATAGATATGTAGTTTGTCATTCGATCTGTTCTGGTATAATGCAATACTTCACCGAAGAGCATCCCTGAAACTTTGCAGAGTACAAAAGCAAATGGTTTCACAGAGAGAGGGAAAAGATAAGAGATAGAGAGAACAGTGTGTCTGTACGTAGGAAAGGAAGGATTTCTGTAACCAGACGCATTCCCATGGGAGAGAGATAGCAGGAGCTTGAGTGTGAGAAAACACAGCCAGTTGGAGAGTAAGAAAGAACAAGACTGAAAATCTTTGTTTACCCTCCCTTTTCCAGTCCTCCCCCTCTCCCCATCTCGGTCTTCCCTCTCCTCCCACTACTCTGGCCAGCAGTGAGGCTCCTCATTGTTAGTAGGGAGGAAGCTTGCTTAGAACACTTCATGCTCTTTTAAATGCAGAGGAATGGCTCAGTGAACAAAGGAAGGACCACCACTTTGAAATGAACTGCCCTGTCAAGGTGGGCGGCGTTTCACACGCACATGGTCACAGAGACTTAAAAAGCGAAGCTAAATGACCAGTGCCAAAGGGTCAGGAATGGAATGAGTGTGGAGGACTGCCTCGGTTGTCGTTTTTCAGTGAGGAGGAAGTTAAGTTAGTGCTCATTTTCTTTAGTCTACCATCCTGGAGTTTGATTCACTCTCTGTATTCATGGGTTATTCTGTTCTCGCTACAGTCAGACTCATTACCTGCCATGGAGGGAGAGGAGAAATTAATGTAGAAAATATTAATTAAATTCTTCCTGGCAGAGATAAATCTTTCTATTGTTCGGCGCTTTCAATCAAATAATAAAGGGCTAATTAGAAACACCCTCCATTTCTTTCTCTTCTTTTTTCCCCCAACAATGGATCTTTGAAAATACCCATTAAGAACGAAAATTTTATATGTACGAATAGAAATGCATCCGGATTGATTTTTGCTTTGCCCTTAAACTCGCATCACTGACTGAATCACAAGGATTTCAGCACAGAGCAAAACACGGTGACTGATGATACAGAAACAGTTCATGGAAAACAACAGCTATGACTCATCTGAATGACCTCATCTCATTTACTTATGCGTGTTTTAATCTAAAGTTAAGCAATATATGAGTCCATCCAAAAGATTTCTGACTGGAAATCAAGCAAATCAGCACAAGCGTGGATTTTACACTGATCTCGAACCTTTTACTTTTACTACAGCTACGATCTTTTGAATTCAATTTTGCTTTACCAGACACTGTTTTTTCAATATACATTTCAAATAAGTTTGTCTAGTTCACCATCACTTCATCAATGATTAACCAATCCCAGTAGATACAGCTTACAGTTAAATCATATAAATGCTTTAGTCAGACTTAAATTGCATTAGTAATTTTTAAATGTACTTTATGCAAATGTAGGTCTACTTCATCCAGCAAATGCATTTAATGACAAATTCATGATATTTGCCAGTCAACCATTCAAACCTGTGCGACCAACTTTAACCCTATCTATTTTATCATTCAAATATTTGATTCTGCATTGTAGGATATATACTCATACAAAAAGACTGAAGCTGAAAAGTGCAAAAGCCTACTGCAAACATATTGTAAAGGTACTGAACTGTTAGCGCTAGCATGCTCCATGTTGTCAACACACTGCTCATCCAAATACAACACACCTCACCATTTCGTTCTCTGTTTTTTCTCTGAATTCTCCCTCCTCCCTTGTTTTTCCTACCTCTCTTTCCTCCTTCCTCCACCCTTAGACAAATTTCCCCCTCAGGAACAATAAAAGTCTTCTATTCTGCTTCAATTACCCTCGGTGCAACGCCCCTTACTGCACGCTCATAACTCATTCAGCCCTACCGCAAGCCGCCTCCTCACAACAGAGACACACAAACATGTTTCACCCTGGTTCAAAATTTTACATGTGAAACTTTGCATGTGCCCCCACACACACATTGAAATTTAGGTGTAGCCTAGGATCTTTCTCTGGTAGGGGGAGCTTGAATCTCCAGCTCAAAGACCAAGGCTTTGAATTCTCTCAAGCAATTTTTTTTCCTCTCACAATCTGGTGACTGATCAGATACAGCAGAGTATCCGTATCAGCCGGACCAGACAGAGCATGCACACACACTGCATCGCTGGGCATATCACCACAGAGAGGTAGATACTGGAAAGCCGGATGCCCTTTTCCGATGCGGTCCTGCTGTGACCAAAGTCTGTTTTCCTGGAGACAGAGCGAGGCTCAATGCTTAATAGCCACTATTTTTATGGACCGTCAAGAGATGTAACAGCTGTAGCAACCTATTAGAAAACGTACATTAATGCACCAGGGTTATCGATTAAAGTGAAATGTTGAGATTAGAAAACCTAGAAACACAACAGAAGAATCTCCTCACAGAAACAAAGGAGGAAAACAGCAAAAATACCATCAGTCAAGGAATGAGAAAGAACACAAAAAGCATTGGGAAACTGATAGATTGAAAAGAAAGATAATTGATTTTGCATAGGAGCTATGTCGATCTGGTTGATATTCATAGCATGCTGCATTGCCATTTCTTTCCTCTCTGCTTCTTAAGACAATTTAATTGTTCTGTCAATAATCAATTTGCCACTGATTTTAATAAGGTTCTTTGTCAAATGTATGCATGAGGCAGATCATGAGGGATACATGAAAACTCTATATCCAAATGCAGTGTGCATATCAACACAAAGAGCCATGTAAAATTGTACACTGGAATTTTTCAATGTGTCAGTATACTTACAAAGAGGGTTCCATGTGTGGAAACCACAATACTGGAATTTTCATAATTGGAGTTAAAAACGTTCCGGGAAAAGAAACAATTAGCAAATATTATCTGAAACAGGTTCATGGCCTCAACTAACAAGGGCTGGGTTTTTCCTCATTCCTCTGAATTCCCTTGCATTCCAAAGAAAAATTATCTTAAAAAGTTTTTTTTGTCTTTTTTGACTCCTCAAACATAAGCTCATAGTCACTTGTAGACAAGAATGTTTCAAGAGTGTGATTTTCAAGATAAATGTCCACCATGAAATGAAACGAAGATCGATCCCAATACATAAAATGCTAAAACATACAGACAGGGTTATAGAAATTCTGGCTTATACCAATAAGACAATAATTACATTTTAAGGCTGACAAATGATGACTGATAAAGAACACATTCAAATTCTGTACAATTTTATCTAGATACATATAAAATAAAACAATTTACAAATGTTATTTCATTTTTGATTTAGACATCACACCTTTAATGATGTACAGTATAAAAATGGGGTTTTCTGACTAGATACATTGTTTATCAAATGTTAAAACAGTTAATAAGTTATTTTTAAAAGCTTAACTTTTAGAGAAATACTGGAGATAAAAAAAAAAAAAAAAATTCTAATATCATTAGATTACTGATTTGGTACTGCTATTTATTGCAACCCCATTCTAAAATAGGACAAACTCTTTTTTTTTTGGACTTCATGACTTACCTTGTAGGACAGTAGAGTCACTCAGGGAAGAACACCCATGCTTCAAGCTGGGAGGTGTTTCCAGGTGCTGACGAAGGCAGTGGGGATTAAGGAATATGGTACAGTAGTGATGCTGTTCCAGGCATCCAGCGTGGGGTCGTAACAGTCCAGGGTTTTGCAGCGCTGTGTACCAAAGTAGCCACCCACCACATAAAGTTTGTTTCCAGAGGCCACCGCTTGGCAGCTCATTCGTTTGGCCGTAACATCTCCAACTTTAGTCCACTGATAAGATTCGCTGCTGAATTTGTAGGCAGAGCAAGCTGAGAATTCGGTGTCACCACCCATTACAAAGATCTGGTTGCCGAGCACAGCAGCTGCGGTGTAGCGCCACGGCTGTGGACAGGACGCCGGGACTGTCCAGCGATTTTCTGAGGGATCGTAGCACTGAACTTTGGGTAGCTTGTCGTGGGCCACGCTCGTCCCTCCGAAGGCGAATAGCTTCAGCTTTACGCTAACGACAGCAGCATTGCTAACTCCTTCGCGCAGCGGAGCCACCATGCTCCACTTGTTAGCAACTGGGTCAAACTGCTCTACCTGCTTCAAAGACACAGATGGTGATGCAGGCAGACAGCCAGTGGCAGCAGTGTGACCTCCAACAACATAAAGGCAGTGGCGTAACTCAGCAGAACCGTGACCGAAACGTGCTATCAGCATCGGAGCTGCTTTGGACCATTCCTCATGTAATGTATCATACACCCAAACGTCCTTAGACACACCGTTCTCTGAGCCACGGCCCCCTGTCACGTACACTTTGCAGCCAATGGCACAGGCGCTGAACTCCTTGCGTGGACTGGGGATGTCTGCCTTTGGTATGATCTCTTTGGCCTTCTGGTCCACCAGGTAGAGCTTGTCGCACATAAACGTGGGGCCACCCAACAGGAAAAGGGCATGACTGGTCTTACGTGGCCGGGCGCAAGGACTATTAACGACGCCGTCATTTTGCAAGATGCGCAGTTTGCAGCGGATGGCTTCATCCACTAGCTCTTTGCTTTTAGCCTGTGCAATGATGAGCTCCTCTGTAGAGACGTTCTCCATGAGGAAGATTGCAGGCAGGAGAGCCAGACGCACAGTTCGGAGCAGCTCCGGAAGGTGACAGTGCCTCCTCTCAAGGTCGTAGTTCACCCAGTTAAGTGCCGACTCGTAGACTAGACGCTCGTCCTCGGTTTCGAGCTCTTCGTGTGCCAACAGTTGGACCAGCATGTCCTTGGGCAGCTGGAGAAACTCTTCAGTCTTGCAAATAGCAGGGAAGTTACTGAGGCACATGCTCCAGGACAGCTGGAAGAGCTGGGTGCACTGGTGTGCGTCCGAGAGCAACAGCATGCCCAGGCAGTTGGATGGGTGGAGGTTCTTCTCAAGGAACTCGGCACAGGCATCACGGATGTCCTGAAACTCCAGCATATCACCAGCCTCAAGGAGAGACTCTGCATTCTCCTCGTTTATTATTACTCTTGAGGAGTACGCATAATCCAGAAGGAGCTCCAATACCTAGACAATGCAATGATTAAATGCAAAAGTTAACCTAAATAAAGTGACAACCTCTCATTTTTGCAGCCAAACCGCAACACAAGTTACTTAAACCATGAGACTATTGATTTGTAAATGCCTGATGTTCAGCCTGATTCCTGATATTCAACCTCAGAGCTAGTCCAAGGTTTCAGTATTCTTCAATCAACAGTGTTGTGAAGTAAATAGGAGTAGCTCACAATAACAGACAATTTATTTCTGCCATCATTTACTCACCCTCATGTCATTACAAACCTTTATTTAAGAAAAAATTCAAACATGTTTTGTATTCCACAGAAGAACGTCATACAGGTTCACCACATCAGGTGGGTAAAAAAATAAATAAAATTCAACTATTTTTGGGTAAACTATGTGACATGCTCTTTTGAGTACTTTACAAATGCAAGCACTTGAACAATACCTCTGGATGAATGGAGTCCCTGAAGTCCACTTCACTGTCCTGACTCTCTCTCAGCCCTCCACTGAACATTGCTTCAAAGTAGCGGCTGCAAGCGGCCAGCACAGCCCTGTGGCACGGGAAAGAGCGGTTTCCCGCGTGGAGCAGAACATCAGTGAAGAGTCTCTGCTGACGAAGAGCATTTAGGTGCATTAGCACGCTGTCTGCATACGAGGACTTGTGGAACAGGTAGATGTTCATAGAGCCTGTGCTAGCACGAGACTTGCGGTTCTCGTGGACGCAGACTGACATTTTCATTGAATCCTGAAAAAGAGAGAGAGAGAGAGAGGAAAAAAAAAGTTCTGTTGACAAGACGTAAGAATAAAAACAGATCACATAACTTTTTTACAGGGAATACATGCTTGCTAACCTTTTAAGAGAATTAAAATTCACACCAAAGATAAAAGATAATGTGAAAGATTTTAATAACACGTGTCCCCAAGTGAGAACTGGCATGTTGCTGGCTCTGGAATAGCCATTGTTGTCTGTTGCAAGAGTTGACTGACATTGTTTTGAACAGTGATATGATCAGTATCAGCAAAACACACAGAGCATGCCAAACCTCAATATGAAGGCAGTAGATGATGTAATTCTGCAAACACAACATAAAACCCCACTGGAAGCCTCTCTGATGTCTAGCCTACTGGAATGTGAATAAATGCAAGGGAGTCTAATCATTACCAGGTGCTCAAAGTTGGACGGATAAGGAGGGGGAAACTGAAGAAAAAAAAAAGAAAAAAAAAATTTCATTAGTAAACACCCCTGCCGGAAATTCACTGAGGAAACCCCAACAAAGAGTTGAGAAGCAGGCACAGAGTCAACAGTAAGTGTGTCAGTGTCACCGGCTGCCATCTGGTCGCCTATATGGTGCACATTCAAATCCAATCATTCTGAATTTCCATGTAACCGATACACACCCCCTGGTCCCTGCCGGCTGTCGACATCCCTCCGGGGAGAATTTAATTGTGTTTCCGCTAATGTTGTGCAGAGGCAAAATGTAGTTCTGAACTGGGCTAAATACATTAGGAACACAGAAGCAATGGTGATGTATCACACCTGATACGGTCCAATAATCCATTTAAATTGGCCACAGCTGTGAAGTACAAGAGCCAGAAACCCTGTGCTGACATTGGCAATTAATTATTTTGCAACACAGCACTGAAAAATAGCTATGTTATGCGAATGACTGTACGCATAAATTATAAACAATCAGTTAATAGCTTACAATAATTTTTTTTTTTAAAGTGTAATGCCAAATTGCAATCATATAACAAGTAGGCTCTATAAAAAAGTGCTTTTCAAACACCATTTGTTTCTACGCCAACAGATGTTACAGAAATCTAATTTTGAATGATGACAGATCAACATTCTCATGACAATGTCATAGGTGCATTGACTTGCACACACCACTATTTTGATATTTCTATCATTCAAATTTTTATTAAACATTTAAATGGCAACAATTATTATTTAATGCTTTACATGTTCATTATAAATCTTATTTGTTGTGTTTACAAATATTTGTACACTCGAATATAAACAGCTTTGATGTGAAATATCCCATGAAATGTGTCCTTGAAAACATAGGGTAACTAAAGAATCCACGTGCATTTATTAAAACATAGACGATATGTATTACCTGTTCAGGAGCAATGAGGACTTCAGTTCCTTCTGCTTTGGCCCACAAACATGCCACAACGCGACGCGTACAGAGTCACAATACTGGCGGCGCTGGACGCTCTGGTAACAGCGTCCAATGTCGCGTGGATAAACCACAAAATAAACAAATGAGGAGTAATTGAATCCACTTGCTTTTAACGTAAGCAGCAAGCCTAGAGATGCAATTTGGTCTATTTTGCTGAATTGCACAGAAAACTACTTGAGTTCCTCTATCTTTGTGACCACGGTGCACAAATACATCCGCTCGTATCGTCATAGAGCAGCTCCGTCGCTGCGCGTGCAGGTCTCAATAGTGAACAGCTGACGGGTGTGAACAGCTTTTAGAGGAGGAGAAAGAGAGGCGGAGCACTGCTGCTGTTTAGGACAACCTGGGAGGAGATAGACTGATGAACTGGCGTGAAAAGAGAGATAAGGTGGGGCTCATTAATAAAGTACCAAGGGACTTTTATTAGGCTGCCTGCATATCACAAAGGGATTTATGTGTATGAACGTTTTCAAAGAATCTATACACTGATGTATCCTTCGCATATGACTTACCTTTTAGGAAGCGCTGCTTTGACAGTCATCCTACTCAACAGCAACTTCAGTGGCAATGCTGTGCATTCAAGTGAAAGTGATTTTAAATTTTAGTCTATAAATTGTACTTTGAGTCCAGCCTAAACTTTGTTCCTCATCCTCATTATTCGAGATGCACTACAATGCAGACATTGGTTAGAATGTTCAGCGCTGGTATTGAATTTGAGTTCACGGAACAACGTCGCCCCCTGCTGAACAAAAGGTGCATTTGCGTTGTCTGCATTATGCCTGTAAAACGCCCTTGACATGTGTAGATGATTTAAATGTCTACATTTTGAATAGAAATGTGTTCCAAAACATTTGAAAAATAAAAATAAAAATAAAAATTCTACCAAATTCTACCAAGTAGAAGTATGTGGCTACTGTGCCCCTAGTATGCTTCCTTTCTAAGTTTGTGGAGCTATACATTTAAGTGTATTTAATGCTGTCTATTGTCGGGCTCCGTGAGAAAAATATCACTGGATTATTTCAAT
This sequence comes from Carassius auratus, assembly GCF_003368295.1. Lineage (NCBI taxonomy): Eukaryota > Metazoa > Chordata > Actinopteri > Cypriniformes > Cyprinidae > Carassius > Carassius auratus. The sequence goes on along the minus strand of NC_039247.1, from coordinate 12,564,372 downwards.
TAATGGCAAAATTAATGTTTTGAACTGTAAACTGATAGTCTAGTGCAGGGTTATTCAAATCTTGCCCTGGAGGGTCAGTGCACTGCAGAGCTTAGCTCCAACCCGGATCAAACCCTACCTGTGATTTTCTAATGATCCCAAACACATTGATTTACAGGCTTTAAATCAATCAATTAAAATTACAGGTGTTTGATTAGGGTTGGAGCTCAAGTTTGCAGTGCACTGGTCCTCCAGGACAATATTTGAATAACCTTGGTCTAGTGTCACAGTCTGTGAGATACACTCTAAAAATGGCTGGGTTAAAAATAACCCAATTGGCAACCCAGCACTGGGTAAATATTGGACAGAACACATGCTGGGTTAAAGTAACCTAGCATGCTGGTTTACACATTTTAACCCAGCATGCTGGGTTATTGAGAAAACCCAAGATACAGAGTCATTTTTACCATTTGTGGGTAAAAATTCTGGGTTATTCTTGCTGGGTTATTCTCATAATTTCACTTTTGCTTAACAAAGCAATCATGGATTAATAAATAATGAAGAATACAGGTTATTTAGACTGTTAAAAAATATTTTTAATGCCATCTGACATTAAAAAATTTGTACCAATGACAAACAACATGGAATTTTCCCTTTTTGTTTCCAGCAAATGCAAAATAAATAAATAAAAATCACAGAAATACAGTTGCAATAAATAAGAAAATTATTTCTGAATGACCTGTGTCTAGCTGTTTAACTATTACATTTTGAGATTTTTAGCTATTTAAATACACAGTGAAATGACATTGACAATTAACATTCTTTAAATTTAAATGTAAAATCATTTAAAGATGTCCTTAAATTTATATCAAGTATATAAAGACTCCTACGTAGGGGGATGTGCACTGCTTAGGGTAGTTCAACATATAGTTCACCCAAAAATGAAAATTCTGTCATTTATTACTCAACGTTTTCAGTTTTCATGAATGCACATTGACTGCCAAATTTCAAATGGAAAAACAAAGTCAGTTTGTAGCTGTATTTTCCATGTATTATGAGTAATAAGCCTGTCATATTGATCAAATACTGCATCATAGCAGCTTTACAGTATTAAATAGGAAAATAGTGTGTAATAATGCAAAGGGACAAAAGTAAACACTCAGTTTTCAGTTAAAGTCAATTCGTCATTGATTCAGTGATGTATCGTCCCTCTGTGCAATCAAGTGGATGATATCGCTTGATATTAATTGTCCCCAACTAAAGAAAAACAAGGAACCGAAACTCCATCGTTGACAGAATGGAGAAAAAAACCTTGGGAGAAACCAGGCTCAGTTGGGGGCCAGTTCTCCTCTGACCAGACGAAACCAGTAGTTTAATTCCAGGCTGCAGCAAAGTCAGATTGTGCAGAAGAATCATCTGTTTCCTGTGGTCTTGTCCTGGTGCTCCTCTGAGACAAGGTCTTTACAGGGGATCTGTATCTGGGGCTCTAGTTGTCCTGGTCTCCGCTGTCTTTCAGGGATGTAGAGGTCCTTTCTAGATGATGATCTCCATCTGGTCTGGATACGTACTGGATACGGGTGGCTACGGTGACCTTGGAATAAGAGAGAAACAGACTAATGTTAGCATAGATGCAACATAAGAACAAGTACATGAGGTTTTATGAAGTACCATGTCTGTTTTTTCACTGTGTCGCACATGTTACCTGCCAAAACTCAAATGGAATCTTTAGCATCTGAATTTCCAATGCCTCACATTGAAAACTGTCAATTTTTGTCAGAGGTGGGACCATACTATGGAGAGTGTTTGTATTGGGAGGTGACGTCACTCAAAGACAACTGTGCAAAATGCTTTGAACAATGGAGGTTAAGGCACTACTAAAGGCAGCTGCCGCTCCGAGAGATGTGTGATAAAGAACAGACAGTGCAACCCGGATCTCCCTATATTCTTGGCACCTCACACAATAAATAATTCTGTCATTTTTACCCCAAATGCAGCTACTATCCCCTGTTAGAGCCACATGGTACTATTGGTCAGTATTCACCATTAACCAAATGCTTTTCACCGGAGGAATAAAATATAGGGTAAGATGCAGCTAGGTAAATAGGAGTAGAACTGCAATGTTGTTTGCTGACGTGCATCAGAGTGCAAACAGTGAGAGATTTGGGGTAAAAACTACAAAATATCTCCCAATACAAACACGCCCCATAGTATAGTCCCACCCTTGACACAAATTGACAGCTTTCTGTGTAAGGCATCTGAAATACAAATGCTTTTCAATTGAGTTTGGACTATTTCACAATGTATATGTCCACATGTGGAAAAATACAATTAAATATACAATTTGCAATTCCTTTTGAAAATAGTGCAGAATATCCTTACCTGTCCATTGATTATGATCAATGCCTGAGAGATCTGCTGTCATTTTTAAATTGCCACAACAATTGGATGGGGTTTTGTGGACTCTGCTCAGTTAAGGAATTCCATGTTTGTTCCAACCTTTAAAATAAAGTTTAAAAAAAAAGAAAAAATACAAATTGTTTTAATAACAGTGATTCAGTTCAATAACTGTGTGAAGTTAATCATGAAATTGACCCATCATGATTATGAGTTAAATTCACCTATGAGTTGGTCTACAGAAGCAGAATATGATATAGTGATTGGCTGAAAGGTGTGCTTTCAAACTGTCTAATCAATGGGATGTTCCAGTCATTATAAATCACAGTTTTATGTTAATATGCTGGCTATATCAAACACACACAGTCACTGGCACAGATAAGGGAGATCACACTGCATGCGCGCACACAGACATTTCTATGACAAGTCTCGTAGGTAAAACAGTCCATATATAAAAACTTATAGATGTACCAAAGTGATAAGGACAAGTCAAAAACACGATCTGGAAAATTAATATATGATGTTTACGCTCATAAATTAGGTACATTCTGGTGCAGCTTTAACTATAGCACGAAATAAAAATATATGTGCGTTTAAGTTACGTGAGGGTTAACGTTAGTTGATTATCACAGACAAACAATTATGTAAAATGTATAATAAACACGAACTTACCGTTAGACGCCTCAATAAGACTGCACTCGACGAGTTTTTCTCTCACAAATGAATCCATGCGCTTTTCTGACAGGAAAAAAAACACATTTTGAATTATAATTTGTATGTAAAAAGACTTTATAAACCACAAAAGCATCAAATCACTTCACTAACGCGGCCAGCGTCACTCGCTGTGCGTGCGCGTACTTTGAAATGCCCAGCCCCAGAGACGTCGATTCTTTTCCGGGAATCACTTTGTTCTAGAATTACTGAACCGGTTTACTTGAACTGGGTCGTCGGTTCTTTTAGACCTGCGGTCTGACTATATTGTACGTAATTTGTATGATTTAAATGTCGATATGGAAAACTGCAGGCGTTTACATTAGAACAGAAAGTCGTATTCACTTTTTGAACTCATTTGACTCACTTAAATATCAAATTCGCTTTTCAGTGTCAGAAACTACTTTTTCCTCTATTTTCACAGGTATTCGCATATTTCAGCCATCAGTCACTGTCTGAAACTTAATAAAACTTTATTAATCTGTCATCTCAGATACCTTAACACGATTATGCGAGTCGCGTAACGTAGGTTGGCCGTTTGAGGTAAACAGTTCATCATTTAACGTAAATAATGTTGGCCTGTAGACGTTTAACAGTATTGTTGCTGCAAAAAAAAGTTATAATTCTGCCAATTTAAAATAATTATTATTGAAAACATTAAATAAACTTACCTTAAAACAGTTGAAAGCCGTGGCTTTGCCCCGTTGTTCTTCCAAAGTGACAGTTGGGGAGCGATTTAAACATCTTCAAGGCGCGTTAAATAACACAGCGCTGGCCTGAAACAACCCAGCGACGCAACCCAGCAGGTTTAACCCAACACCTGGTAAATTGAAACTACCCAAAAGTGTTTAAAAATAGATAAAATAACCCAACAAAATGACCCAACAGACTCAACCCAGCATTTTGGGTTAAAAAATAACCCAGCCGTTTTTAGAGTGTATGGTTCTTTGCATTAGTATGAAACACAAGGAAGCGCCACCTAGAGGACGCACCACACACACACACACACACACACACACACACACACAAACGCGCCAGTGAGTAGCTCTGTAACTGGTCTGCGTTTCTCAAAAGAATATTTGGTCAAACTAGTTCTTAAGTCACTGTCTTAACATAGAGGATAAGTTTATGCAACTGGCCCCTGGTGTCACTGTAATATATACCCCAAGCAAGACATTTTAATTTCTCTTTTTGAGGTTTAAATAAGTAAAGAACGACTGAACTTAAGTCTAAGGTTTGAGGCGTTTCTAATTTTATGGGTGTTTTCAATTTAATGTACCTAGGGAGGGCTTTAAATAGTAGCCACTATTTGTACGGAGGAAAAAACTAGATGTTAAAAACTATTCATTTTCTTTCAATTATAATTTCACATTAGAAAATAGTATATCAATTATATCTACAACAACAACAAATAATGCTTGACAAAGCCTAAAACAAAATTGGTGATCACACATATTTGAAAATGTCCATGGAATACTTGGTACATTTATGTTCAAAATTCGATACCTTTAGGTCTAAATTAATCATAATAATTATTATTATTTTTTGGGGCTGTTCAGAGTGGTTTTTGTATGTTCAAGGTGCTTCTTTCTGAACAATTACAGACAAATATGTGAAGAAAAAGAAACCACATTTGTGCTTTAGTAGGTTATAATATGAGGTTGTAATTTTAGCATGATGATTAGATTAGATTATGATATCTGTGAGGTGAAGTGATGTGTGGCCAAGTATGACCAATACTCGGAATTTGTGCTCTGCATTTAAACCATCCGAGTGCACACACACAGCAGTGAGTAGTGAACACACACACACACACACACACACACACACCTTGAACACACACCTGAAGCAGTCAAATCTGGGTCAGCTCACCCCACTCTCCCCTAGTATTCGAGAAATATGCCTTTAGCTATCAGTCATGCTATTATAATGTTTTTATTTCGTGATATGTTTGGAATATATGCAGTCTGCTCCTGTTTTGATCGTAAGTGTTGAAACCTGGAACAATTGTTCAGCTCGGATCGTTTGCCTAAGCCACTAGTTATCTAGGCATTGACCTTCATTGTCCTCGAGACAAATCTACAGATAACGGATGAGGTTTGGTAATCATAATCTGTGCAATTCACTTAAGACTTCGAGGAGGTGTGGCGTCTCGGTAGGTCCCATGACTTGAGTTGAGGTAAACGCCGCCCCGAATTCAAAGCACAATATCCACACTCCTCCGCTCGAACTGAAAGCAGAAGTCCGCTGCCCGCACGGCGCTCAACACAGCCATGTATGCTCTGCTCAAATTTGCGCCGCTGTTTTTGGCGGTAGCCGTCTGCAACGGGTGGCTCTTCGGCGACTTTGTTGTAAAGCAGAAAGAGGTGGATGAAATAGCTCTCTGGCCGCTACCGCAGAAGTTCCAGTCGTCCGCCGTCGCTTTTAAACTCAGCCCTGCCAGATTTCAAATCGTCCACTCGAAACAGTCCTCCGCCGGACCGAGCTGCAGTCTACTCGAGAATGCGTTTCGCAGGTACGAACTGCACAGTCCCTTATTCATATTTGTGCAGGTATTGTGCTATAAAAGAGACTAACGTTTAGCTTTAACGAGTGTGCTCCGTGTCAGGATCCGTAAACAGGATCCATTTGGCTTCAATTGACCTTTGCTTTGCAGATATTTTGAATACATGTTTGGCGACCTGAAGAAGCCCGAGAAGAGCCGAAAGAAAGTGTATGATTCCGATCTCGTGGAGCTTCAGGTTTGGGTCACGTCAGCTGATCCGGAGTGTGACGGTTTCCCGAGTCTGCAAACCGACGAGTCATGTGAGTATTTCCCTTCCGCCTTTGTGTAACCTCAATGATCTCTAATCCAATGAACGATCGGCTAATCCAATAATTGACATCTAATCGGGTTAACGTATTAACGTGATTCCAGAGCTCTTTTTAGATGTAGTAACATTTGACTCATGCAAATTTGCTAACAGTTTTTCTACTTCATAGAAACCGCAACTGAATAGTCACTTCTTCATTTATATGTAATTCAAACTGTGGGCTTGAGCCTGTGAATTCATTGGTTTCGTGTGAATTGTGTCAAGTGTTGCTCTCTTTGTGTAGATGCGCTGTCGATTGATGAACCCTCAGCTGTGCTGAAAGCTGCTAATGTATGGGGAGCTTTGCGAGGTAAGCCGAACTTCTCAATGGAGCTGTACAATAAAGGCAGTAAACAAGCTCCCATTTATATTTCCCTTTTGAACACACACACATATAAAAACAGCTATTTTAAATTAGATCAGTATTTTCTATTTCAGTACAATGTTACTGTTTTTACTGTATTATAAATTAATTTCCATTTTTATCAGTGGCATTGTCCTTTCCTAAAAATGTGAAGTGTTGTTTCAAAGGTTGATTTTGTGCCATCCTGCCTTAAGATAAAAAAAACTGCAGTATTTATCATATCTATATACTGTAACATGCTTTCGTAACTCATGATTTCATCAGAGAGTAACTTCCTCATATTGTTGTAAGGACTGGAAACATTCAGCCAGCTGGTCTATGAAGATGATTATGGAGTCGTAAGTTTGAAGCAGACCCTTATTTTGATTGTTGCACTTGATTGAGGCTTTAAATATTAACACTTTCCATCAATGTACTCCATGTACAATAAGCTCTTCTAAAATCAAAACATATATATTTTAATTTCATCAGAACAACATCAATAAGACAGAAATCTCCGATTTCCCACGGTTTGCCCATCGGGGGATACTCCTGGACTCGTCTCGCCACTTCCTGCCACTCAAAGTCATTTTGGCCAATTTGGTGAGCTGAAATCATTTGTTTTATAATGATAGGCTTTACTTAAACACATGCATTAATGCTCAGTTTCCTTATTAGAAGACTTGTCTGCTAAATAGCTCAAGGAACTTATTTTACTTGAGACTGGAAAGTCAAGTTTGTTATGTTCATTGATGACACAGGACAAAATGACGCTCATCACAAGGTTTGTCTGGAAAAAACTGCAGTCAGTGAACAGTGGTGATATAAAGCTTCGACCTAGAATTAAACTCGAGTCACATGATCATAACAGGGGATGTATGTGCAAAGACCTTCCAAGGTTTTTTTTTTTTGTTGTTGTTGGTTTTAAAATGCTTTTCATCCCACAGCATTCAGTAATAAAATGTCTAATTTTGACAGGAAGCTATGGCGATGAACAAGTTTAATGTATTTCACTGGCACATTGTGGACGATCAGTCGTTTCCTTACATGAGCCGTACCTTCCCCGAGTTAAGTCAGAAGGTGAGTATGTGAAGCACTTGACTTTGTTTTAGATCCAAGCTATGCAGAACATGAAATGGTAGAATTACATGATCACTAAGGGTGATGGCCAACATCATGTAAACAGTAGAACTCAAGTAGGCATATCAAGCTATAGTTACACTGCAACAAATGCAACAAAGCTTGCTTTTAAAAATAGTTCCTTTTTCTCATATACTTTTGTTATTTGCTGCATTGGAAGCGTAAGGTAAGCCATGAAGTTTTACCACAAAATGATGATACCGCTGTAGGACATTGTGTAATTTCCTCTAGTGTCGAGATTTCACCTCTAAACCAAACAATTAGGTCATAGAACTTCTGAAGTCTAACTTGGAAAGTGTTTATCATTGAGGACTAATCATGTTTCTCCTGTTTGTTTTGTGATGGACAGGGAGCCTACCACCCATTCACGCATGTGTACACTCCATCTGATGTGAAGATGGTCATCGAGTTTGCCCGAATGAGGGGGATCCGTGTCATCCCTGAGTTTGACACCCCAGGACACACAGAGTCATGGGGCAACGGTCAGTTGGTGGACTTGATACATGACCGCTTTATATATTTTTTGGTTTAGTCTCATTTTAGGCTGGAATACACTGCACAACTTTGAAAATCTTTTTAAAATACTAGGCTTCTTGCACTACTGATGACATTTAGTGAAAACAGACATAATAAACATGCCTTATTGCTAGGAGACCAATATAAAGAAGTTGTGTAGAGTACTCGAGCCTTAAGTGAAGTCTTGTTGGTTTGAACATTTCACATTTAAACTGCAGGTACTGATTAATGTGACAAATGTTTTCTCTCTCGTTCGCTCTTTCCTTTAGGCATAAAGGATCTGCTAACACCTTGTTACCGTGGCTCTAGTCCTTCAGGAACATTTGGGCCGGTGAACCCCATCCTAAACTCCTCTTATGACTTCATGACACAGTTTTTTAAAGAGATCAGCACAGTCTTCCCTGATGCCTACATACACCTGGGGGGAGACGAGGTTGACTTCAGTTGCTGGTAAGAAAAAAGGAGCTTTGTTTCCCTTAATATTATAATGGCAATAATCTTATCTCATATATCACGTTCTTTTATCACAAAATTATTTGATAAAAAAAAAATACTGAAACTGGACATTGAGTGTCTATACAGAATGAAAAAAAAAAAAGAGTTAGTTTCTAACTGAAAATGACAGCCTACTGTGCAAGGGCATGTTTTGTTTCTCTTTCTTTATTTGATTTAGTTAAGGCCATGCTTTCATTCCACTTATTGTTTCTGTAGGGCGTCCAATCCTGATATTCAGAAGTTTATGGCGCAGCAGGGCTTTGGCACAGACTACAGGAAACTGGAGTCTTTCTACATTCAAAGGTAAGAGCGTTAATATAGTCAAGAAATAAACCTATTGTGCTCTTATAGTATAAGTTACAGATAATAATTATATTTTTTCCCCCAGAAGAATATAACTGTAAGTGAAAATATAAATGTCATTTTGTATTATTCATGTTTGGAAAACAGATTACTTGATATTGTGGCTGCTACCAATAAAGGCTACATGGTGTGGCAGGAAGTGTTTGATAATGGAGTGAAGGTAAGGATCAGCTCTTCTTATCTGTGCTGATGGGCTTGTGCTGTTGGGAAGTAATGTAAATCCATAAATGTTATATTACGGGCATGATGTTATTTTCAAAGTTACCACATTTTATACACAAATGAAGACAATTTTTCAGGTCCAAAATGCTTTGTGACTTCAAATCAAAGCCTCATCTACTTTTCTTTAACCTTCCTAATCACAAATAGCTTGACTTGCATGCTTGCCTTTTCACAAGCCACTGCTAACACACCACTAAATTGCCATACGAATAAAATACCCCCCCAAAAAACTAATTGATTAGGGCACATGATGTGCTTTATGCATGTTCCAGTTGAAGGATGACACTGTGGTGGAGGTGTGGATGGGGAACAAGATGGAGGAGGAGCTACAGAATGTGACTCGGGCAGGATTTACAACCATTCTATCTGCCCCTTGGTACCTGGACTACATTAGCTATGGACAGGACTGGCAACGCTACTACAAAGTTGAGCCACTCAATTTCCCTGGTCAGTTTCTTAATTTTTATTTTAATTTAGCAGCACTAGTTCATTACTCTAGTGGTTTAAAACGCAGTCATTTAGAAACTCTAGTTATTCATTGTTAACACATGTATTGACCATTGAATTATGTTTGATTGGTTTTGATATGTCTGGTTGGCAACTTGGGGTTAAAGTCAGTTTTAGAGTTTCAATCAAATATGTGACCCTGGACCACAAAACCAGTCTTAAGCCGCTGGAATATATTTGTACCAATAGGCAAAAATGCATTTTACGGGTCAAAATTATTGACTTTTTTTTTCTTTATGCCAAAAACCATTAGGAGATAAAGTAAAGATCATGTTCCATGAAGATATTTTGTAAATTTCCTATTGTAAATATATTAAAGCTTAATTTTTGTGTAGTAATATGCATTGCTAAGAAATTAATTTGGACCACTTTAAAGGTGATTTTATCAATATTTAGATTTTATTTATTTTTTTGCACCCTTAGATTCAAGATTTTTAAATAATTGTATATCGACCAAATCCTAACAAACCATACATCAATGGAAAGCTTACTTATTCAGCTTTCAGATGATGTGTAAACTTCAATTTTGAAAAAAAATCCAGGGTCATGTATGGTTGTTAATAACCTTTTCAATCACTATACTTTTTGTTACATTTCAACCTGGTTTTTGCCCTGAAAAAAAGTCATGTAAGTTATGACATATATTCTCACTTTTTCAATTTATCATCAGTTTTTTTTTTTTTTTTTTTTTTTGGGTCCAAAGCTGTCATGGCAATGACATTGTCAGGGACCTATTTGGATATGCAAACAAACATGCTTGTCATGTGACTATGGAACTTTGCACACACTGACAGTTACGTGTCTATTCAGTCTCAAACAGTTTAAATGGTTTGCTTTGTCTGCAGGTATTCAGATATAGGAGTGTTCGACACACAGATCGGACTCAAACAGGATCAGCTCTTTGCTTTCAGGGACCGCTTTTAGTACAATGTTGTTTAAAATGTTTTGTTTTTTTGTTTATCACTTGTGACTTATTTTTCCCCACAGGCACAGACGCACAGAAGAAGCTGGTGATTGGTGGAGAGGCTTGTCTTTGGGGAGAATATGTGGATGCTACCAACCTAACTCCTCGACTCTGGTATGATATTACTCAACTGTACCAACAACACCAAGACAAACCATTATACATGTCGTGTAATATTGCTACTAACAAGTGGTTAATTAACTGCATCTCCTATCTTATAAATATATAAAGTTAGGAGCTTGTGCCAAAACCGAAACCAAACCTAGTATTTACTTGGAATTATGTAAATTAACCGTTTTTGTGCCATTGCAGGCCAAGAGCCAGTGCTGTCGCTGAGAGGTTATGGAGCGATAAAAGTGTGACAGACGTGGGTAATGCCTATAATCGTCTGGTCCAGCATCGCTGCCGCATGGTCAAGTGAGTTAAACTGTGACAATGGCAAATTCATTAATGCAGTGGTTCTGTGAACCCCATTCTCTGCACATTTTGCATGTCTCTCTTGTTCAGTTCAATTCACGAGCTGATGATCTGAATCAGGTTTGTTAAATAAGGGATACATGCAAACTGTGCAGAGCAGTGGGTCCCCAGGACTCTGAGAACCAGTGCATTAATGCAATTTCACCTTATTTGATTAATACATTTTACAACATACGTTTTCAGTTATTCATTTATGTAAGAATTATGATGCTCAGCAGTGGAGTGACCTCACTAAACTTTAATGTCCTTTACTTTTGTTTAATTATAGATTTATTTATTATAATATTATTTTTCTTCTGGGTTGGTTGGGGGGGTTTGAAAATGTAAAAAGTATTTAATAGTCTTAGTAAAAATAATTGAATTTGCTTTTGCAGATAACATTTGTACTGGCATATTTTTGATATTTTTCCCTTTTTTTTTTTCACCATCAGGAGAGGCATACCTGCAGAACCTCTATTTGTTGGCCACTGCCGTCAAGAGTACAGGGGTCAATGAACTTCAACATTCAGCTGACACTAGATAATTAAAGGGAATAAAAGGACAAATAAAAAAAAAAAAAAAAGATAAAACCATGTTATTGATTCCAGTAACTATGATTTGCTGTTGTATGCACTGAGCCAGATACTGGCAGAACTTGTTTTGATTACTGTTTTTTATTATTATTAATTGTACATCTGGATTTCCTCTGTAGGCTTAAATTTTATAAAATTGTAATGAATGTTCTTGTGAATAAATTTTATGGAATTTGAAGTTTTTGAAATGAGGTCTGCTTTTTAATAATTTTCCAAGGCTAGGTATTTTGTAAGGGTTTAATAAATATTTAAATAAAAGATTTATGATTGCGTTGTTTTATCAAATTATTGGTATATTTTATGTACATGTACACACAAACCAGTAAGCAAGTTCTACCTTACACTGTTCCCTCCATCAGAGAAAAAAAAAATCCCATTAGGTCTCTGGATGTGGCCTGAGCAGGGTATGTCCATATGTAGGCTAGGGTCCAAGATTTATCTTCTAGATCATATGTAAGCAGCCAAATCACAGAGCAATAGAAATTTGTGTCCGTGTAAATGCTCAGTTCAGTTGGTGACAGTTACTGCTTCAAGCCAGTCCAGCCATCTTGTTGAGCAGTATATTCTGGTCCTGAGTGTTCATGGGCTCATAGCTGGATAACTCCAGAGAAAAGGTGGCATTCCCAGAAGTCAAAGTGCGCAGAACGGTTGAGTAGCCCTTGAGGCAAAAAAAAAAAACAAACATACAATTGGTATTGTGTACATAGTTCCCTTGTTGTATAGGAATCATGTGGTGAGAGACTTAAATTTTGACCGTATTATACATGGAGATCATATAATTATCAATGTTACTTGACACAGTAGAATTGTGCTAGGACCTGACACCTTGTGTGTCATTGTAATATTTTTATTGAAAGACTCACCATCATCTCAGCCAAAGGTACTGTACCCAGCAAAACCTTGTTTTCCTGTCGACTTTGGATGTCGCATACAGTACCGCGTCGCTGGGCTACATCTGCTAGCACAGGACTCAGATACTCTTCCCCTACAGTCACTTCTAGAGCCATTACCGGCTCCAAAACCTGCCCCCCAGCCAGCTTCAGAGCCTGAGACAGAAAGACATGGACTCAGATGGGGTAATATACGAGAAAGTGACTGTGAGAAGAGACGCAGGATAGTGTTGGAGTACCTTGAGCATGCAGCGGGACACGCAGGCTGAAACCATGGCTGCAGAAGTGCCTGGCTCCAAACTCACACGCTGGATAACGGTCTTAACTCCCTGTACAGGAAAACCCAGAACAGGACCTGGAAAGGAAGTTGGATTACCAAGGGCATATGGCTGACAAGGACGTCAGATTTGCAGACTCAAATACTGTAGCAGGATGAAATGGATTTAGGCATAAAAGCTCTAAAGCATATGTTTCTGTCACCTTGGAGGTAGGCGCTCTGAACTCCGTTTTCCACAGCTTCTCTGACAACAGCAGAGAGTGGAGTATTTTCTTCCTCCTCAAAAGCCACGTCACAGGAAGTGCTAGACTCCATCAGAGCATGGACAGCAAGCTCCACAGTGACAACATGCCTCTTGTCTCCCAGAGTACGATCCAACGTGTCTGAAATTATCATACATTCATACTGCAATTTCCTGATACTTGACTACTCAAAATAAATATTGTATTATTTGATATTATAATCCATTTTAGCATTCTTTGTAGAACTATAGGAATGTTGTTTTTGTACTACTTTATTTTATACAAAAATGAAAACATATACCGGTAATCCTACTAACCCCAACCTTTTGAAACTTCACTAAAACAGGGCATGTGACTGATCATATAAGTTGTTTTCATTTTCATTTTATTGTTGAAAGGACAAAGTATACAGTAACCATAAGTCACACTGGACCATAAAACAGTAAAGCAGACAATCAAAACAGATGTCGGGTCATTAAATAAAATAAATAATAATATGTTTTTTTCGTAATATGATTTTAACATGAAACATGTTCATTAAACATGAGGGTAGAGTTTGCACTCGCCTCACCTGTGGCAGTCGCTGACTGGAGGATGGTTTCTCTGTAGGCCACCTGCAAGGGTCCCAGGTGAGTTTCGATGTTGTACTCTCTCTTTATACGGTCATGGATGATCTCAATGTGTAGCTCTCCCATGCCACACAGTATCGTCTGTGCACATACAAGTGAACAAATACATTAAAGAGCAAGAGAATGCGAAACAAGTAACATTTTTTTTCTATCTTTTTCTATATAGTTGCTGCTATGGCACTGCTAGGTTACTAGGGTGTTTTGGCCAATTGCTCACTCCCAAAAAACGCTCCCAAATCGATGATAATTTGGTTACTATACAGTAGTCAACATTTGAAGTGGATCAAAAAAGTTCATCAAAGTTGTTCTAAGACGAGCGGATTTTGATTTTAGGTTTTAAGACAACTTTGATGAAAGGTTTTAATCCACTTCAAATGGTGACTACTGTACATATTTTGGCTTGGGTGCTTAATCTCCTCAACACAAGATTCAAGGTATTTGATGTGCGTAGAACAAATGGTGCAGGATGGGTTGCGTGTCACAATGTAATATTTTGTTTAAGACACTTTTTCAAAGCACTAAGCTTAGGCATAAACAAGTAAATACGTGCATGCCTTTGGAAGCACTATTAAACTGAATGTGAACTGCACCGTGTAATAGACAAACCACTCCTTATGATGAAACACTGCGTAAATGACTCCTTTACCTGTCCAGAATCAGGGTCAGTTCTGACTTTCAGACTGGGGTCTTCTCTCTGCAAGCAGTTGAGCGCATGCTCCAGATCTGTTTGACAAATCACACTGAGATTTCAATCACTTTGGAAAATTAATTGCTGAAGACCTATTTACAATGTTCTTACCTGCTAGTTTAGCCAGAGTAGGAGGTTCAATAGAGCAGAAAAACACAGGCTCAGGGACCTCTACCCCTGCAAGAGCCAGACTGCTACTCTCCCTGTGCGAGCTACTCTTGTTCTCCGCTTCGTTCTGAGCCCGCCGCACTGCAGCTGCCGCAGAGGCTTTGGAGGAGACAATGGTGTCGCCTGTCACAGTCTGACTCGAAGCACACAAAATGATAGAACACACTTTTTTTCCAGGGTGTATAATGCAGATTTTCTCAGGCTATATAATGCATGAGTTCTATGAGCTGCCAAGAAAGTTGGGTTTACCTGTTTAAGTCCTACTGTGAGCGCAATGTTTCCTGCAGACAAAGAAGGGATTTCTATGTGCTGATCGGCAAAAGGCAAGAGAAGTCGACTCATTCTTTCTCTGGAGTGACAAAAACACAAAAGATTGTTCTTGAACGTAACGCTTAAAATGAACTTAATCTGAAATGACATCCTTTTAAAATAAATCTTGGGTCATAATGGAAATTCAAGTCAAGAAATTCAAGAATCTGTTGTCAAAACACCACAGTGATTGTCTTTCTTTCCTTTTTTATTAGGTTTTTTTTTTTTTAAAGGAAATTTTTTCAATTTGCAATGGCATTAGGTCTTTGTAACTGATAACTGCAAATAAGTTATACATCAAAAAGTGCAGATTTTCACTGAACCTACGTTCCGTTCCGGTTTATGTTGTACACTGCCGACTGAGCCTTCATGCTTCCTGAATAGATCCTAACAAACACGAGTGGACCCCTCTGTTTGTCATGGACCACTTTGAATGCCAACGCACACAGATCATCCTTATACCAGCGGCTGGACAGACAGGAACACATGTACATTTAATCATAACCTGATGATTCTCCTTTAGCAAAATGAGTTGATGAGGGGGCTGAGGCATGGTGCACTCACACCAGGTCATGGTTCCTCTCATTGGGGGCAGGAAGGTAAGCAGTGATGGCGTCCAGCAGAGGTTGAACCCCTTTATTTTTCAGAGAGCTTCCACACAACACAGGCACCCCCTTACGAGCTAATGTCACTTTTCTCACTGCCTCCTGCAACTGGATATTAGATTTCAATTCTGTTTATTCAATAGCCAAATGTATTTGAATCAACAGAGAAAGAAACCTGGAGCACTTACTTTCCCTGCAGGTACTGCATCAAAGTTTTCACTGTACTGTCCCAGCAGCAGCTCCGCAAAATCATCATCTAGATCTGCTACCTGTCCAATTCATACAAAAAAGGATCATATATATATATGTTTTTCATATATATTATATATATATATATATAATGTTTTCCATACAATTAAAGCCAGTGGAGTCCACACATTTTTCAGAATATCTTTTGTTTTTCACAGAGAAAGTAAATCATACATAAAAGAGAGAAATGATGAATGAAGAGCCTACTGCACTTGAGATGTGGCAAATAACAATCAATGCATTAGTATTTATTCTATGGTTAAAAAATAAAAGAAAAAGAAAAACATCACCTGTTCTATCAAAGTGGCCCTGGCCTCACTGACAGCCTGGAGCACATCTGGCTCATCTGCGGGCTGAAGGGCGCTGGTCTCAAAAGTACAACCATCATGTGTAATTGAGCTCCCCTGCCACGTCATTTTCTGTCTAGTGATCAAGTCCACCAGTCCGGTAAAGCTCTTCCCTGAGCCAATTGGGATCTAAAAATGAAACCAAGTATTCAGAATGGATCTTTTCATTGATAACAGTAGTTGGTTACTATGTTTAAAAGGTTACCTGAAGGAGAACAGGGTTGGCCTTTAGTTTAGTCTTTATGCTGTCTATAGAGTAACTCAGGCTAGAAATGAGAGTGAGATGAAACCTTCATTCAGATCAATAACACATGCACATTTTTGTGTTAATGGATTCTCTAGAGATTCTGAGAAATGAGCTTCAAATGTTTGTGTGTATAACCTGGCTGCAGGCTTGTCCATCTTGTTTAAGAAACACACACATGGGATTTGATGTTTCTGTGCCTGCCGCCACACAGTCATGGTTTGAGCCTGAAATTCACGTCAAAAACACAATAAAAAACTCTATAAAACATACATTATATATATATATATATATATATATATATATATATATTCTTTACAAAAATATTGTGGCTTTACATTACACAAATATTGTGGTATTCTCATTCAAATAAATTAATAATTTGTATACATTAATATAATTCATAATTTACTTATGATTTATCATGTTCACAAATAATCAGTCAAACCTCTACTCCAGCAGAAGCATCAAACACAGCAACCGCTCCATCCAACACTCGTAAAGCTCTCTCAACCTCCAGAGTAAAATCAACATGTCCTGAGAAATGAAAGATAGTTAATTATCATTGTATATAAATAAATAGAAGTTTGAAAGTAAGTAACTGTCTTTATTCTTTTATTTTATTGGTGAGCATTCAAAATTTCTTTACAATTTTTTTTTTCACTGTGTTGTCCCTTGCCCTGCATTGAATACAACACTGTAGGGACACATTTGTACCTGGTGTGTCTATGAGGTTAATCCTGTGATCCTTCCAGTCAAAGGTAACAGCAGCTGACTGAATGGTGATTCCTCTCTCCCTCTCCTGAGCCATGTAATCAGTTACAGTGTCACCATCATCCACATCTAAACAAGACCAATCACACAGACACTTATACCACAGAAAACAAATAGAGCGAGAGAGACACACACACATTTCTCTTTATTTAAGTTTTATAAGTTTTTCATCTTATATTTAATATTAGATAGTTACTTTATGATATTATGGTATCATTTAATATAATACTACTATTTAATACTTATATTATTAATATATCATAATTATATATTATTATTTCAGCTTCATTTTTGATCTACTTATTTTCTAAATGTCCCCTCACCTCCGAGAGCCCGTGTGTAGCCAGAGTAGTACAGCATTCTCTCAGTCGTAGTGGTCTTCCCTGCATCTATATGTGCCATGATGCCTATGTTACGAATTCTGGCCAAGAACAAAATATAAACATTCTGCGTTAACAGACCATTAATCTAATATGCTCAAGAGGAAATTGTAAAAATGCACTCAAAAATACCATAGTTTAACTGATCTAGCCACGGTCACAAATCACCCATGGCTTTCTTGCAATTAATTTCTTGCAAGTGTCTTACCAGGAACACCACACCTAAACTGTGGCATGTAGCATGCAAAAACAATACTAGTTTTAAATGGGCCACCATATCTTACTTTGAGACGTCAGGACTGATCATTGCTTTAAGTGATTTCACCTCATCTAAAAAAAAAAAAAAGTTGTGAACAGTAAGACACAAATGTAAAACTACACACTATATAACCTTGCAACTATCCACTACTGTCCTTTACCTCGATAAATGCTGTAATTTCTATTTCCCATCAGTCTGCATCTGCATGTCTGTGAACATCTGCTCATCAGGTGTCTGATGCTCTGAAAGGAATGATGCCATGCTGAGTGAGTTCTGTTCTATCATTTACATCACATTTAGTCATTTAGCAGAAGCTTTTAGCCAAAGCGACTTACAACTGAAGTTATACAGTTCTATCATACACAGCTAATTCTGTAAAACACTAACAGACGTGTATGAGATGTCTTTAAAATGGTTTCAGAAAACAGTAGTGGCTTTAAACAAGGCTTTAATAAAGTAACCATGGCAATTTGGTGGAAATTACTGTTATCACGGTAAATTGCAGTCAATGACAAATGCCTGTACAACTGATGCATTTAAGATAGACAGTCCAT
Source organism: Carassius auratus (assembly GCF_003368295.1). Classification (NCBI taxonomy): domain Eukaryota; kingdom Metazoa; phylum Chordata; class Actinopteri; order Cypriniformes; family Cyprinidae; genus Carassius; species Carassius auratus. The sequence continues at coordinate 12,546,222 of NC_039247.1, read as the reverse complement.
AGCACAAACTTACCCCTCCTAGGATCGGGAACGTTATATTTAAATGCATTTTTGAGTTTGATTACAGAGTTAACGCTTCAGCTGTACAGCACGACACATGACTGCTATGCTTGATCCATGTCACGTTGAGATCAGACTTGACATTTATTTCCTCGTAACGCTTGGACGAAGGGGTCGAATCTCAATGACGACATGATCAAGTAAAATACACCTAAAGCAAACACGTATAGTTTTCTGTTCCCACTGACAGCATGTTAAACACGGTTAGTAGGTAGTTGTCAAAAGCTGTTCAGAATCATGCCAGTGACATTGTTGTGCACCTGTAAATAGGTCCGCTAGAAACATGAATGAGCGGTAAGGTGTTCCGGGGCGAACTCGCCGGAAAAAACAGATTTGATGATGATGATGATGATAATAATAATAATAATAATAATAATAATAATAATAATAATAATAATAATAATAATAATAATAATAATAATAATAATAATAACAACAACAACAACATATGGTCACTGCAGCACTGTATGATATTTAAAATAAATAAATAAATAAATAACTTGTCATAACTTGTCACTTGTCGACGACATAAAGGCCTGGACGGCTCTGAACTTTTTAAATTTTAATGATAAAAAAACAGAAGTGATGGTTTTTGGAGGCGCCACTGGGACCCCGCCTGTAGGCCTGGGCTCCTTAGCGCCCTATATTAAACCTAGTATCACAACCCTAGGAGTTAAAGTGGACCCTGAGCTTAAATTTGACAGTCAGATCAAAGCTGTTGTCAAATCAAGCTTCTTTCATTTAAGGCAGCTGGCCAAAATAAAGCCAATTCTGTCAAGACAACATTTTGAAACTGTAATCCACACCTTTGTAACTACATGGCTGGACTACTGTAATTCACTATATGTGGGGGTTAGTGGGTCCTCCATCACCCGTCTCCAGATGATACAAAATGCAGCAGCATGTCTTTTAACGGGCACACGTAAACATGAGCACATTTCCCCTATTTTAGCTTCATTACACTGTCTGCCTATTCAATTTAGGATCCATGTGAAAATTCTGTTATTTGCTTTTAAATCACTAAATGGTCTTGCTCCGCCATTCCTCTCTGAGCTTCTACACTCTAAACCCATCCGCTCTCTCAGATCAGATGATCAGCTGCTCCTGACTGTGCCTAAAACTAAGCATAAGCTCAGAGGGGACCGTGCCTTTGCTATGTCTGCCCCTAAACTATGGAATGATCTGCCTTTGCATGTTAAGCAGGCCTCTTCTTTATCTGTTTTTAAAACCCTTCTTAAAACCCATGTTTTCTCTTTGGCTTTTGACACCTAGTAAGATGTCGACTTTATTTACTTGATTCAATTTGTTACTTTGAATGCTTTTATTGTGTGGTTATAAATGGTACATATGTTTATTTTATTTTATTTTATCTATTTTTTTTCTGTACAGCACTTTGGTCAACTTTGGTTGTTGTAAAGTGCTTAACAAATAAAGTTGGTATGGTATGGTATGGTATATGACAAATGGAGCTCCACTGATTGATTGAGAAAGTAGAGGGATTTGTTCGAGAAATGACATGCTGTGCTATATCTTTTCTCTCCAGTAGGGGGAAACACAGTCCATCATGAGACACTCACACACATTTTTGCAACTGAGTTATCTAATTTAGCTTTATTTGTTATTTATTTCTGAAAAAAAGGTAGATTGCAAAGGTCAGTGTAACAAGAAAGGTAAATTTTCTTTGAGTGTCATGTTAATACATGTCCCTCAGGCAGAACGGGGAAGAGAGACAGACTAAAAGAGCAGCAGATTACAGTCGACAGAAACAGGGCGACATATAAACCTATTGTTTAACTGTGTGGAGGAGGTAACAATTACCTTTTTTAAACATTGTTTCACATTTATAGATACGCTGTATAAAGAACTGAATTGTGTGTGAAAACAAGGCCACTTTTATCTGTAATGGAGAAGTCTAATGAGGAAGTGAACTGTGCCACTGTGTTTACGCTTGTGAAAAGGTCCTCTGTACTATCATTATCCTGGAAAAAACCCAGAATAACTTCTGTTTTTCAGAAATGTTAACAAAGACAGTTAAGTGAAGTGGTTTACAAAACCTTTTTTAAGCAAAAAGGTGAATATGTGTTTTTGCATATATTTTGTATCTATAATTGAAGAGGTTTTCATTCCTGTCTTGCGAGCTTACATTGAAAAACCCCACACAGCATAAAACAGGGTGGCACAAACTAACCCTAGAGGTGATATCTTTTTGTGACCACTATCATAACCCACAATCAAAGCATGTTTTTGAACAAATGGTTGACTTCACACATGCTAGTTTCACAGAATATGATCATGAGTTATTTATGTCCAAGTGTGGGTTATCATGGCTTCCGTCATTTCATACATCTATGTGGTTTCCATTATGACTGCTTGTACATTATTGGCTACACATCAAGAAGGCTCCTTACGTACTCAAGAGACAACTGAAACTATATTGTGTTTACAGAATCATTTTTTTGAGCTGGATTAGATTATTACTATGATGTTTCACATAGGAAATCAAAGTAAACACATATTTACTTAGCTTAGTTTACTTCTAGACTTCTAAAGGTTTTTATTTATTAATAGACTACACTACCATAAACAAAATTTGAGATTAGTAAGAATTTATTTAAATGCATTTGTACAGTGATATAGTAAAAGATTATTACAAATTTAAATTGTTTTATATTTTAATATATTTTAAAATGCAAATTTTTCCTGTTATGCAAAGCTGGATTGTCAGCATCATTATTCCTGTCTTGAGTGTCAAATGATCTTTCACAAATCATTCTAATAATATGCTGATTTGGCGTTCAAGAACCATTTCATATCAATGTTGAAAAGAGATGTGCTGCTTAATATTTTTGTGAAAACCATCATATATTCCTTTTATGATTATGAATAGAGTTCAAAATAACAGTATTTACTGAAATAGAAATCATTTAACATCATAAATGTCTTTGTCACTTTTGATTAATGTGTCCTTGCCAAATGGAAGTAATTTTTTTTCTTTAAAATACATAAATCTCACTGACCCCACACTTCCTAACACACACAAACCCTAACCTCAAATGAAAACTCACTTTTTTAGTATCATTAACGTTTGTAAGAGTAAACCCACTTTAAAGGTCTCACACAAATTCAGACATACCTGAATGTCCCTAAACTAAGGTTTTGTCACACATTTCTGGGGGATAATTATATCCAAGTACACACACACACACAAGAAAAAATAGTTCAGGTGTAACAGTAGGGTATTTACTTTCTTTGGTGTTTGCCAAAAAAAAAAAAAAAAAAAAGATATTACAAAAGGTTTACAAATGCCTCTGCTAATTAATATACGGACAAAAAGTAACTAAAAAAATAGCTCATTAAAAATATGTTTCTAATAAATAGCAATACAGTGCAGACCTCAATTCAAACTTCGCTGATTTGAAAAAGAAAATAAAAGCAGGTCAATGAAGATAAACTTGAAGAGAGGCACAGAAATAAAACCCACAAAAACATGACATATGACAGAAACAAATAGAAGTTGCTTTATTTGAAGTTGAAGTCGGAAAGCCACACCTGCTACTGCTGACATGGCAAAATGTAGTTTTCCTTACATAGCACATCTTATAGAGAGGAAACCTGATGAAGCCAGTGGAAAATTAAATAGGAGGACAAAAGCACTACTGGAATACTGGAATATTTGCATCAGAGCTGCACAACGCGGAAGTCTGCTTGGGTTAACACTGACAACATTTCCAAGGACTCCATCACACAACGACATTCTTGGAATGTCTCAAAATGCTACTCAACAGAATATAAATTCCAAGCACACATACAAAAATCAGTTTTTTTGCTTCACCCAATCTTCACTCAACCTCTGTTACATCAAACTGCGTGAGGCACTTGGAAAGAGGGGGTTCAAACTAATATGCTGAGGTTTATTTAGTAGTGACTAAATAAATCCTGCTGTGGATCTAAAAATCTTACCTTCAACATCATACCCGATTTAAGCAGGAGAATTTATAAAAGCATATCTGCACAATGTGCACTTAACAGTGTGCTTATACAGTACAGTAATGTTACAGATTATTACAGTCACGTGGACACATAGAAACTGGTTAAAAAAAGAGACTGAAGACTGTGGAAAGTAAAGAGGGATAGACAGAATGAGCAAAAAGTTTAAGGAATGAACGGTAGTCCCTTTTTGCCTTCTCCCTCACTCAAATCGCAGTTTTCTCAACTCCCTGCGCCTTCCTGAACAGAAATGTTAGAAAGGAAATCCTGCATTTAAAAGCAGAACAAGCTAAATGAAAAGCTTTTTCATGGCTGAGCACTGAATGAATCCTAAAAGAGGCTCACGCACATCTACAATGTCACACTTTAGGACACGCTGTTAGCAAAAGCTAACAAAAGCTAAAAGAAGAACGCATCAAGCGAATATGACTTAACTGGCAAACATGAACATCTTAAAATAAAATAAAAAATTGAATCACACATTATGGGGAAGACGAAAAATCTTGATTCTCAATCTGAATTCTTAAAATCTGCCTTGCTAGACTACACACTAAACTTCACCTACAAGATTGGTGCTTGTAAACACTATTCAAAAACACCTTTTTCATATAAATATATACATTTGTTTACTTATAAAAAGCCACTTTGCACTTCGCCTTCCTCACAGCAAATATATATAGACATCTCTCACTTTTTTCCTCTCTTATTTTGTCTATGAACTAAGATTTTCCCTGGACCTTGGCAAAAAGATTCTAGGTAAGGCTATAGAAACCTAGCCCCTAATGTTAAATGGGCAGGATTTGCGATGAAGGGATGGCAATCAAATCCATCTCCACTGGTCTATGGCAGGCTGGTGATGTCACGCTTGGGTGGGGGTCCATCGGGTTTACAGCTGGTCTCGTTAGCTTTGTCTTCAAACATCATAACCCTGTATGAGTGAAGAGAGAAAACTCATTAAGTCATTATCTAAAATAGCAAATCTAAAATATCTGGGGTCAGATATATGTATTATACGCACACTTTTCATAATGAATTTAAAAGAGAAACTTAACTCCTCTTGCCACTTAAAATGTATTCATTTTTTTAATCATTTTAAATTTTATTATAAAGCACTTTGAGTTACAGTGGTGTACAAATGTGCTGCATAAATGTGACTCAAATTGACACCTAAGACTGGTTTGGTGGTCCAGAAAGTTGAAAAATAAGCTTTCCATTGATGTATGATAGGACAAAAATCACCTTTAAAAGTTGTCCAAATTCATTTTTCATATATTTACAATAGGAAATTTACAAAATATCTTACTGGAACATGATCTTTACTTCTTATTCTAATGACTTTTGACATAAAAACAAAAATAATCCTCATATTTTGAATTTTGAAAAAACAAAAAACAAAAACATGAAAATACTAGAAACATGAACTAGAACAAATACTAAACTTTAAATCATGTTAGCTTTGCAAATATTTTTTTATAAATGAGCTTAATCTCCCTACTACTACAAGGGAATTTATTCAAATTAATTGTAATTTAGATAAAATATTTATATTGTAATTATGTTATATATAATATAATATGATCAAAGGTCAACATTTTATTATGCACATTAGACACATTAGTCCTATGCATCAAAGGATAAGGCTTCTATGTCCAAATAAAAGATATTTAAGAAATTGAACAGAGTTAAAAACGCTGGCTACAAGCAATCCTAGCTTCCCACCGAGTACACTGGTACAGAGAGCTAGAGAGAATAAGTGCACTGTAAAAGACGAGTAAAAAAGAGATTGGAAGTTTGGGAGTTATGAGAAAAAACAGAAAAAAAACTAACTAAATAACTGTATTTGATCAAGAATTTATGAATTAAACATTAGCAAGCTTGACAGATATGTGGATCACTCATCAGAAAGAAGCTGAAGGTTATCAAGACAGCGATGGACGAGTGCGGAAGGTTTTAATTCAAACATGTTTGTTTGTAGCATGTGGATACTCCGTATTGATTGGATGAATTCACATTTTTTAATCATTTACTGTACAGGTAGTAAAGCTCAGGATGGCAGAAAGTTGTCAACACTGTCCTGTCCTGTGATAATTCAACTTAAAAACGGAAGTTACAGCATATTCTTTCTGTTTCTGAAGGAAGTACAATCCTCAGCTTCGCCACAGTAGAGAGACGCTGCACAGACAAGTCAGTCATTTAATATAGACTTGGGTTAATTGGAGTGTTCCAATAAACTACGATAAAACTATTCTTCTAGTACTGTGCATTTATTTTTCATTTAATATCGATTCTGAACAGAACTTTGTGACATTTCAAAAAAATAAATACTTTAGCCACAAATTTCATCATGAAGCAAAGGCGGAGCGTAGTTTCTGATCAGTTGAGCGAAGAGCGGGAAATGCTCTTGAAACGTGGTTATGACTAGTTTGGTTTACCAAGGCAAAGAAGCAGACAACTTTAGCATGTAACTCAAACGCTAGTTATGCACAAGAATCATACCACAAATTGTGCAATTACTTTTCAAAATGGCCAGACAAACCAAAACCTCCATGACTCCTCCATTGGCTGTTCAACTTCTGTAGTGTCAAACCTGAGCACTCGGTGTGTAAGAGACTTCAGAAATTCAAAAGCCTTGTGAAAAATAGCTCAAGGGAGTTTCAACGAATCATGAAACTTGCGTTTGTCACAAACAACCCAATTCTCTTTTCCAAACTACAGCCATGTTTGTCACTAAAAAGGAAAAGAAAACAGGAAGTTGAAGATTTTGTGTATCACTTCCATCAAGAGTAGGGAGGTGTTTAGCGGTCACCATTCCTACTTGGATGTCCTCCATCCTTTTTTTTTTTTTCATCGACAGCCACAATTAGGGGAAAGCTGTATCTCCTTCCCCACCCAAGAAAATGTGTGGAGTTATGTCATTGTATATACAAGTGTGTATATACAAAACGGTCATTAAAAATCTTAATATGGCACAGTTTGCTTATCTTAAAAGTTTTAAAAGCTTTATTCAACAGTGAAAAGCCGGGTTTTTTAAATTAAATTACAAAGAAATAATGTACAATAAATAAAGTTTTAGGTAGTATAATTTTTTTGTAAAATATTACTTTGTCAATTTTTTCCCCCCGATTTCATTTGATAATTGCAATATTAACAATTGACAGCCCCAGATTCATATTATCAGTCACTCAAGGCTGTTTATTTAATGACTTGGCTATCGATTTAGTATTGATACTGAGGTACCAGAGGCTTGTACTGTACTAAAGCCAAATTTCTGGTATTGATCCAACCCCTTTTGTGTCTCATGGTGATGACATCACCGGTCACAGTGGATCCCTCTCCCACTGAAAGATAATGGCACAGATATGCTGATCCTGCACTGGATGTGCTGACAAGATTAAACACACGCCAACATATCTAAAAATAGCCCGACTGTGTCAAAGCACTCGCCAGCAGGAAACAGCCAGACAATTCTGCATAATACCATTTGCCAATATTAAAACACGGTGGAGAGAGAGAGAGAGAGAGAGCGCATGCATGACATCACAGAAACATGTCTATTGACGTTTTATTTTTCTCTATATTGTATTACTATATTATTTATTATTTGTCGATTCTCTTTATTATTTGTTTTTTTATAACCATAATGATATGTCTGCACTATGTTGGTACTTTCTGTTCTGGAAGCTCCTGACACCAAGACGAATTCATAGCTAATAAATCTCTTTCTGATTCTGAAACACATACATAAACACACACACACACACACACACACACACACACACACACACACACACACACTTACAGTTTAAGAACAGCTGACCGCTTGCCAAGCATCATTTTCACAAAGTCCCTGTAGTTGATGGTGTCGCTGACACCTCCTGTGACCTCGGAGATCATCTTCTTCATCTCCAGGTGAGTCTTTGGCACACCCAACTTCTCCATCATTCGCTTCAAGCCCATCATGTCTGAAAAAGAAACGCACACATACAGCCGTCACACAAACAAACAACACTGAACTACTGCAAACAGACTCTTACAACTTGACCAGCAGATCCCTAATACAAATGTTTACCAATGAACTAGTTAATTGATGAGAGGTCAGTGTGTACCTGTGTATTTGTTGAATATCTGGCATTAACCTTGTTGAAGGGCTGCATAGTACAAACACAGTCTGATGTCACCGGATGTAGGTTTGTGTTTTTAAGTAGTAAAAAAAAAAAATTCTAAATAACGCTTACTTTTTTTGTGTGGGAGTCCATGAGAACATGACACCCCACCCCCCACCACCCCATCATAATGCTCACAGAAATGCATTTAAACTTGCATTGTGCTAACATCCTGAAGATAACACCCGTGCATGTTGTCAGGGCTGATATAACACCAAGCATACTACCACAGATAGAGTAGAGTTACTCAAAGCTGTCAGTGTTCATCTCCCCACATCATTTGCATTGGTGGAATGATTTTTTCCTCACGGTGTATTATATTTTTGAGTCCCACTTTATTACAGCACACCTCTCTTTCATAAAATATGCTTGCTATCACAAACTACACATTTGTACAAGTATCCCATGAATCGCTCTCTAAAGTGCCCTTATTTCGGTGGCACACACTCCAGCTGTTTGGATTTACAAATCAAGAATAAGGGCCTATGCCACTTTCCTTTCATATTACGTGTGCAGCCCTTCCATTTGCATAAAAAAGACATATTATACCTGTCTGAATGAACTAGAATAGGAAAACAAGTACAGCTCGTCTAATTTGAACTCTTGAGTCGATTCACCCTGAAATTGGAAACCGTGAGTTTTCAGTTTCAGAACAGCTGGACAGAGTTAGTTCAAGCCACTCGGAGAAGGTTGACTGAGTTTAGTGCCTGAACCACGACTATGAAAAGCCATGATCAATGTAGCTCCAAAATTAAGATTCACAATTGCAACAGCTCCCGCCAAAAAGACTTCTGCATACTACAGAATACGTAACTAATTCTAAATCAATGTTATCAGGTGAAAACTGGAAGAAAAGTAATTTATTGAACTAATACTCATTGACAGATGAAGAGGAGATGGCCACAAAACCAATATTAAAACCCAACAGGGGAAAAAAAAATAATTTTGCTTTTGTTTTTGTAGAACATAAAGAGGACCAAATAAACTGAATAAATTGCGTTTATTTAACAGCTGTGGTGGTAGTGGTTACAGCATACCGTATTTTCCGGACTATAAGTGGCACTTTTTTTCATAGTTTGGCTGGTCCTGCGACTTATAGTCATGTGCGACTTATTTATCAAAATTAATTTGACATGAACCGAGATAAATGAACTAAGAGACATGAACCAAGAGAAAACATTACCGTCTACAGCCGCGAGAGGGCGCTCTATGCTGCTCAGTTCTCCTGTAGTCTACACTGAAAACATAGAGCGCCATCTCGCGGCTGAAGATGGTAATGTTTTCTCTTGGTTCTAAATACATGCGACTTATAGTCCAGTGCAACTTATATATGTTTTTTTCCTCGTCATGACGTATTTTTGGACTGATGCGACTTATACTCAGGTGCGACTTATAGTCCGAAAAATACGGTATATCTCACACTACCCTTCCATCCAACATCCTTCCATTCAACAGGCTACAGTGATCAGCTTTATTTTTCAAGGTGCGATGCCAAGAATGTGCGTGTAATCAATGCATCCAACCACACTGGAAATACTTGTTATGTTATCAAGTGAACGCCATTTAAAAATGGTACCATTCTAATAAATATGGCAAAATAAATAAATCAGAAATGCATCATGATGCAATCATTTTTTTTATATTTGTATTTGAAATAAGGCAAAAATATCAGCAATAAAAGCAATTTTTGCAGCTTAAGTGAATGAATGAGGTATTTAAACATTGCTTATGCTTTAAAAAGGGGGAGGAGACCGAACGAAACTGTGGGTTTATCGAAGAAAACCTGCTCCCGACCAGGTTAGGTTCACATTACTATGATAACTTACCAAGAGGTTTAGTTTGTCTTTTATTGGAACTGAAAACACTGAGTTTCCCTTTTCTGGGGTTAACAATCTCTGAGTTTAAAACAAAATCTATTTTCTGGAATACACTCCCATTCTACAATGCCAGCTTTATTATAGTTTTCTTTCCCCACAGCAATTTGAATATTTTAGGGCAACAAACTTAAAGATATGAACCCCTCAAAAAAAAAAAAAAAAAAAGTAAAAATGTATTTTTCTTTTTATTTACAATTGTTTTAATCTCTGGCTCTGGTCATGAGTCACTCCTACTCTTTCTACAGCACATGATGGTGACCTTTAAGTTGGTTACAGTCGAGTTCTTATGTTTCCCATCTGTCATGTGTGCTATCACCTACACAGTGAGCATGACAAAAGAGCCCTTCCACACGAACACTCACAAAGTCTTAAATACACATGCACACATACACACTTACCGATATCCCCCTGATCGTTCAGGTCAAACTCAGCATATTTATCTGTGGATTGTAAAAACAAGTGATATTTAATATTCAGACAAGAACAATTCAAACACACACACACAACATCAGTTGCAGCATCTAGAGGTCAGGCATGTGACAGCTGCGGTTCAGAGGGAAACAACAGAGAGAAAAACCCAGCATTTCCGAAATGAAGCTTATTTCACAAAGGATGGCCGGCTCATTCTGTAAATGACGACATCTAGTACCAGATTTGGATCCTTGTCCTATTTGACTTTGCTGAATTATTCTACTACTTCCTCCCAATGTCTTGTTTCATTCTCACAATGAGGCTTCTGTCAGAGCGGACACACTGACAGTGTAACGGAGTCACCGTGAGAGGAGGCTGATGGGAAGGAGAGGGTTACAATGGCCCCTATGAACACAAACACAGCCTGTTCACCCCTGAGCTCAATGAGTGCGTGTGAAACAGAGCTGGCAAGAGAGGTCATCTGTTGAAATGCACTGACACTTGCCTAAATGTAACTCAGAAATTTCACTGACTGAATCACTCTCTCTCTCAAAATGACTGTTTTGGATGGTGATCCCTCTTATTCCTAACACCATTCTTTTTCTCCTAACTCCCTCATTTCATTTCTGTTTTTAGGGCAGCGGTGTACACACAATAACATTAGTGGGCCAAACCCTGCAGCAAGTGCTCCGACTGTATGTGTGTGTGAGCATGAGCCTTCATTTCAACCATGTCAAGAGAAATCTCAAAGGTTTGGTGCTCCTCCTGTCCCCTTGTCCTTTTGACTTCTATCCTTTCCATCTTTCCATTTTCTCACTCTGTTTAACAAGAAACCACTGAAACATTCAGAGACACTTAACCCCTTTAACCTGATCACTGCCTCTTGATACTGACTCACAAACCCAAACATGCACACTTGAAGACAGCTGGTAGTAAATAATTCAGAGTTCAAGGAGGCCCTTGGGTCTAATGTCAACATGAAACAAGTCTTGCAATCCATAAAAAAATAAAATAAAAATCATATATAAAAAAATCTGACATATTTATGACTGAAACAGGATATTCAAAGATGGAAAAAAGTAGAGCTGACTAGATTTGATTGTGATAATTGGGCTTTACATGTCGAAAACGAGACAGAGATACTGCTGAGATGTTATGGCTGATAACCGATAAAATAGCTTATAATAAAACTTCACACTATTTTGTCTAAGTGCATTAACCCATTCAAACCTAAGATCAGTTATTTTAAAATGCTACAAGTGAATGTAGGCATAACAACATAATAAACATAAGAAAATTTATATTAATTTTGAGATTTGTTAAGATTGCATGTAACTGTTTTTAAAGAAAATAATGAGCATTAGTCCAAATGTAAAAAAACTAAAATTATAGAGAATTTCACTGACATCGTCAATATATATGTTATTACATTTTGATAAAAAGACTACAAAGAAAAACATTTTAACTTGAAACAACACCAATCAATTGCGCACAGTAAAACCCAAGAATGTGTTAAAGTAACGGAACATTCACACAGGGCGTGTGAATTTCTCGATTTTAAGTGCCAATGGAGGTGTCAGCCAATCAGATCGCCTTATGCAAATACACTAGCTCAGGCACTAGCCAATTGCGGTCCAGTGTAATTGGCTGTTGTCACTATGACAATCCAAGCTTCAGACACGCCCTCCGTCCAGCATAGAGCGTAAATATTGACTTTAAACTCCATGGCTCATCTTTTGAGAAACATTAACATTGGAAAGAGAGGGAAGATGACTTCCAGATTCAGGTGGTTGAAGTTTGCATGTGGGCTTTCAGAGAGAAAAGCAAAAAACCACACTTAAGCTTTGACCAAAAGGCTCAGAGGACTGTTTGTTTACATTCCAGTTGTCCTTTCCCACACACACACACACACACAAACCGTTATTTCCCTCTCCCACAAGAAGCACATGTCCAAAACCATAACAACGAGGGGGCAAGACCAGCACATTCCTGCATGACCATATGGAGAAAGCAAGTCCATCACACATGCACAAACACCCACTCAAGCTCTCTTAGCATTCATGCCACAAACATGTGCACATATATTTCAACTATCCTTTGGCTTGCAACTCTTACTTTTAAAAGAATCCAGCTTCTCTTGCAAATCCTCTTCATCCCGGTACTTCTGATCTTCCATAAACTCCTGCAAACAAAAGAGAGAAACAGAGAGTTAGCATGATCTCTGGAACAGACTGGGTGGATGAATGATTATCCTCTCTGTTCGGCTGTGCATGGCAGACGCCCAGAAGAGGGTGAGCAAGCATGTGTCAAATATCAATTCTCCACCATGAAGTTTAATTCTCTAGAACAGTTTTGATGCCAAGGACACCCAAATATCCACTTCCTTAAACACAAAGACTATATATTGTCATGCACATGAAGAGCCATGTTTGTGAAAATTTCCCCACTTTTTTTTAAATTTGGTAACATTAATGTTGAACTGACCAACAGAAATCTTCTTGGCTTGAAAGTGATTTATGTGTGAGCGGTGTACTCTATTGGCAACAGATGTTTTTTGCCCAATACATTTTGCTAATGTGACCGCACCTTTAGTGCCAGTCAGAGGATAAGCATGCTTCATAGATCCAGGCTGCTCTCTAGTCTAGCCAGCAATAACAAAAAACTAACAAACAAAAAAACTAAGTCCTCCTGTTATCAAAAAAAAAAAAAAAAAAAAAAAAAACCTGAACAGTGCATGATAAAAACACGACAAACAACACAGGCCGGTTAACTCTAACATCCTGGTTGATGATCTGACAAGATTCTTCAGAAGACCCATAAAGCTAAGATTCACATGTGTGATAGACTTCACTATCAGCGATACCATCGAGTGTGTGTGCGTATCAGGGAGATCACACACTGTGTGGGTGTGTTTGGAAGTGGATTTTAATTACGGTTGGTGAGAGATACTGCGGACTAAGTGAAGGAATATGCTGCAAAAGCAAACAGCATGAGTGTGTGTGCGTGTGTGTGTATCTATAGGTGCCCAAGAAGCATAAAGAAACCTTGAACAGTTAATTATGACTCATGACGTCTTCTTGTCTCTGCCTCTTTCGCTCTAACCCAAACATACTAGAGGGAGTAAAAATAAGCTAGATTAGCAAGATGTGGTCAAGTCATGATACGGTTTTATAATTAGAATATGAAAACTGCACTGTGAGGATCAGCCCTCTTGAGTCATGCTGAGAGATGAAGAGCACGAGTACTGCCCCCTACCTCAGGCAAGTCATGACTACACATCAACATTCCTTCACACCAGAACTCGAAACTGGGAGTCAAAATCATTACTCTGAATATATTTTACCATGTTATGTAAAATGTGTTATGCTCTTGAACATTTTATTGACCCTTTTCCTGAGAATCACCTCTACACTGTGCATATAAGTGCTGCAGATGACACTACTGGGCCGGTGTTCATGTGACCACATCAAGCTGTCCCTCCTACCAGCCACGGTCTACATGAGAGGGGGAACAGCAGCTCAAATGCCACTGCTGCCACACTTCAATCTCCGTCCCACATAATGGGTCCATTCATGTTGGATCACAGACACCTGTTTCCCGTCTGAGGGCACAGAGACAGCCGGCCGCGGGGGGGACACACTGCCTCTTATCACATCAAAGAGGGCTGATCTTAAATATTAGCTTTAAAATAACACTGCTCATGAAAATAAACCTCTTGGGATTTTCATAAAAGGTCCGGGTTTGTTTAAAACGCCCAAGATGAGGTCACCTCGCTTACTTAAATATTAAGAATGTCATTTTTTAAAATACTTTGTTTAATATGATTATTGTATCCAGTATGCTGAACGCCTTAATCCTGTAAACATGCTGTTGCAGTACCGAAATGATTGTTTGAGAATCTTGGCCCCGCGAAACACACACTGGACAGTTAGTTTCAATAAACTGATAAAAAAAAATATATATATATATATATTTTTTTACAGTTATTTCACGCCATAATGTAATGACTTCGTTAGCGATGATGTAATGATATCAAGTCTATGGTTCCGGGCAGAGATGAAAATAAACATTAAAATTTAATCAAAGTCAGTAATCATAACTTCAGTCAGTTAAAACATCATTAGGGCTGTCACTTTTTATTCGATATTCGAATATACATTCGAACATGACGTGAAATATCCGTAATCAAACTATAAAGAAAAATATCAGTTTTTTAAAATACCACGTGTAGCACATTTTTTACCATCTATGATTAGACCGTTTGTTTTTATTTTATTCTTTGCCATCTTATCCAGTAGAGGGCACTCTAGGCGTATTGTAGCGTAGGCCCATGACCAAATCAAGCAAATAATAGCTAGTATCCAGGCACGTCTGTGCGCTCCGAACATGTGTTCTCCACCGCGGGGAACATTGTACATAAAAAGAGAGCCGCACTTAATCCAGATCAAGTTGATAGACTGGTGTTTCTTGCAAACAATATTAAGAAATGAATTAGGCTTGGCTATATGCCTTACTCCTGCTGCTGTTTAAGTTGTCACGTTATTGTTTGTGCCTGTTCTGAATCGTTTTTTTATTTATTTTTTGCTTTTTTTCATTTAGCCTAATGTTGCGGGATATGCATATGCACCCAAAAACAGTAACAGGCAGTATTGTGCATACGAGGATTTAAGTCTTGAAGATATAAGTAAATAAGTAAGACATCCACGCAGAAACCATAATTCACTTACTATACATAACCCATTGCGATTTATTTGTTATTATATAAACATTCATTTCGCAAGATCGCCCCTCATTAAAGTCCTCGGTTTACCTGCGCTCATATCATTAGCCCAGAATTTGTATAAAAATAATAATAAAACCAACCAGGTCGGTTCAGTCATGTGGTGTCAGTCATAGCATTCATGTACTGTTTGGTGTCTTCATGCTGAATCACGCATGCGCAGTATCATCAGATAATCGGTTCTCATATCGGACTTGTCTGAAAGAAACAGCCATCGGTTCAGTGTACTGGTGATCCGAAAACCGATGAAACCGGTTCTTGACTCGAGAACCGCTCTAACAGGTGTAGTGTAATCTAGCCCGCTTTCACCCTGCCAGATTACGCACCCCCTAGTATTGGTAGGTTTATGAGTAGGTGTGGGGGAGGGGATAGGATTAGGGTTGAAATTAGGCAACCAGGTATCGACTTCAATGAAGGGGTGCATAATAAAAGAATTCGACCCAACCCTGGTATGCTGCATGCACGGTCAGTATATCATCAGATAAAACTTGTGTGCATCACTTCTATTTCCTACAAACGAAATATGCGAGTGTGTCATCCTTAGTTAGAATTACAGAACAGACAATTCATGAATCATTCCTCATTCCTATTAATCCAACATCCCTGACAAACCCATTTAGCCTATAACCTAACAGAATCTTCAACTGAACAAAGTACACCGATTATATACATTCATCTTAGTTTAGAAGATAAAATATTTATCACATTTTCTGACGTTTAACAAAGTACTCGGATAACATGCTTTTCGTCTTCTTTTAAGAAAAAAAAAAAAAAAAAAACACGCACGCGCAATATCAGCTCATCGGGTCTCAAATCGGACGTGTCCGAAAGAAACGGTTCTCGGTTGAGTGTACGGGTGTTCCGAAAACCGATGTGGGCGTGTAACGTCCGGCTCGCTGCACACATGCTGCTCTGCTCCCGTTCATTTTCAGTTCTCTCTTCACAGCAGTTCAGTCCGTGTACTGTTCGAGTAAAATAATTACTCCGGGATATTGGTTTATTTCGACTTATGTGACAAATTAATCAGTGATTAATTTAAATCATTTGTGGATTAGTGTTTACTGGTGATGCGAACCGTTTCAAACGATTCAGTCCGATTTGATGAACTGGTTCAACCGGTTCACTAAGAAGAACCGGTTAAATCGAACCGAGCATCACTAATTTTTAGTTTCGTGCAGCATTAAATTAAAATGAGGAGAAAATCCCGCCGGCCTTGGCAGCTCAGTAGGTTTTGAGACACAGCCCTGCTCTGGATTGTGAAATGATCCGCGGCTTAATGTGGTCGAACTGTCTAACTAAATTAGGTCATGCTGCTGTAAAGTCGAGCTTAACAATTCCGCTGCTGCCCAAAATAACATTTAACAGCCAAGAGACCACAGAGAACAAGAGAAGTAAATGAAAACCTTACATGTCGAGACAAAGCGCTTGGGAACATCCTAAGGGTGAATGGAGGCGGTTCAATGCCAACGAAATAATCTTGCCTCCCTAATGAGACAATAATAATCCGTCAGCGTGAGTTTATTTACCTTATTGATTTCATCCAACTTCTCCCTCTGCTGTTCTTTGAGTAACCCGAAGGCTTTCCCGCCTGAAAAATGAGACATAGGGACCTTAACGTTACACACCCGTCTGGATGTTTTATAAGCCTGTTTGGTTCACTTGCAGGCATGAGATAAGGACAAGGCACACAGAACAAAAACAGGCTTTGTGCGTAACGTTATAACGAATAACAAAGCATCGAATCGATTCACTCAAAACAGACCGGCGGCAAATGATTTAAATTACCTTGTAAATTTTGGTTGGAAGGCATGCTGGGACGGTCGAGGGGTGTCGATGAAGGTAAAGAACGAAAGACACTGGTGTTGTGTTGGCGCTCGCTTGCGTTTTAATGTGGGGGAGAGAAACACACGCTTCTTATAGGCGCAGGTCTCCCTGTGATGCGCTCTCTGCTCGCCAGATATGCAGCGCCACCGAGCGGTGAAGAGAGGCAATGCAGGCTCAAATGACAGCGGGGAAGCTCCGTTGTTCTGCGAACCAGTGTTCTTTCATTGTGCATATAAAAAACATATAAACCTATTTGTAAATGTATTACCCATATATACACACACATAAAACGCCTTCCGCGTTCCAGCCGTGCTCAGCTCCACTATGTATAGTAACTGTTATAGCACTTTTCATTTAGTCAGTTTTGCACGTTGTATTGCAGAGCTGGGTTTTTTTTTTACTTTCACTCCTGTCTTATCGTTCTCATCGTTTCATTTGTAACTTAGAAACCTAACTTCCTGTAATTACTACTGAATGCCTCATTCAGTTCTGCATATTTCATATTGTCTGTCACGGTGCAATTGTGCAGCTGTGAATAACTGTACTTTTTAAACCTTTTCACTCTTACTAGAATACATATTTATATAAATTTTTCTACTTTTATTTTATCTCGTCGTTCAACACATTTCGTTTTCATGTCTCAGCTTAAATCTGATTTTATGTCTACTTTGGATCTGCAAGTTAGAAAATAAAAATTTCTTGCAAATACTGTTGCATGCTTTATTGTTGTGCAGATTATAAAGTCTTACTTGATGTGTGTAGGTTTCATTAGAGAGACAGAGGTTTTAATTTTGTTGCTTCCAATGATTTGCCTTTGATTCTACAGGATAGTTGTTTTAATAGCGGTTCTCAACAGCCTTTTATATTTTGTGTTAAAAACGTTTTATATTCTTTATAGTGTCAATGATCTATCAACATTACACATAGGCTATAGCTTTTTAATTATTTTATTTTAATTTTTTAAAACTATTAGTGACTATAATTTATACAGATATGACAATTTATGAATGCAGTTTTGTGTGTGTGATGCAATATGGATGTGTGTTATAGAAGTGTTCAATTTGATTGTCTGTTGACAATTGGTTTGAAATTAAAGTTACGGAAGGTGTCTCTAGTCTTGGGTTCAATGGGGTTACTATACTAGCTCAGTCAGTGGCTCAGATAACAGATCAAAAGCTCAGTTTTCACATGAAGCAGCTAATACAATAAGCCACGATACATCAAAAATGAAAGCAAGCAAACAATGGGCCATGCAGACATGTTGATAATATATTCAAAATAATGGAAAATTGCAACTATTCATAGCCAATTCCTTTTGTGAGTATAATTTATGAACAGATGGATAATAAGCACAAAATAAATATTTAATATGCCATGTTAAATAAATAATATGTTGCATGTCAACAGGCTTACACTGATGATCATAATGCATGATCATACTCTTGAAAACAGCATGACACACGGTATATTTGGTTTTGATTTACTGACTTTTAAACATTTTCAGTTTTCAAACATTGGGTACAACAAACCAGATTAATTTGAGTACATGGCACCCCCAAGTGGCAAAAATAGACCATATCTTGTAAGGAACTCCAGTTAGTCAAGGTTAATGGATGGTAAAATTGCATTATTACATTGCAAGTGAACTTCATAATGCCAGTCTGATTACAATTACATCAACCTGATGATTTAAATTCAAAGTGCTACAGTTTATAAATGCCACCACCTGAATGTTGACTCTTTAACAATAAAGTAAATAAGTAAAGCCACTCTGTATTCACAACAAATTATTTTTTTTTAATAAAGAACCGACATTTTAATGTGTCATTTATGCTTATAGGGTTGGGAACCGAGAACCGGTTCTTATTCAGTGTATTCAGAAGCTGCTAATACAATAAGACATGATACATCAGAACCGGTTCCGTTTCTGTTTTTTTTTTTTTTAAAGAACCGTAACTGTGAGCAATTTCTAAGTATCGGTTCCGAAAACTGTTCTGGAGCGACACGTGACCCAACGCTGTGCGCAGCCTCGCGCCGGTGTTCTGATGATCCAGCGTTTCCCGTAGAGGATGTCACAAACCACTCATTGCATCACACCGTCTCCTGACTGCATTATCATTTGTAAAATAGGGGCTTTATCGAGTGTGTGTATACATGGGTATAAGTATAACAGTTTATATTTTATTCATTTAGGGAAATATACAAGTGTCTCCCTCAAGGGACTATTTGGATAAGCAGCTTACTTGAAAAGCAAAATGTTACTGATAGTGTAAAAAACTTAAACTTTGAAACACATTATGATTGATGGACTAGTATTACTCAACATTATTCACTACCTTCCAGCAACGCTACATTCAATAAAGGTAAAATAGTAAAAAACATAATAATAGTTCATTTAAATGGAGAAGGAATTGTAACCTGAACATTTGTATACTGTAATATATGTTGAATTTTGACATTGCCAACCTTTAAATTAAGTTGACAGTAAGTGATAAACAGCATTGAGCAGTTGTGTATTGTGCATTTTTCCTTTTTAATATTTGTTATGATTTTAATGGAACTGGAATCAGAACTGGAACCATTAGGCAGAACCGGAACCGGAAAATGTCTAACGATTCTCAAACATTTATAAGAATTGCTTTTGTAACAAGCAGGTGAAAGAGGAATTGAGAGCGAGAGGGAGAGGGGGATTTCAGAGCTTTGTTCCTTCCATTGTTTCAGATTCAGTTTCAGAGGTGGTTCACTTCTTTGAGCTACCTCAATGTCTCTCCAAAAGACTTGATGACTGATAAACTTTTTCCTCCCACCGGCTCAGTGGCCTTTTTATGGGCATGTTTTAGGGAAGTTCTGGGCGATGTCTTTCAGACTGTCTCTTTCTTCTCGTATCTCCTGCAGGCTCTGTTCAAGATTTTGCAGCTGTTTCTCTTGATCATGAGCCTCTGAATCTTTCCGGTGAGAGATGGACTCTCCACAGCAGTATGATTTTGAGATTATTGTTTAAAGGAATACTTTTGTCCCATCTTTTAAAACACACACACACACACACAAAAAATATATATATAAAAAAATATACCAAAAAAGAAAAGCAAAAAAAAAAAAAAACATCCATTCTTCAAACTGCTCTTCCTATGTAGGGTAAGTAAAGTAAACCACATTGAAAACTAAATAATACAAAGCAATAAAAAAAATAAAAAAATAAAAAATAAAATAAAATAAAATCATGAATTTACCCAGTTGTTTAAGCAGCAGAGATAGCATGTAAATGACTCCAGCTGACTCTTGGCAGTCTCCATGCTGTCTATCACACTCTTTGAGGAAACCTGTTTGTCCTGAGGGGAAATCAAGCAAATCAGCATAATGGCTCAAACCCCCTTAACAGAACGACAGTACTGAGTGTCCTCTGCAGAAGTTTTGTGTTTTTATCATAATAATGACACTGAGGTCCTTTCCAACTGGCCTAACATTGGCAATCCCACTATCCATTTAATGCCAAATGATTTACCTCCTCTGCCTTCATGGTTTCCTGTTTCTGTGCAGCTTGGCTTTCCAGCTCAGTCAAGTGCTTCAGGGTGGTGTCCACAGCTGAACGCAACTGTCCAGATGCATGTTTTGTCCGTTTCCCTTGCGTGTGGGACACTTTGGCATCCTTTCATGAATAAGAGCATAACAGGTATTTCAGTTCCCCTCAGTTCTTGCTTCAGTCCAGGCTCCTCGAGGCAATGCAGTGTTTATACACATCTTGGGGTTTTGGGATTTGATTGGAGAAAATTGCCTTTCAAAGTTCTGTTATACACAACATCTGTGGTTATGATAACCACAAACATGTTACAGAAAAATATTTTGATTCAATGACTGTGAGAAAAGTACTTCTTGTTTGAATAATTCGGACAGAGAAGCTTCAGCTAAAAAGGACTGAAGAATAGAAGAGCGTAGGCTTACTTTAGCCGCTGCATCTGCAGACTCCTCGGCTTGTTCAGCTGTGCTGCTCGCAGCCGTAGCATTCTCCACTGCAGGCTTGATCATTCTCTCTGTCTGCTTAATTATTATTTTATTTTTTTACATCCACTGGGGTCTTTTCTTTCAGCATCTTCTCTCTCTTCCAATATTCTTTGCTGTATGTGGGTAGTTTAGGCCAGTCCTGCTCCATGTCTACAGCAGAGAACATCTTTACAGTGTAGAGTACATTATCACAACATTTTTACATTTTATGTCCTACCATTCAAAAGTTTGATTACATTTTTTTACAGATGGCTTTGATAAAATTTTTTATAGGTGCTTTCTGTTTAAATATATTTTAAAAACATATTTTTTTCCTGTGATGGCAAAGGTAAACTTTTTTTTTTATTTAATTTTTTTATAAATACTTAATTTTAACCTCATTTATCTTAATTGGCAGTATGGTCTTTAACATTATACAGCTTAAAAAATAAAGTTTTACTGCTCAGCTATGTCATCTTTTGAAAAGTGATTCTATGTACAATGAAAATGTAAAAGAAGTGTAAAGTAGAAAGGGTTACCTTCCAGACCCTTCTGCAGAGACAGGATCTCCGCCTCAACCTCTTTCCCTGTCACCACAGAGGAGACGGCTGACATCTTAAATCCCTCAGCCACAGCCGTCAACTTCAGATAAAAAGACAAAAGATGCATCTCATTACACTGTCTTTTGGCAGGAAATCGTCCCATTTGAATTGGCTTTGAGTTGAGAACACATCCCTGTTGTTTTTTCTCTCATGCTGTAACATTTCCCACCAGAGCGACTGGCAGGAGGTGCTAAAATTCACAGGATGAAAGAAATGCCAGACCTCTAATTAGTAGGACTTTTTTATATATATATTTCTATATGCATTTGTGTCTGACAGTGGTCAGGCTTTACCTGCTTGAGCTCTTGAACAGTTTTCAGGTGTTTTTCAGCACTGTCCTCGTAGGGCTGTATGTCCTCTCTGGTCTTATTAATCAAATTAATGATGGACTGGACAGAAATGTCCAATGTCCTCGCTCTGATATAGAGAATGTAGTTCAGAATATATTCTTTCAATGACCTCCAGACTCAGAGCATGCTATTTATTTATTTATTTATGTAAAAAAAATGGTCTTGCATATTCAGGGCAGAGGATAAAGTGTCAACAAGCTCTTGACACTCATTTTCACCCTTTTCCTAGTCTGAATCTTCTCTGCTGACTGTTAAGTTGCAGTTCAATGCTGTTGCAATCCTACGCAGCTGTAGCTGTAAAGTCTGGGCAGAAGTTTCCAGCTGTGAGAACTGCTTAATGAAGGCTTCACAAGCCTCTGCATCTAAGGAGGAATATTAGGATTGCATCAGTAGTGAGTTTCCAACAAAATGACTGTCACTGGCAAAAGCAACGAAGCTGAAAGGAGGTACAATTTGTTTTACATTTTCTTAGCATACAATACCCTTCAAAGGTTTCTAGAAATAAGACTTTCTTGCTCACCAAGGCCAGAGAAATGCTGTGAAATATCACTACAAAGCTGAATTTTTTTTGCAATTCTGTCACATGATACTTCAGAAATCATTCTAATATGCTGGTAGGAAATCGGTTTCAATAAAATGTTTGATTTTAAAATGTCGGACGTGTATTTTTCCTAGAACACTTTCAAGTGAAAACTGGAGATTTGGAGTAATCTTTTAAAATCAGTTTCCATACCGCACACACTGCATGTTAACATAACAACAATATGCAAACAACATAATTTTATCTTATAAAACTGCCTTGCATGTATTAGACATAGTAAACGTACTTTACTTCTTGCATATATCAGATTACATGTGCCAGTATACTGAATATTTAATATTATATACTAAAGCATTATCTATTGTATTTTTAAATATATTGTAAAAATATATATGATTGCATAATATTAGATAGTCATCCCTGTGAAAAATCACAGCACTCAATTACAGCAGTAGACGTAGATTTGATTATTAAAATTATCCATCACCTTCTTAGCGTGAATCCCACTGAGCTGGAATACACTACACAATTCTTGCCCCGATTTTCTGTCGATTTACAGTCTGGAGAAGTTGATGCAAGTCTTCATTTGTCAAGCATATCCTAGCAACAATGTACATGTTTATGGGTGAATTTGTTGTGATCAGAACAACTTTGAAGTCTGCTAGTGTATGATTCTCAGTTGTTTAGTGTATGATAAGATCTGTTTTTAAAAGTTGTGTAGTCTATTCAAGCCCTTAGTGAGTGGGTGAGATAACAGTTAATTATGAACCTTTTAATTTGCTGAGCAATCAGTACATCAAAAGTTAAATTTTCATGCCTCTTCATTCTCTCTCTCTCTCTCTCTCTCTCACTCATGCACTGAGGAAGGCCCACCTGGTCTCTGATGAGACTGTAGCATACAGGACACTCCTCACACTGGTGGGTCAGGCGGTTCTGGTAATTCAGTTCACACTTGCCACACTTATATCCAACAATCCCATGGTGGCAAGAACATGTCCCATTGTCATGCATCAAGGCCAAGCCCATGGGGACACAATTACATGCTATAGGTGGGAGATTGAAAAAGAGTAACAATGACCCTCCAACATTTGAAAGACACAGTGGTCAAAATTCTGTATGAAATGTTCAAATATGTATTAAAATGTATACATAAAATCAAAAAACATTATAGTTGTTGAAGGTTTTTTTTAGCTGAATTCACAGTAAAATACATTGTTTAGCAGAGTAACATTGACAGCTGACAACTTATTAAATAGTAAATTCAATTTTTTTTTTTAAATTAAAGTTAGTTTCAAATTAGGTAATAATTAGTTAACAATAATTATAATAAAAAGTTGGATAAGATAAATAAATCTAAAATAAGTCAAATTTAGAAAATAAACCATTTAAAATGATGTAGATCAATTGGAGTTTCAGGGAAAATCTGACTTCTGTTCAGTGTCTGATTCTGATGATTGATCTCTGCAGCCATTAGAGGAGAAACCAAAAGAACCCCATTCGACAAGTGTCCATGACAGGCCCTCTACACCTGTTTGACACATGCTCTGTCCTGTGATTAAATGACATGCTGAAGAAGTGGAGACAATGGGATTGCAGTTGCATAGAATAGAAGAAGAGAGTACATAATTCATGCAGTTTAGTTTATAGGCTGATAGACTGACAGACATATTGACAGATAGATTGCAAAAATTACATATCACAGCCCAAGCCTGGCTGCAGGTTGCAGTAACCAGTTTCACACTGTCCACAATCTCTCTCTGTTACATGACTCAAAAACACATTTTCTTGTATTCGGGAGGCAGTCATTCAGTGGCCCTGATGTCTCAGCCACGTTACAGGCACAAGCTGAGAAACAGAAATCATTAACTTCACAATCTAAATACACCCAGAATGTTAGGCCAACATTTTTTTTTTTTTTTTAGTTTCCTGACTAACAAAGAATTTCACACACACACACACACGTACGCACACACACACACACACACACACACACACACACACACACACACACACACACACACACACACACACACACACACACACAAACAAACTTCTCACCCACATGAAGATAAATGATGTATATCTCATGCTATACTATATAATGTTTTTGTGATGTCTTCATTCTAATGAGGCATGCAACAAAGCAAGATCTTGAACACGGATAAAGTGTTACTGAGCATCTCAAAAACAATTTAATCTAAGTTTTGAAGTCTCAAAACACCAATGACTTTCCATTGACTTCTATTGTTTTTCTCTTCTGAGCTAATGATATTATCTGTCACTTACTCATTTGCATTTCCATTTTTATACTGCAGCATTTTTAATAAGCCATTTTCTTTTGGCTGGTTTCCACAGTGTAGGTGATTTACAACTTTACTGCCCTTATGGGGATAAAGTAGGCGAAAGGGGAATACACACCATTTCCCCTCTGAAATCAACAATCAGATGTGTTCGTTTTGAGTCACATTCATGTTTTAAATGATACTCAAGTTTGCACTTTCGCTCTGGGTTGAGTTCATTGGCCAAAGCGTTGCCGTAGTAACCTGATCTGCATTTTTCACAATGGTCCCCAGTCGTATGTCCCAGGCATTTCAGACAGCGGCCAGTCATGTGATCGCAAACACCCACTGCATTTGGGTGCACGTTCCCATTACACTCGCACCTCACACACGGTTGCACTTTGCCTCCCCAGCCCAGAGAGTTGCTATAGTAACCGTCTTCACATAATTCACACCGTATACCTGGGAGTCCATTAAAATCGATTAACACAATGTACTTTCTATTTATCAACAATATTTGTGTTTGTGCTTTGGATACTGGCATCTACTAAATGTACAATTATTTACAGTGAGCACATAATGTATTTTAACTAATAATCTATTTGCATATTACTGCTGAACTGATCATTTGTGTGTCACAATATGTAAATTGCACATAAACTGACTGCGACTAACCCCTGTGACCTGCCGGACAGTTGGTACAAACCACGTCCCCCGTGTCTAGCACCTGTGCACAGGTGGTGCGATCTGGACAAGGACAAGGTATGCCAGTCAGTGCATTGCCATAGTAACCATCTTCACAAAGGTCACAGTAACGGTCTGTAGTGACGTCTCTGCAGTCACACAAACACACACACACACACACACACACACACACACACACACACACAGCAAATAAAACTTGCCCATGAACAAAAATATTACCCTTTTTTATTTAAAGTGCATATATAGTGACAAGATGTGATTCTAAGACAATCACCAGACTCATTGAGCCTTACACACAAAGACAATGAACCTCGGTATTACAGCACCATGAATACAATAGAGTTTCTAGAAAGAAAAAAATAGAGTTTCTAAAAAAGCAAACAAACTCTAATGGCGTCCTGGTTCAGTGCAGAAACACCAGGGTGTGAGCCATCACACATCAACTCATCAGTTCAGACAAGCAGCTCAATGCTGCAAGCATCAGCACGAAAACACACGCTACAATATGCCATCGGGCAAAAGGCTGGGCTCTGTTTGGATTCTGCCCACATGCCCTGACAGTTTCTTTTTACAGAATTTAAAAACAAGTAGAGATATACTTCAAAATACATAACGAGGAAGAATGCACATTTCATAAATAACAAAATAAATAAAAAAAAATGCTTATACATACTGATAGACTATAATATATAATATATAATATATATATATATATATATAAAATATTGTAGTCTATACAGAATACAACATATACACACAATATATATATATATATATATATATATATATATATATATATATATATAAAATATTGTAGTCTATACAGAATACAACATATACACACAATATATATATATATATATATATATATATATATATATATATATATATATATATATATTCTGTGGTATATATATATATATATATATATATATATATATATATATATATATATATATATATATATATATATATATATATATATATATATACATATATAGACAGGCGCAGCCCTCACCTGTGATTAAAGTGAAAAAGTGCACTACCCATTTGAAACAGCAGATGGCAATAAACTATTATATTTAACGTGTGAGTGAGCTAGAGATAGAGAGAGAGAGAGAGAGAGAGAGAATGTGATGTGAGAGGTGTGTAACAAGGCAGCTTGACTGTAATTGCTCTAAAACCCTTGCCTCTAAAAAGCTATCAGACTGTTCAAACATATCTGTCTTCAAAAGGTCATCAGTTATTTCTGAGTTATTTCATGAGTTATTTCTGTGGTAAAAACTGAATTCAATGGTCATTTAATCTCTTTACGGATAAGAAGTTCTCTTTACCGATAATAAGTTGCCTTGTACCTTACATGTGCAATGACAATAAAGTTTAATCTAATCTAATCTAATCTAATCTAATCTAATCTAAAAAGAACATACACACTCCTGATATATGCCTTTCTGTCTCTCCGATAAAGCTTCTATAAGGGGGCAAAACATTCTTGGAATAAATTATTGGAATAAATTCCTGATGTTTGACTTATATAAAACGTAAGTAAATTAATGGTTAAAAGAACCTGATTCTTAAACTGTGTGAAATTTGTAGAGCGCATAAGATAAATAGTAAAGCCTCACGAAGAACAAGTACTCAGAAATATCAAAGAAAATAATACCATAAATAACACAAGCTCTACTAACCTCTAAATTACATTTCAGTAAAACCCCTAAAACTACTGAATTATATATTAGTCTTAGTGCTGAAGTTCCCTATTGAGAGTTCAGAGACAAATCACCAGCGTGACAACAACAGAAAGAGATCAATAATAAAGCTGGAGTGTTAAAGAAATTCTGTTCTTAAAACAACCAATCTATGGAAAAGATGCCTTCAGAATCTAAAACTAATAAACCGACTCCAGAGGGTTTGGAAAAAAAGCAAACAAGCCACTATGTAGTACAACTTGTGTGGAAATCTTAGAGCTCTGTGTGATGGCTAATTCACACCTATCAATCAAATAATCACGTCCTTAAATGGATAGTTGAAAATTAACCCATGATTTACTCACCCTCAGGCCATTGACATTCCTCTTTCAGTCGAACACAATCACAGTTATATTTTAAATAGTCCTGGCTCTTCCAGTCTGTATAATGGCAGTGAATGGTGCCCCTGTTTGTGAAAGAAAAATATAGATTTTTCAAAATGTATAAACTGATATCTCCACCTTCCGGTCATTCAAGTGAGCGTGTTCACGACAAGGCGATTGAGCGCATGACGCAGGACTAGAGAAGAAAGCAAAACAAAACTGTCATGATCTAGTACAAAACAAAGATGCCCAGACAAAGATTGCCCAGCTAACTGGAGTATACCGACCAGGAACTGTGACGGTGCCGTAGTTGTAGTACTACTGATGTAGTTCACGTGGTTTCCCTGTGCTGTAAACAAAACTTGGTCCTCGCAACACTACACTCTTCTCCCTGGAGCTTATGTTGCACCTTCCACTAACACCTATGTCATACGCTCGAACGCCTTATCATGAATGTGCCCGCTCCGAGTGAACGGAGCCATCTGAAGCAGTTTTATGATGATAGATGCAGTTTTTAGGCCTCAACCATTCAGTACCACAATTCACTGGACAATTTTAAATATAATTGTGATAGTGTTCGTCTGAAAGAGGAATGACATGTACACCTAGGATGGCCTGAGGGTGAGTAAATACTGGGCTAATTTTCATTTTTGGGTGAACTACCCCTTTTACAGCAGGAGACTTCAGACTCCTGCTGTCCCTCAAATGCACTAAATGCTACTGAGAGAATTTGCAAGGTTAACACTAATAGATTTAATAAGGCTTTACTGAGAGAGATAGTTGAGTGCCTCAGAGAAGAGAGAGAGAGAATGTATTGGATAGGGGTAGGAATCCGCTGATATGGAGATTATATAGGGAGGATAAAGATTACAGCTAATTATTCATATTATTTTAGTTCTGAAACGATTCATTGTATATATTAATTGTATTGTACAGTGTGTATTGTATTGTGTCATAACAGATGATAAGGTAAATGGAAAGCATACTTTCACAAATATAACAGAATAATTTTAATGTGTTCAATTTCTGAATAAAGCATATAAATATGGTATATATTCAGTCCTCACATCTATCCAGGAAGACATGCTGTCAAATAAGCCAGAGTACTATCTCTAGCTCCGAAGGCTCGGAAGATTTCAAAGATTTTGACCGCCATTAATAGATCCAAATCAGAGACAGAGAATTAGAGGGAAAGAAAGCAAGAGACCAAGACGAACAGACAGATGGACAGAGAGAGATCAATAAAAGGGAACGAGTGTGATAACTTCAAATGAAAAGCACCTTAGTTCATAAAGAAGTCTGGAGTCTTTAGAGAAAAGACTGCAGGGGTGTCTGGGTTTTTGTGTTTTATTGTCTGATTTTATAAGCAGTTGGATTCGACCGTGTTCCTCTTCCTCTGTTTATTTGTTCTGCTGAATTAGTTTTAGGAGGCATTTTATTTTCAGTCTTTGGGAGGTCTGGGAACACAGTGTGTACGCGCAGACATATGCGCCTGTGTGTTGGTCTGACCTGGAGGAAACAAAATTAACTTGAAAAGTCTTACTAAAGGAACCACCGCCCCATATATCACTTCACCAAGACAAACCTGAACTCTCACAAAGATCAATACCACTATCTTACACAACAAAACAGAGGCCTCACAGCAACACAACATAATGCACAGCAAAAAGGTTTTACTCTGCTATACCTTAAACTTCAAACAATTTTGTTCTTTTCATGGCGATGGAAGACTTTGAATAGTGTACAGACCCTTATGAAACAAAAATATATCGCAGTATATTGAAAAATATCATGTAATATATTAGGCATATATTTATTTTTTCCAATATATTGCAATATATTAAAAGCAGCAATCATTTGTATATTTTGCAATATATAATATCATATATGTATCATCAATATATTATTCAATGTATTCAAATATATAATATATTTGAAAATAAAAAGGGAAATAATATATTACAATATATCACAATATATTTTAAGAAATATATTAGTAAATATATTTTCTTTTCGTAAGGGGAAGCCACATGGACCACAATTATTATTTTTTTTTTGGTGCTTTTTTGCAATTTGAAAGCTTTAATCTCCATTTATTGTAACTGCATGAAACATATTTATCGTTTTATGGAAGAAAGCATATAAGGTTGAGAAATGACAGTCTTCATTTTTGAGAGAACAAAATGTAAGGTTTTCAAACACTAAAGTCAAGATCATCTAGTGAGACTGTGAAGACTACAAGATTCGTTTTTTTTTTTTTTCATAACCCATTTCATTTCACTTCACTGCCCCAGTAATGTTGCAATCCAAAGGCAACAGGTGACATGGAAAATCTGGACCAGATTCATTTAAATAATAACTGAGGGATTGAAGATTACGGGTGACATTTCTGTCAGCATTGCAACAGGTGATGAGATGTGTGCAATACAGCTGAAATGATTAATCACAGGACGTTGGCATCAAGGTATAAAGAGACAGGCAGAATGGGAAGGTGAGAGAGGTTACATTTAATTCTGTTTGAGCGTAAAAGAAATGCTGGCTACCATCTGTCTGTCTGCCTCTGCGGATGTTAAAGTTGCCCTTATGATAATTTGGGACAGATGTGGCCGTTATTGACTGCCAGATGCCACACATACACACAAACAAGCACTTGCCTGTGTTCAGATCAAAAGCCGCTGGCGTGGAAGTTGCGTTCATTTGCATTCTGAAACAAAAGCCTCCTTTTCCCCTCAAACTGCTTCATGGCTTACAGTGACATCAGATCAACATTCTCTCACAGAGTCTGTTTAAAGACTAATCAATCAAGAATAATCAAGTTTATTTTACATGCTGTCCTACTAATGTTCACAAAAGAGGCTGTGTTAATTTTATATTTAAATCAGAATCCTAAATATTCACAGAATCATCTGTGCTATGCAAAACAGGATGATATCCACGGTCAGAGGCCTGCTGGGATTATCATATCAATGTCTTTATTTGAAATCTCGCATCTCTTCAGGCGAGTTTATTCCCAGTGCCTGACATTTGTACCTTTCCTCTTTCTGAATTATTCACTGCTTTGGAGCGGTTAAATGTCAGCACCTCCACACGGGCCCTTCCTGACTCTTTGAGAGGGGTGAAAGAATGAGAGTGAAATAAAGACGTCCCTCTCTTTCCAAAAACAGAGGCATGAAAAGGACCCATCCCTGCAGCTGTCCTTTGGGAAAAGGGCGCTCTTGACCCCCGGTATCTGCCAGACTACATCCGTCATAAGGTGTTTGAACTCGTTCGAATATTCATTACAGTTTGGTCTACATTTAAAGAGCTAATTAGACTGTAGTATTTTCGTTTATGAGGCTCCAGATGGTTAGCTGAATACTTTTTAATGTTGCAGTGGAATCAGATTACAGCACATTTATTTAAGTCTGTATGCATGTTTATTTTTGATTTGTTTTACTGTCTGCTGTTACGTCTAGCACAGCATTTCTGAGTATAGACAATTGCTCAATAGTCTGGGGTCAAACTTTATAATTTCTTCATCAAATATTTAATTATTAATTATTATTATTATTGTTTTAATCAGCTAATTTAACCTCTAATTATATTAAAAAATTACAGTTTTTACTATATATATATATATATATATATATATATGCAGCTTTAGTAAGCCTACAATACTTTTTTCAAAAACACTAATAACACTATCTTATTAACACTAATAAGTATCATGCCCGAACCAAAGAATATGTAAAAGGAATAAATAGCAGTCTAGATGTAAAATAATTTATATATATATATATATATATATATATATATATATATATATAAATACATAATTCTTGCATTTTTTTTGTACCATCCTCAAGGTGTACTGCCACCCAGACATCTGAATATTCAGAATGATTTACTCACTGATGCCCTGATACTCACTTGGAAACATTTCTAAAAGAGAAACTAAGGGGATTGAAAACTATGAGTCTTTTCATTCAATCTTTGACCTAAAGATATGTGCTCACGACTTTGAAAAATAGACTGCCGATCTTCTATGACAAATACAGTTTTCTCTCCTCCTTTCATTATCTTTTTTCACCTCCTTTATAAGGTCGGCTTCTCTGTAGGAACAATGATCACAGTAGGAACAGAGAGAAAAATTTAGAATAGAACATACAGAAAAACAGCCTTTTAAATGTATGACTCACCCTTATAAAACCCATTTGAACAGAGGACCTCATACAACCTGAGGATCTGAGAAGTCTGATGTGACCATTCAGTTCTCTTTTGGCAAGCTTGTGCTTTTTTCTTCATTATTTGCTGGCTTTAAATACTCAAATATTCTGGCAAACATACTAAGCATATAAATGTTATTTTTATGTGCTGTTATGTGATATAAAGTAATTCAAGTTCAAGTTCAAGTTGAGCTTTATTGTCATTCCGCTTCATGTATGGACACATGTTGTGCCTCATAGGACCACGGTCCTACAGTATAGATATACAGACATACAACAATGAAGTAAAACGGTATAAACCTATACACAACTAACCTACTGACAGATTTTGACTATAAATATACTATATATAAATGTTTACCTATACATAGGCTAAAAAAATACAGACTATACGAATGCTTCACATAATACTATACCTATAAACATTTAACCTACAGATTTTGACTATAAATATAGAATATAGAAATGTTTACCTATACATAAACTAAAAGATACAAACTATACAAATGTTACACACAAACACAGTGCATATACACATGTAACCTACTGACAGAAACACTGTAAGTCAAGCAGCTGACTGGGGTAAAGGGTAAGATGATTTGTAGTGCATGGGCATGTAAACACACATTACTTTTGTGGGATTATGTACATACAACAATGTGTATGAAAAGTGTATATTGCACATAGAGGAGAACTGCACACACACACACACAAAATGTTTCAGGCAGTTTTTCTGTGATGTGGAAAGGTTGGGGGGTGGAGGTGAGATGGTCCGTGTTTCAGGAGGTAGGGGGTTTGTGTGGGGTTTCACAGCCTGGGGGATTAAGCTGTTGAGCAATCTGGAGGAGCAGGAGGGTTATTGGAGTTTCTCCCGAAGTCCATCACAACCTCCCTTGTCTTCTCCACATTGAGGGAGAGGATGTTAGTGCCACACCATTCAGCCAGTTGTGCCACTTCCTCTCTGTAGTGCGTCAGATTGCTGTTGCTGATGAAACCTACCACCGTTGTGTCATCCGTAAACTTGATGATGTGGTTGGAGCCGAACTTGGCAGTGCAGTCATGGGTCAGCAGCGTGAAGAGCACCGGGCTGAGCACACAACCTTGTGGGGCAACTGCCTGGCTCAGAGAGATGTTTAAGATATCTGTTAGGACATCTGTCAGCTGTTCAGCACAGTTCTCAGCACACATCCAGGTATTTCATCAGGACCCACAGCCTTACATGGGTTAATCCTAGATAGGGTCTTCCTTACAACGGCTAGAGAGAAACAAAGCACCTGGTCGTTTGGAGGTATGGGCAGTTTCTGTTCAGATGTGTCATTCTGCATGTAAAACCATGAATAAAAGTGGTTGAGTGCATCCGGGAGGGATGTGTTGTCAACACAGGCCTGTGGCAGGGGCTTGTAGTCAGTGATGGTCTGAATGATTTGCCACAGGCCTGTGTGTCTCTGCTGTCTGTGAAGTGATTGTTGATTTTCTGAGCATATGACCGTTTTGCATTTCTGATGCCACAGGACAGCTTGGCTCTTGCTGTTTTGAGGGCTGCTTTATCTCTTGATCTGAATGCTTTTCTCCAGCTCACGAACCTCTGTTGTCATCCACGGCTTTTGGTTTGCACATGTGGTAATGGTCTTGTTGACTTTCACATCATCAACGCACATTTTGATATAAACACTCACAGTTTCAGTGTAATCCTGCAAGCCTGTGAGGTTGTTGTAGGTGGCTGCCTCTTTAAACATATTCCAGTCTGTGCACTGAAAGCTGTCCTGTAATGTTGAGGTAGCATCATCTGGCCAAAGTGATCCGAGATGTGATCCGAGTACCCGAGGTGGCGGTGGGGTAAGTACACTCAAAAAAATGTACTTTCACCTTTGCTAATTTTACTTAATCCATTCATGTTATGATTACTTAAAAAAATTATTTAACAATGTGAACTTGATTTAATCTAGTTCATTCAACAAAAAAGTGTGTATTGTCAGCTTTACTTAAAAATTATTTGTTCAGCCAACATAACATTTTTGCGTAAAGGTAACATATTAGTGAAACCAACACAGACTTGCATCTCATTGGCTGAGTATTTCTGCAGTGTATTATGGGTAATTGTTATTCTGTCACCCTCTTGGAGAAGTGTAGCACCATTAGATAGGTAGATGAGTAATACAATTTATAGTAATTAAGTTGTTGTAATAAGTTTTAGAACAAAACAAACAAAGAAACATAAGGTTTGAAATGTTGCTTTGTAGTTTAAATATATTTGTGATATGCTTGATAAGCTGTAATTATAGAAAGGTCAGAATGAAGAGTAATCAGCTGCTCATGATCCTAATGCAAGGGGGTGGCATTCCCAAAATGGCATTATTCAAATTTTATGTCATCATTATTTAACATTTTCAGGTACAATTAACTCATTTGTTGTTTGTTGACTCTATTAAGGTTTGTTAAGTTTACTTAAACTTATTTTGTAAAATGAACTTAATTATTAAAAACATTGTCCAAAACATTGCAAATTAGTTGGGCTGACACTATTAAATTAAGCTTTGCCCAACCATAGTAAATAAGTTGAATCAACCTTAATAAATTTAGTTGACCCAACGTAGGTACATTAAATTGGAGTAACAGAGTTGCATAATGCTGAAATAAAGCAAATTAATCATGTGGAAATCCTTTCCATGATTTTTTTATGTTCATTCAAAGAGTTATTTTTTTGAGCGTATAGCCTGTAAGTTTTTTGTTGTTGTGTAGACAAAATCCAGTGTGTTAGCCCTTAGCCTAGCTTGTGTGCCTTCACACTTGCCGTGTTTCTGTCCCCTCTCACACCGCTGGTGTCGCCGTTTTGTGCAGGTAGCGTCAGTAGACGAGGCCACGATCTTGGGGTTCTTCTTCAGTAGCAGACAGAAGCCTCTTAGCTTAATTCATTGCTTTTGCTATATTTACTGATCCAAATCGAATGGACATTTACTTTGCAAAGGGTGCGGAGAGAAAGAAAGTGAGATGAAGTGAAAATGAAAAACAAAACAAAACCCACAATGGACCAGGGTGAGATATGAATGCTCTCACACTTTCTGTGGCTGTTGCAGTTAATGTAAATACATTTATATGAAAACCTCCATTCTTAGCAGTCCACTATGTCTGCTGCTCTCTTATTTTTTCCCCATTCTTCCAAGACAAATACAAGCCCTCTCAGCCTAATTTTATGGATGGGATCCCTTAAATTAACACTCTCCGGAAAAGTACTCAAGAAAGAGACCATGGAAAACACACACACACAAAATATATGTGCATCCGAAGGACATATGCTTGACTTCATTAGCCCTCCAGCACAACACTGTGCCACCGTCCCATTTTTTCGCTGCAAATATTAACATTTCCAATCTGTTGAATTGCTCGCGGGAAAATAGAGATGACACAAACGGGCAGACTTGAAATAAATCACAATTACGAAGCACCACTGGATCCAGCCCGGAGAGGCGGTCTCATCTCTGCCCAAACAAACAACACCTGTGCTGAGTGACAAGACTGATAACCAATTAACAACCAATTACAACCGTATTACGTTACTGTGAGGTACACCCTCTCGTTTGAAAAACAATATATCAAAGGGGCGTGGCCTGTCAATGCAGAAATTCTCCTGAAGCAGAAATGAGACTGAATTAATGCTCAAAGGACTAACAAAACATTATTAGGCTTAATGAAACGAGATTAAAACACACTTTGGTTTTTGGTGCAGAGAAAAATGAAGAGTGACGTTATGCATATGCTAATGATAAGTGTGCTGGTTTTCAGCAGGGATCTTGCGGGCCTAGTTCTATTAACGAACCTGGAAAATATTTAAACAGCTAAATGGCAATGAACAGTGCCCAAAATATGCTTTGAAGTTAAACAGGTTCATAAATGAATAAAAGGAACGGACTCTTCCTTTTCTCCTGGGAGGAGTGGAGATTTCCTGTGCATTCATTCGTTCGATCTTTCGCCCCCCCTTAAGCTCCTTTTGCTTTGATTCCCTCTTTCCTCATTCCTTCCATTCCCTCCCTTTTTCTCACATACATGCGAATCTCTTGCTCTCGTCTGTCCTTTGGCCCATCCCGAGTGGTAGATAAAGTCATGTCTGACATTCATTTGTAATGTTAAAGACTTGTACCAAACTAATCACACATTACACTCATAATAAGAATGGCGGACGTTTAATTTGACGCATATTAAAAGAGTGAAATTACTCATCAGTGTAAAAGAGAGAGAGTCAAAGCAGGTGAGAAAGAGAAAGATGGCAGCTCAAATCCATGCCAGGAGTCATCGCTGAAAGGAGACGCACACAAACAAACTCTCTTTGTTGTGCAATCGACATTACAATTAATTAGCTGGTGGCTGCATGGCTCGCAGGTCTAATAGATGAGAGAGGTTTGTGAGTGAACTCTATCTACCCTGTACAGAAAGACAGCCTGGCATTCTAGCTGCTAATGGGGTCACGGAAAGAACAAGAGGAGAAATGAGAAAGTGAGAGAGGAACAAGGGGAGCAGTACAGAAAATGACAGGAACAAGAAGAGGGTTGTGAGAGGAACATTTGAGTGAGCTGGAGTATTCGAAAGCCTACAGTCAGAGATTGTAAAAGCAGACCACTTGCAGATAAATGGAGGAATTGCAGCAGCCAGTATGGTGGCTGTAGGAATAGAAGTTCTGGGCTTTTTGATCTAGAAGAAATAAGAATTTACTTGTAGGTCTACTACTACACCACTGTTTAAAAGTTTGGAAACACTAAAAACATTGGTTGAAGGAAATTCATCATTCTGTTCACCAATGTAGCACTTAATGAGTTCAAATTCATTCAATAACCTTCTACAGTTTAAAATGAATGTAATTTATTGATTGATTTATTCATTATTTCTATGATTGTATTTGCTAGTTTTAGGTATCTAAAATTAAATATTAATTAATTAATTAAATCAGTTTTTTGTATCGTATCAATGATGCATTAAATCGATCAAAAGTGAATAGAAAGACATTTATAATGTTACAAAAAAGTGTATATTTCAATTAAATGCTGATGTATATAAACTATGATTGCAATGCCCCATTTTCAGCAGCCATTACTCCAGTCTACTAAAAAAAAAAAAAAAAAAACCTTGTGCTATTATCCTTAAGAAATGAATCTAATGTGCTGATTTGTATTCAAGAGACTTTTCTCATTATTAGCACAGTTGAAAATGCTTGTGTTGCTTAATGAACTGTGGAAATGAACTGTGCAGTACAAAGTATTCTTTCAGTTGTCGAAGTAGTGAATATACTTACATTTCATACAAGTCACTGTACAATGTTACTTTTGACATTTTGATTTCATAAATGGAAAACACAAACACAGTTTTCTAGCCATTTGATTGTTCTTTTGAGAGATGAAGGCTATTCTGAACACAAGAACAAAACAAACAGGATCTAACCAGCACAGGGGAGAGAAGTGCACAGTCCAGATTCACAACAAAACGAGGAGTACATCAGAGTGTGTTGTCTGAGAAAGAGACCCCTCACTGATGCTTAGCTGGAAGCTCCTTCGAACAGCACACGCTAAACACCAGCTTTGTCTGCAGCAGTCAAGGGAAGATGCTGAGATGCTGCTGGCCTTTAGAAAGAGCTCAAAGAAAAAGCCACATCTGACACTTGCATGATAAATGATTAAAAAAAAATCCACAGATGAATAGAATCACAAGTGAATAAGTGTAATTTTCTCCAAAAAATATCTCCAATATATTAGTTTTTCCAGACTTTTGAAGATTAGTGTATCTATACGTAAAATATCAGTCTAAAGGTGAAAACATGAAACATGACTATGGTGGGGAAACAGTATATGTTGTATCATTGGATGACACCCTGCATGAATGTTGTGTACAGGCAAACACACTCCCAACCTGTCTCAGCATGGCAGGTCCCATGTTAATTGCAGTTGCAAGGTACACAAGGGGAGAAGGGTCCACCATTAGGGGTTTCCCTGGTGAATCCAGGAGCACAGCGTTCACAGAACTGCCCAGTGAATCCTGTGGGACAAGTACACTCCTCCAACCATCAAGCATGTGGGGACATATTGTAGTTTTCCTGGACTGCAGATTCAAGGCTTACCCTGGAGACTTGAGAGGTGTCTGTAAAAAAAAAAAAAAAAAAAAAAAAAAAAAAAAAAAAAAAATTATATATATATATATATATATATATATATATATATATATATATATATATATATATATATATATATATATATATATATATATAAGCACTTACAATAATTGTACAGTACAACATACTTTTGTATTATTATACAAATTATCTAATAAATAAATACACTACAATTGAAAAGCTTTTAAAGACATTTATTCTGCAAAAACACATTAAACTGACAGTAAAGATATATATCTAAGTAATATAACAAATTATATAACATATAAAAGCTTTTATTTAGAATGTTCTATTCATTCAAAGAATCCTTAGTCCATAGACATTTTAAGCAGAACAACCATTTTCAACATTAATGATAAGAATAATTATTATAAAACAAAAAACACATTAGATATTCGAACAATTTGAGTTAGAATGTTAGAATAATTTCTGAAGGATCATGCGACACTGAAGACTGGAGTAATGACTGCTGAAGATAAATTAATTTTTCACATATGTTACAAGAGGAATCAGTTATTTTGAACTGTAATACTAGTCTAGTTTACGATATTATATATTTTTTTGGTATTTTTGAGTCCTTTTTAAAATGCAAAAAAAACAACAACTGTTGAACAGTAGTAAAAACAAATAAATAAAGCTTCTAATCTTTGGGGTGCAAAGAAATGCCATAATAGTGAAGATATGTAAGACGTGACAGAAATTTTTTTAAGAGTATGAAACAAGTTCTTTAAGAGTGTTCATGGAAAGTGTTTTTTTTTTTTTTTAAGGCAAAGAGGGATTCTTTGTAAAGAGCATTCCACCATGAATCTACACTGAGTGTGAAATCACTGTGTCCCGTCCACTTGTAATTGCCCTCACGGTGTAGCTTAGCTAGCCTGCCTGCTCTCTCTCCCCTTTGCTTACACACAGACAGACATCAGGACCACTGGGTGCAAGCAGATAGAATCTTTGATCACCATATTAATAAATGAACAAGGAATGAATTGATCAATGAGGGCTGAGTGGTGAGAGGTGGAACATGGTGAAGGTGAGTGGGTCTTTGTTTCT
The DNA here is from genome assembly GCF_003368295.1 of Carassius auratus. Classification (NCBI taxonomy): domain Eukaryota; kingdom Metazoa; phylum Chordata; class Actinopteri; order Cypriniformes; family Cyprinidae; genus Carassius; species Carassius auratus. The sequence goes on along the minus strand of NC_039247.1, from coordinate 12,507,191 downwards.
CTCAGGGCTCCACACCGCCTCATAAATAGTGATAGAGGGAGACTGTACACAAATCATATTTCCCTCTCACCTCATCTCTCTCTTTCTCCAGGGTCTATATGTCCTATCTTCTCAGCTTCCCAACCTTCACACCAGGACATGGCCAGGAGATTCATGTTTATGTGTGCTTTTGAAACATTTGTGTGTGTGTGTGTGTCATATACAGACAAGCTGATTATCATGTGTACATGGTAGCAGAAGGAGAGAGCACTTCAAACACATGCACGGATTGCAGCACAGCAGCTTCCAAGAATCAACAAGAGGACCTGTCAATGCAGGACATGCTAGAGAAATGACTATGTCCCTTAGTAAGGTGTAATTTACTTCCTTTGATGAATAAAGCGGACAAGAGTGAGTGTGTGAGAGAGAAGATAATTATATTCACAGTAATGGTCCCCCTGTAGAATCACACTGTTTGTCTCAAACTCTTTGCTGCATGTATGTGTAAGTGCTCCTCGGCAGGGATGTACAGAGTTTAGTCTCATAGTCATTTTTTTTTCTTTTCTACAGCTCCTTACTATCTCGAATTAAGATATACAACAAATGCAAATGTAAAAAGCATCCATGAAAAGAAAAATCTTCAGGTTAGCAGAAAACTCTAAGTAAAATTGGCATATGCTGACAAGACGTACATAATGTTGCAGATGTCAGGACGGAAACCAAATGGTTTTCTCACGTTGTTCACACATTTATAATTATACAAACAATATTTGATAATAAGTCACGCGATCTCACTGGGCAAGTGTTTCAGTCATCCATGGAAACTGGAACAACTTCTAATGAAAACACAAAAGAAAACTTATTTTAAGAAACTCACACAAACTTTTTCCTATAACATAACCCTGTTTCCACTTGACGTTAAGATGCCTTTTTTTTTTTAATGGTCAGGGATAAAAACGTGAAAATAGTGTCGTAGTAAATAGTACATACCCTGCAGTTGTACTTATGGTATACTAAACTGGTATACTTAAAGTCTGCTAAATTGGGACAACTAAGTTTTCTCACATATAATGCAGTTTAATTGTGAGGAAGTAGTGCTGAAGTCCAACTAAAGATTCACTTAAGTACATCTGATTGTGCTAAACTTACAAGTACACTTTAGGTACGCTTTAAATATATTGCATTTAAATACCAATATCATACAATCCTCATCAACAGAGACATTAAAACACATTTAAGGCTTAATCAAGAAATGTGAAATAAATTTAAATTTTATAACTTTTTTTTTTTTTTTTTACTGGTAGCTACATAATGTTCACTCATTTTCCAAAATTAAAAGCAAAAGTAACATTACTGTTTTTAATGTTAAAAAAGAGAATCTGTTAAAGGGAAAAATATGGTGATATATGTTTAAAAAAATAAATAAAAATACTACTAACTGATGGCTGACTACAGTACAGTACATACAGCCAAGTTTGAGATGCATGTCCTTTTGCCATATTAAATCAGTTTCTATAGTCTTTAATAATGCATATCTGTGTCATTTCAGTCTTTTCCTTACACAATTGCAGAACACACATAGATATATAAACAATGGCTTAGAGTTCTGGCCGCCTTAATTGCTGATATGTAGTGCAGTTGGACTGTAAAGCATTCGGAGAAACTCAAATGGGGCAATAGATGGATTTAAGCTCTTCTATGTTAACCTGGAAACCAGAAAGCAGAGATAATAGTTAGAAACATGTGACTGTGTCTGCTATAATAAATGCTGTAGTGTTTTTCTAAAAAAAAACAGCACTCCTCAGAGTTCATTAAGGCACACTAGGTTTAGACATTTCCAGTCGACGGAATAAGGAAAAACTTTCAGTATGCATGAGTCACGAAATATATTAATTTTCTTGTCACTCTGGTAGGAAAGTGCCTGTCAAAACAACAAATGCAAATGTAAGAAGTTTCTATAAACAGACAAGCTTCAGGTTAGCAGAAACACTGCCAGTTTATTTGTTTATTTATTTGTTTATTTATTTGGGTCCCCATTAGCTTCCACAATGTGGTTGCTAGTCTTCCTGGGGCCCATAATGTGCTGAAACGTATGTACAATTAAAAATACACAAATATAATATACATATAACTTACATATAACATAACCACATGTATACATTTATCCACATATACACATTCACACACATACAACATTTGAAAATGTCAGTACCTATATAAGTCACAAATTAACTGGTGTAATGCTATTAATAATAATCTGTTTTAGAGTCTTCTTAAAATTACATATGTTGGATATATACCTTGTTCCAGTGACCACAAGCTGAAGGATAACATCATATTGCATACACATAGATCATGAGTGAAACCACAGTTGTTTTCTGATGTTTATTAATGTCATTCACACATTCATAATCACAAAAAATAAATACTTGATAGTTGAAAATAAGCCACATGATCTCAGTGTGCAAATGTTTCAGTCTGCCATAGAAATCGAAATACCTTCCAATGAAAACACACACACAAAAAAATAGATTTTAAGCAAATCACAACATTTTCCCCTATAACATAGCTTTTTTTCCAATTGGTATTAAAGGTAGAAATCACCCCAAAATTTAAATTCTGTCATCACTTACTCACCCTCATATCGTTCCAAATCCATAAGACATTCGTTCATCTTTGGAACACAAATTAAGATATTTTTGATGAAATCCGAGAGCTTTCTGAACCTGCATAGACAGCAATGGACTGTCATTCAAAGCCCAGAAATGACATTGTTAAAATAGTGCATGTGACATCAGTGGTTCAACCGTAACATTATGAAGCTAAGAGAATGTAGAACGTCCATCTCTCTCAGTACATCGTCTCAATGTTCTGGTTCAAATAAATAAAGCTGGCAAAAAAAAGTCATTCTCTCTATTGAAATATTCAGGCATGTTTACGAAGACTGTACAGCATGCATCTTCTGCTTGCAAACAAGGTGCTGCACATCTGGGTTCTTTGTCAGAACACAGACTCCTGCATTGGCGGCACCACACACGTCATGGTACTCCCCAGAACTGACTGACATGGAAAAAAAAAATTGTTGAATTCATTGATATTTTTGGTTTCTTTGTGCACAAAAAGTATTCTCATAGCTTCATACAATTACAGTTTGAACCACGGATGACACATGGACTATTTAACAATGTCCTTACTAACTTTCTGGGCCATAAAATGTTTCAGTTACATTGCTGTATATGCAGGGTCAGAAAAGCTCCTGGATTTCATCAAAAATATCTTAATTTGTGTTCTGAAGATGAACAAAGGTCTTAGAACAACATGAGGGAGAGTTATTAATGACATAGTTTTCATTATTAGGTGGACTATCTCTTTAAGATGCTTTTTTAAAGTTGTCAGTGCTAAAGACAGTTGAAAATGGTATAGTAATTGCTGCAATAACCAGCTTTTAGCAATACTGTAAGAGGAAATTATAACTCTAGCACTTCTATGAGAACAGCTACAATATATTTTTAAACAGAAAGTTCAATCCTTTGATACATCTGGCATCTTTTCACCCATCAGAGGTTGTGCATTCATGTTGAAATCCAATGAACATCCTCATTAGTAACATGAACAACAGTATTCTTTTTAACATGATGTGAACCTGTCTGCAAATGTTCCTAAAGAGCCATATGTTTATTTTATGTTCTGATTTACCACCAGATCTTAGAATCAGTGCATTCTGGCAAGCCATTGTATGTTTTGGTTGTCCTCTGATTTGTGTAAAAGTGTTAAATGCATTTTGATTTGTACAATTACATTTACATGTATTTAAATGTATTTAATTTAAATTTACAAATATTAATTTATTACAAATAAGGAATACAACAAAGTCATTCATCCTAAAGAGCCAGTAAAATAAGAAATGTCAATACACAATTTTGCGTGTTCAGAGTACCAACTAGAACAAGGATGAAAGTAAGAAATAGTATAGAGAAGAATTGCTGTAGAGAAGTAAAATTTTCTCTTTTTGCCGTTTTATTTTTGCTCAGAAAGATTTTCAAAAGGACTAAGATATGTGTTTTGTGACAAAATTGATGAGGGGAAGTACCCACATCTACTCTTGGATAAAGGATTCCAGACAGCCATGAAAACATAAAATCACAAAACAAACTTATGTGGGAAGATTGTTTGGCTTAATTATTCACACACAAAGTGATAAGATCATTGTTAACAGCACACAATGAGGCATAATTAGAGGCAAATCAAATAAGCAAAGTGTCTTTTCCTTTTCCATTACATTGCTTTAAAACGCCTACTTAAAATATTGGCTAAATTTGATGTAGTACACTACTGTTTCTATATCTGCAACATCTTTATATGGAGTATAGATGAGGCAAAAATGACATATCTCCCTTTCATTATACAATCAGTTTAGTTCATGAGCAAAGGCATAGTAGTGATCTGATTAAATTGTTCCTTTCCATTTGCATAAGCACCGTGAAATTTAAAATAAATACATATTAGAAAAATCTAGCCAGACTACCAAGTAGTTTTAGTTTGAAATGTTCAATCCAAATCTGAATTTTGAACTCTTTTTAACCCATGAGTCCTGTTTGGTAACACTTAAAAAAATAATAATAATAAAAAAATAAAATAAAATAAAAATCTGATTCTCACTACTGGTTGCATATTGGCATATATATTACTAGCATATTGGCTGTCTATTAGTACTTGTTAATCACATATTAATATCTTATTTTGCACGCCCATGTTCTAGATCCTTTAACCCAAGCCCAAACCTAGACTTAACAACTAAGTTACAAACTATTAATAAGCAGCAAATTTGTGGTTGATTGAGAGAAAACTCTTAGTTAATAGTTAATATGTTACACACCTTAGATACACACACACCTTAGAGTAAAAGTGTTGATGGGCAACTTCTCTAAAGAGGAATAAGTCTTCTGCATTAACCAATATTCCAGAACCCTCCAGCATCACAGTCACTCTTTAGGCAAGAGCTCCTCCAGTTCAGGCGTAAATGACACACTAAGGGTCCGTCCGTAACTTAGCGACCTTGTCCCCAGATATCTATCTGCAATATAAAGATAAAACATTTCACAATTACCATACATATTCCAATTTGCACGACCATGGTGTGATTAAGCAAACGTGTGTAATATCTATCTGACAGCAACAGCTGGGCTGTGAACTGAGTTAAGTGGATTTCTCAAGGGCAGCGCAGAATTTTCTGGAACACATACTCACAACCTGCAGATTACCAGCACATTGCACCAGCCACTGAGCCGCAACGACCCGATTACCAAAGATAAACACCGGTACAATGAAGAGTATGTGACCGTGAAAGATAACAACAGTAAAAATATAATAGAAAACCAAAATGTTCAGTTCAAATATGTTCAATGTTCAGAAACTCTCTGATCTAATTGTGTTTGTACATCCCTATATACAGGAGTATGGTGGCTGAGAAAACTCAACACACTGCAAATGAAAAAAAAAAAAAAAAAGAAATATGCATGCAAATAGAAAAAAACACCTACAAATTAAGAAAATATCTTCATCAATTTGACACCACGAGCAGGAAATGCTCACAACACAAACAAATAAAGAAATGCGCTGCAAATACTCACAATAAAAACAAATAAAGAAACACACTTCAAAAACATAAACGGGCTGCAAATACTCACAATACAAACAAATAGAGAAATGAGCTGCAAATACTGACAATACAAACAAAAACAGAAACGTACTGCAAAAACATAAACAAGCTACAAATACTCACAATACAAAAAAAAAAACAGTTGCGTGTATTTGCAGCGTGTTTTTGTATTTGGTTGTGTTGCCAGCATTTGCAGCGTGTTTTTGTATTTGGTTGTGTTGCGAGTATTTGCAGCGTGTTTTTGTATTTGGTTGTGTTGCGAGTATTTGCGGCGTGTTTTTGTATTTGGTTGTGTTGCCAGCATTTGCAGCACATGTGGTTTCAAACTGATGATGTTTTCTTAATTTTCTTAATTTGCTGATGCTTTTTCTATTTGCATGTGTTTGGTGAGTTGAGCTCTCTCGGCAACCGTACAAGAGTGTAAGAGGACTATGGAGTGAGTTTTGGTTCTTTATTACATGCGAGAAAATAAAAGATCTGAGAGAAAAAAAAAAGTTTGAGAGAAAAAGTTATCACACTGATAGCAAAAAAACATTTAATGAGAGAAAAAAGAATATTTAAGAGAAAAAGTTTTCATGCCAATAGCAAAAAATAATTATATTTGAGACTAAAAAAAGTTTTGAGAGAAAGTATTTTCTCATAGAACATAAAAAAATATACATTTGAAATTTTTTTAATTATTTCTGAGAAAAAAAATCTCTCTCAAAATAATTTGAAAAAAACTCTCAAATATATATTTTTTGCTATCAGTGTGAAAATATTTTCTCTAAAAAAAAAGTGTTTCTCTCGAAACGCTTTTCTTTGCTCTTGATGCAATTTCTTGCTCTCGTATCACGATTTTGCTTTCACTGTGAGAATTGTGTCATGGGCGGGGCCACGTTCCTATTGGCCAGTCGGGTGAGCATCGTCTTGTCTTGGGAGTCGAACTGAATCATTACACCATTGTTCGGTTCACCTGCATAGATGCCGCCTCTGCCTTATGGCTAGTTAAGTTGAGCAGTGAGCACAGACACTCCAATGTTTGGGCAAGATGATGACACACAGCTGGCTGAGCAAGTTCAGTATCACTGAAGATTAAACATTAAAAAATAGCACTCATATTCATGAATGAATGTGTATTATATTATTTGCTTGCTAATCGCTAGTAAAGCTAACCAGCCATCATGCTAGGTAAACTTGCAAACTCACCTGGTTTATACTATGTTTAAATCAAATGCCAAATTAATGTTTTGATTTAGATAGTTTCACGCCTTATTTAGTGAGTAGTGAGCAGTGATTGATATACCGTTTGAAAGTGTCCCACCTAGTTTTGTTTAAAATAGTCTTTGTATGGTTGTTGCACTACATGTTTAGCTACACTGCATGTATAGCTCACAAACTCAGCTACACAGGGCTTATTCTAAATATTTTTTACCATCTAGCCGAGGTCTAGAGCTGACAAGGTAAATTGCAGGTCTAGGACTAACTCTTACATTAGCAACCCACAAATATGTTTGTGCCTGTACTGTCATGGTAATTATTTTTTCTTTTAAATCTTTCAAATGGTATATCAATCACTGTCTAACGTTAGCTAGTTGTAGGGTTGCCACCTTCCATGCATACTAACGTTAGTTGAAAGTTGTACGGGAGGTTGTATGAACAAGCAGTTACTCTTCAGGTGCTTTGAGGCTAGCAAGTGCAAAGGTAGAAACTAGCTCACTACTCACTAAATAAGGCGTGAAACTATCTAAATCAAAACATTAATTTGGCATTTGATTTAAACATAGTATAAACCAGGTGAGTTTGCAAGTTTACCTAGCATGATGGCTGGTTAGCTTTACTAGCGATTAGCAAGCAAATAATATAATACACATTCATTCATGAATATGAGTGCTATTTTTTAATGTTTAATCTTCAGTGATACTGAACTTGCTCAGCCAGCTGTGTGTCATCATCTTGCCCAAACATTGGAGTGTCTGTGCTCAACTTAACTAGCCATAAGGCAGAGGCGGCATCTATGCAGGTGAACCGAACAATGGTGTAATGATTCAGTTCGACTCCCAAGACAAGACGATGCTCACCCGACTGGCCAATAGGAACGTGGCCCCGCCCATGACACAATTCTCACAGTGAAAGCAAAATCGTGATACGAGAGCAAGAAATTGCATCAAGAGCAAAGAAAAGCGTTTCAGCGAAAATAATTTTTTTTTAGAGAAAATATTTTCACACTGATAGCAAAAAATATATATTTGAGAGTTTTTTTCAAATTATTTTGAGAGAGATTTTTTTTCTCAGAAATAATGTAAAAAATTTCAAATGTATATTTTTTTATGTTCTATGAGAAAATACTTTCTCTCAAAACTTTTTTTAGTCTCAGATATAATTATTTTTTGCTATTGGCATGAAAACTTTTTCTCTTAAATATTCTTTTTTCTCTCATGAAATGTTTTTTTGCTATCAGTGTGATAACTTTTTCTCTCAAACTTTTTTTTTTCTCTCAGATCTTTTATTTTCTCGCATGTAATAAAGAACCAAAACTCACTCCATAGAGGACGACCATAATATCTACTGTATATCTGTACCTATCTATATGTGTGTGTGTGTGTGTGTGTGTGTGTATGTGTGTGTGAGAGAGAGAGAGAGAGAGAATTTTTATTAGCCAAATGTTAGACATAAATTACTAAACTTTTGTGACTCATAAAGTCATCTCCATTGAATAAATCTGTAATACAGAAAGGCCAGAGTGGATGCTAAGTAGCTGGCACATTTTAAATATCATCAGCAGTCAAGCCTGCCATTAGTTTTACTATAAATTTTTGTAACAGTAGTATTTACGATACCAGAAGAGAATGCAGTACCATGTGGTATCAAATCTCATTTCTAAATTCAAAAGCACAGGGCTGGTGTTCTTGTAGTCTATTTATGTATAGATACTGTGCAGTGCCTTTATCTATTTTCTGAGGCTACTTTTTATGTTTGTGCAAACAGTGGCTTTATGAAGAAAATCCAAATGCCTCTTTTAATGCATTCCACATTAATTTGCATGATGCAATAATTCCTTAATTTGTTTTTGAGTATTGCAAAAGTTATCCTGTTCTATTATGCATGAACAGTTGCACTGAAATGGGTCACTCAAGTATGGATTATTGTCTCCAGTTGAGATGCCTACAGTGACCTGACACTGAAAACAAGGCAGATCAAATGTAAAAGTGATACAGCAAACAGCACTTGAATGTGTGTCACTATTGTTAAAATAAAGAAATAAAAGGTGTACAGCAATTCAAAACAAAGCTATTGAGTCCAACACATAATAACTGATATATAATATTTAAATAAGTTAAAATAAAACTGCAATTATGAGACGGAATTCTGAGATATAAAGTCAAAATTATGATATAGGAAAAATTCCCTATAGAATGAAAATCGATTATTAAAACCTACCACAACAATCTTGTTTTATCTTATTTGAACTCTTTAAGTTCTCGTACTGCACATCCTTTAAAATAATGCTTACACCCATCCCAAGGTGTGTGTGAGTTAGTTTAATTATTTGTTTTGATGGGGCGTCTCCAAACAGCTGGTGCCCCGGGTTCTCGCAGGACCGTAATTCCTCCTTGGGACCACTGTGTAGGTGGTTGGTCTTTACTCCTCACAGAAGTTAATACTTGCTTCAGTTGAAGAATATTTTCCAGAGATGAGTTACACATCTCAGGACATAAAGCGAAATAATAGATGTGAAAAATGTGATAGAATAGTACGGAGAGGGTGAGCTAAGGGAAAAACAGACTGTAAAACTTTTGCCCAGACACTAGAATAGCCAGTGGTTACAGTAAAATAGCTTTATTGTATTGAGACTTTGAGAAAATGCCTATACTGCTGGTGGTGATTAGACACTCTTCTTAGAAATAGTGGTTGTGCTGTGATGGAGGTTCAGTGATGTCAGCACTTCCCTGGGGTCTCTGGATACTGCATCTCACATTCATTAGTTACCCATCTATGTGTAAAGTAACAGAATATAATAAAAGGTTCCAATGTTTCAATCAGTACACACATTCAAACCATTAACTTGTCTAATTGTGATTTTGTAGTTTACTGTCGCAAGTCAACACACAAATCGGCAACATTATTGTCCTTCCTGTTATCTGAAGCATTGGCCACTCTGCGGGATCAAATCTCTCATTGGACCATTATGTGGCACCCCCTAGGTGTATCCCGTTCCCATCATCTCTTCACCATCGAACTGAACCTGAAATACATGCACGGCGCCGCATGCTTCACCTGAAACAAAGAGCTGCAAAACATTCTAAGCCCCGACAACCTGAAAGCTTGTTAGATACTTAGCGGGAGTGTTTTTTCTCCTCCGCCCCCCTGCTGTTCCACATGCAGAGACAAGAATGAGTCAACTTCAACAAAAGGAGGCTAAAATCTTCAGTACCTGTTGGATTCTTGTTGTTTTTAGATCTGAAAACACGCTGAAACCTTCCCCTTTAGAGCAAATTCACAAACTCCGGCACCCGTAGAGATGCTGAGGCAAATTTTTACTTGGGAAAAGAAAAATATCCAAAGAGGGTGTTTTTCTTCCAAAACACAAGACAGATTCTTTGGAGACCTTTAACAATCTGTATTTGGTGGAACAACTGAAGCTATAAATGATAAAATACAGTCAGTGGTTCAAAACAATACAGTATCCCTCGTAGCTTTCAGTGCTACCTGTTTAACTCCCATCTTTTCAAGATCAGATTTGATTAAATGGAGGTGTTAACTCTCTCTCAGACAAACAAATTAATCGTCAACACAACGACAAAGCCTGTTGACATTTAGTGAGCCGCCATCAAACTTAACAATCAATCTGGCTTTAACTTTTCCCCGACTCAATTAAACCCACTGAGCCTCAATTAAATTTCCTCAGCTTCTCACAAAAAGTCGGATTGAGCATTGATGGATTGAGCATCTGGTTCGTTTTTATAGGGAGAGGCCTGCTGAAATGCATTTTCTTTATCTTGCTGGGGTTTGGGGTTTGTACTTTTAAGCCGGGGATACAACAAGCCGGCGATTGGAGGTTGGCCATTGTCGGGCCGACGGCAAGCAAAGGTTGGGCTAGTTTGTTTGGTGTGTTCCACTCGTTGGCTCTGGTCGGGCTCACATCGGCGGTATGTTGAAAACAAGCATGTGAATGAAGGCGGTACAGACAGAAGGCTGTTTAAATGTTTACGTGATCTTTCCCAATCATTCTAATACGTGAATGTTTTCATAGCAACACGAGCGGCTTAAAATGATTAAGTTGAAGTTATCAACATTACTGATATTCATAATGGTAAGTAAGTGCTGCTTTGTTTACATTTCTTATCTCCGCTTTCGTTGCCGCTAGTTCTTTGAAGTCGGCTTGGTGTGTCCGGGCCTTTAAGGGCAGACTGTGAAATCAATTCTAAAGCAATGGAAACTAAACATGTTTTGTTTAACATTCAGTGTTCAAACAATTGCAATTAAACTCAAGGTAGACAGCATAGCCAATTTGAGGTAAAAGAAAGCAAGGCTGTGAGTTTAGTAAATTAAACACTGTCTTATGGATAGAAAATAGAATAAAAGATATAAACATGAAAATTGTATCTTCATTTACTCACCCTCATTTGGTTTCAGAATTAATGTATGCCATTGTTTTTCTTCCATTGAACACAAAGGAAATATTTAGAAAAATGTTGGCAGCCAGTTGGTAAGTTTTGACTTGCATAAAACATATTTTTAGTGGACTATCTCTTTAAGAACATAGGTCAAATCTAATTATTTAAACTTATAAAATTATGCTACAAAATAAACAATTTTAATTAAATATTTATTATTTAATATATATTTATACTATATAATTAAACAAATAATAAAAATATATGCAACACAAAAAGGGAGAAATTCTATATCCAACTATTCGCATTATTAATTATATTAATATTTATAAATGTTATATCTTTAATCCACAACATGCTGGAAAGACATATTTTCAATGCCTTATTACCTGCACGATTGACACCAATCAGCATCACAGCAAATACAGTTCGCACTACAACAAATACACAGCAAACTGCACTTCTATCTCTCACAGCCTCATTTTTTGTTTGAATCACATTACATATGGAATTTACCCTGATTTAGCTATTGTGATTTAAAGGAAAATTCTGTCCTCTTAATCACAGTAAAAAAAAAAAAAAATCAGAAAATGGAATACAATGGTCACCAAAACTGTTAATTACATTCTTTAAAATATATTCATTTTTTTGCAGAGGAAAGTAAGTCACACAGGTTTTGAACAACATAAGAGTGAATAAATGCTGACACAATTTTTATTTTTAAGTGGACTATCACTATGGATGAAACACACTGAAGATCCTCCAGCTGTTTCACAGAAGAGACTCAGATCAGACAGTTAGGGTGGACATGATTATAAAGCAGGTGTTTATTCAGTATTTACCTCATTGCAACCACAGTGAGGTGTGCTTGCATATTTTCCTGGTGTCATCCCATGCCACCCTCTGTACTAAAAGACCCAGCAGCAGCATCAACGCAGCATATATAAAACATTTTTTATGTTCACGCACAGATGAAATTGTCCTTTTTGCTGCAGTTATATTTCTATTGATATTTATGTGTTTTAAAATCAGCACAGCTGTACATACAAGAGGAGAAGTTGGGTTGGATATTACAATTAAACCTGACTTCAAATATCAATCTCAGTGATTAAAGGATTGAGCAAAATTGGTGTCTCAGTTGATCACATTTGATACGTCTCACCAGTGAGTCCTGCTTGCCGGAGAGGTTTATTCCAGGCATATGGTTGGCTGTCAGGGTGCACTGGCCAAGTTGTTCACAGACACAATGTGGTACCTGGATGCATCTCTCTGAGGATGGCAGACATTTAGATCTCTCTCCAACACCCATCCCTGTCTAACTCTAATCTCACAGCGACCTCCGTTTCTCTCCATCTGTGTTTGTGACTCTGAGACAGCTTGCAACCAGCTTTTGGGAGGTGTGTATGTCTGTTTAAGTAAGCTTGTGTGTGTGTGTGACATGTTGTTTTCTTCTCAAAGCTATGATAAAGGTTCCACTGTGTCTCCTCTCACCATGGAGCAGATGTACCTCTGGAGAGATCACACGACACACACACACACACACACACACACACACACAGTCTGGCTCAGTCACCCAGCTAAACTCTTGGCTTGGCTGCTTGGCTTTGGTATCTTGTCTCAACCCTCTGTTGACATGGCAGCCTCAGCAGTGTCAAAAGCCCAAAGCTGTGCCCAACTAGATGAGCTATTCAAGTGAAGAAACATTGGTCACACTTTATTTTAAGGTCCAATTTTCGCTATCAACAAACCATTAACTATAATATCCTAATTTGCTGCTTCTTAATAGTTAGTAAGGTAGTTGTTTAGTTGGTAGTAGGGATGTTGACTATGTTCATGTAGAATAAATGCTTTATAAGTACTAATAAACAGACAATATGTTAATAATAGGCATGCTAATAAGCAACTAGTTAATAGTGAGAATCGGTCGCTATACTAAAGTGTTAGTGAAACATTTGCACACAGATAAACACAGTATCTATTAAACTCCATCCAATACTCAAGACAGACTTAATCAGGAAAACAATCTTCCTTCACATAGAAATCTCCTCTCTGCTGAGACCAGTGGTGTGTAAAAAGCATTAAAGATCCAAATAAAGGGCACGCTGCAAATAAGAGAGTGACGTTCATTAAAAGGATAATCTAAAAAGTCCTTGGGTGTTAAGCAAATGCACATGAATGAGGAGATGCGAGCGGGTGGGAAAACAGAGGGAGGGTAGGAGAGCAAATGAGATCTTGGTGCATTTTAGCCGAGTGGCCAGAACGGCACAAACAAGCTCTGCACTGCAGCGATAAGAGAAACGGCACCAACAGCTGCAAAGAGCTGCAAAAGGGCAATGCTACATCTCTGTGGCCAGTCAATGGTGGGAAAACAAAGATAAATGAGACTAAACACACGCATTAGGACCTTGTGGATACATCAGAAATCTTACTACGCAATTTATGCAGCATAAAACAGCCACATTCTTGTATTTTAAGAGTATTCGGTCTAGTCACATTGTGTTGGTGTGTATTTGTCTACGTGTCACACATAATTCATCAAAAAACAATGTGAGACATGAAGACAAGACAAGATTTCTCCCAGAGTGAGCAGCCAAGTTGGTCAGGCTAAGTGTCTCCCCGTGGCAGTAAATCACTGTGTAGACAAGAGTAAATCCCCTCAGCCTGTCCACTGCACTCAGGGGACCTGGGCTAAAACTAGCCTCTGGACTAGCCTGTACAGCTGGTTTATCTTCAAAGACTGCTCTGTAAAATACTTTTTATGGCCAAGCATGCTAATTCCAGCCTATTGTTTGTTTGCATTAAAAAAGAAAGCTTTGAATAAATTGCACTACCACACACAGTCAAATTGTAAGACAGGGTGGGTTCAGCTTAGTAGAGTTGCTCAGAAAAGAACAGACTTATTGTAAATCAATTTTACAGGTTAAACTTGTAGATATTTTCCTTGCTGTAAGTTATATGTAAGTGTCAGCATATAATGACTAAACAATCATGACAGAGACTGTAAATCTGGCAACCAGTCTAGAAGAGTTTCAAAGCTGGCCAACTCCTACAGTACCAACACATGTTCTGAGAGGAAGTGCATGTTTTTTGTCCTACCAGGTGCTTTGTAGAAGCCATTCTCCTCTCTGTAGGGCAACAGATAGACTTCTCCTTCCTTCCAGATGAGGGACTGCTCGTGCCCTCCCGAGGCATCTGGATCTGAAAAGAGTACACACAACAAAGGCCGAGGTCACTGGTGAAAGTGCTTCCACTGAGCAGCCTTTTACTATTTAATACAAAAATGTTCTTCACAAATTGAATGATCAGCATAACAAATTTCAGAATGTGTTTGTATTTGGTTTCATTTGGTTAGTATTGTGCTTCAATGGAAGCAAGAACTGACCATCCATGCAAAGAGTCACATGATCAGTGTCACAAATCCGATCATTCAGTTAGAAAGATCTGAAAAATGTGCAAAATCTGAAATAATTGTCATTAATTTGGCACCACACATTTTTCTCTTATTTAAAATGGTCAAAATCCCAAAACTTAAAATTAGATTTATGTATTTTATTTTTTATGTGTTCTCAGTTCTTTTGCACCCCACTGTATATCTCATCTATTACTGGATTCAGGAATTGTGAACATTGATATTCAAAATGTAAAACATTCCAAAGCAGTATAAATGTTTGATAAATGACCTTCTAGGAAGTCTGAAGTAATATTACTTGCCAAGTACTGATTGGAGGACGAACAGGCGAGGGAGTGTGCAAAGCAAAAGCATTTTTTACAACCATCTGGATTTTCCAGCAGGAGGTTGAAAGATCCTGGTCTACACCTATAATACAAATAAAGACATATTGTACACTGGTAAAGTGCCCAGGTTTCCTCACATTTATCAAAAGACTTTATATAAAGATCTGACTCAAACGATAAAAAAATACAGATTTCTGCATTATTTGCACTTATTGGATTGACTGATTTGTGTCACAGATCTGCTCTGAGCTAAATACAATGATACAAATGTCTCTTGTTCTTATTGTGCACATGCCAATGAAATGCATCCCAAAGTTTGCAAATGAGAAAAACAAGAGGTGAGATGTGAATTAAAGACACTCAGAGATGGTATGTGAGGGTGAGAAGCAGGAGTTCACCTGTTGCAGGACTGACCCTCCACATTAGTCTTGCAATGGCAGCGTCCGTCTTAAGAACACACTCCTACACTGCCCCTGGCGTCACACTCACACACCCTGTTTAAACACACACATGCACAGATGAGAGAGCCATAACTGATGTGCCTGTAGTGTGCAGTTTTTTTTTCTCACTATGATCTGCTACATGGCCTGAAACCACGGTTTTACCTAACCTGCCAATACCCATAATTTTCTGACAAGTAACCTCCCTCGACTCTCTCTCTTTTCAAATGACTCCTCAAACTATAAGCTGGAAGCCTGGAGATCGGATCTTAAGGAGGATATTCTGATGCAGGACTGGGTGGAAGCATGCAAGGAAGCTCAATCACACACAATGAACACACATCTGAAACTGCTACAATACAAGTGAGAGGGATGTAATGATTCACTCAACTCACAATGCGACATGATTTACGATACTGATTTCACAATACACTTTTCTCAGTTTTTTTTTTTTTAAGGCAACTGTCTATTTTCTAAAGACAGTCAGTACCCCTCAGAGACATTCAAATAATGTAAACTCGCGATTTACTCAATTGTCATATATTTGTAATGATTTTCAACCAGCTCATTACATCTCTTATAAGTGGTTGATACGGATTTTTATAACTCAATTTGTATTGCATACATGCAATGAAAATGCCCCTAAAATTTAGATTAGATTAGATTAGATTCAACTTTTTATTGTCATTATGCAGAGTACAAGTACAGAGCATGTACAGAATATAAATAGGAATGCAATGTAGGATTATATGTACATTATGAACAGCAGCAACGTAAGAACAGTGGTAATAAATACAGTTGGTGCAACGTATTCTATGCAAAATAACAGTAGTGCAATGATTTTTTTATAGAAATAGTTTACTGTGCTTTGTACAGTGACAACTTTAGACAGTTTAGAGTGTAATAGCTTGAACAATGTGCAGTCTTTGCAAAATATGAGTACTGCAAATAGAGTAGTGGTTAAATTGAATTAGTTTCACAGTATGTTACAAAGATAAGAGTGAAATATATTGGCCTTATTCTGCTCTGAATGAATTAAAGTTGTCCAATATACAAGTATTGGGATACTCTGGCTTTCATTACCTGCATCTGTCAGGGCTGAGAGAATGGAAACCGGACTTGCAAATGTTACACCTCACACCAGACACACCTGACCAGCACATACACACTCCCTCTGCATCACACTGCAAACTCATAGAGCCTGGAGCCAGAAAGAGAGTGACAGACAGGTTTTGACAGATTTTCATAGCCTTTGGGTTTTATTAACAAGTACATAGATTCAGGTGCATTAAAGAATCATTTCCTCATCTAAAAATTCAGCCAATAAAGGTTAATAAATACTAAGTTTAGCATATCTTATACACACATTTTGCCACCCGAAGCAAAATCAGATATTTCAGATACAAGACAAACATGATTAGTGTGTAATTAAACAGCAACAAATCACTTTAAAAGTTCATGACTTTTCCCCTAATGTTTTGGAAATTTAAATCCATTAATGTTACAATATCCAAATGCAAATTCATTTTTAACATTACACCAATAGGCAGCATGAATAAACTTTTTTGTTTATTTATCACCCGGTGTCTTACGCTTTGTTAATATTAGCTATAAGAAAAAGAAAATCCTGTCTGAATTTATGTGCATGAGACTTTTCTTCTCTGTATTTACTTCAGAGCTGCATATCTGTGTGAATATATGTCCAGTTGCATGAGTGTATGAGATTCAAGACAGAATTCAAGACAGTTTGTGTGTGTGAATGTGTTTTTGTGACATATCAGGACACAACTCTGTATAATGACATGGGTATGACACAGGTATTACAAGGAGAGGGTGACTTATGAGGACATAACCCATGTCCCCGTTTTTTAAAATGTTTATAAATCATACAGAATGAGTTTTTTTTTTCAAGTTTCCTGTGAGGGTTAGGGTTAGATTTAGGGTGATAGACTATACCGTTTGTACAGTATAAAAACCATTACGCCTATGGGATGTCCCCATTTTTCACAAAAACAAACATGTGTGTGTGTGTGTGTGTGTGTAACTGCATTACAGCTGCAGTTTTGGCAGGGCTGCTCTGGTAAAGATCTAAAGAAGTTCTCTCTGCATCTCTCACAGTGAGGGGCCAGCTGTGTTTTCCCTGCAGCCAACACAGCGCCCCCCACTTCCTGTGCTGCGGTACTGCTCTGCATCAAACACACATTCATCAACAAGACCACTGCAGTTACACCCTGAGAAACAAGAGAAAGAATTGGAGGAATGTACATGGTTGAAAAAACAAAACAAAAACAAAAAAACCAAGAAGAACAACAGAGTGAACTAATTAGAAATAGCAGTGGAGATTCATTTAAAGCTTTCGGTCAAATGCACACCAGCATGTTCAGTTTCAAAAGGTTTTAGATCACACACACTACCTAATAAGCTCCCCTGCCACAGGCTCCTTCTTCTCAACATATCATCTAACCAGAACACACAAAGTCAGCCTTTTATTCACCTGATACCTAGGGGGACATTATTCGTTTGATTACAGCTCCATCAGTCTATTGACTCTGCAATAACCATCACATTATCACTCTCTAATGGGATATCGTTTCTTGAGCTGCCACTGAAGAAAGTAATGCATACTATTACAATAAAGGAAACGTGCTAAAGACAGTGAAAAATGCTTATTTAAATTCAATTAAATACATTCATAATGAGGATAGACAACTATAAGCAGCTTTTTCAATGATTTTTCTAAACCATAAACTATTCCACAATATCTTAATTCAGCAAGGATGCACTAAATTAATCAAAAGTGACAGTAAAGACTGTTACATTGTAATGACAAATTTCTTGTTCAAATAAAAAAAAATCCTTAAAAAAAATTATAATGGGTTCCTCAAAAAGTGTTAAATAAGCAGCACAACTTTATTCAACTGTGATAATAGGTATTTCTTGAGGGGCAAATAAGCATATTAAAATGATCATGTGACACTGAAGACTGGAGTAATGGCTGCTCAAAATTCAGCTTTGCCATCAATATTAAAATATAAAATAGTTGTTTTATAAAAATTTTTACATAAAAAGACTGCACGAACTGCAAAAATTTGAACGAATGTAGATAACGTGATTGAAGCTTGGCATCATTCAGCAAATAAAGGCTAGGCCTTCATGTTAATCAGATTACAATGGCCTTGGCGTTGAGCACATGCTTCAAACACAGTGATGACGTAATAAAAATGTCAAACTGTACATGGACAGACAGGCAAAGACTAACTCAACCACACAAAAGCCTGCTGGAGCTTTATTATAACTATGGATGTAAAAGTACTTATTAATTCAACAAGTGGTATGAATGTGGGGTAATGTTCAGGAAATTCGTAAAAAAAAAAAAAAAAAAAACTGAAATCATTATTTTTGCAATGCTGTTCGGTGCTACTTGTGACAGAGAGAAGAAAAAAACAACAACAATGTATTATTGTAAAACTGTTGTGTTTAAAGTGATTAAAGCAGACTGGGAACAAACCTCGAAACAATTGTCTGGTTTCTCATAGTTGCAACATGTTTTAGTAAATATGCACATTTAAAAGGTGTTTGGGTGTAATGAATAAAAATTTCGAGGTCGCCTTAACCATTCTTCTAAATTTTAGTCATGCAAACAAGAGTACTGCAATTTAATAAAACATTTCCATTTTTATATATAAAGAAAGCTGTGGCAACAAACTGTATGAGAACATTCTTGAGAAGGAAAACAAACATTTGAAAGCCATATTTTCATCTTTTCTCTCACACTTTCAGATTGGAGGTTAAAAAAGTCAGATATTAAATCTGTTTGAAGTATTTACAAGAGAGGCATATGATGGAAGCTTTCAAAGTCTGCCATGCAATGATAAACTTGACAGAGTCTGGGACGAAAAACTTTGTGAAGCAACCATGCAAAGAATGCATCGGTGGTGGTTTCCACCTCCTCACCAACAGATACCAGAAACTTGTTTATTCATTAAATCCACTTTGATGAGAAGGGACAACAATTACCAACAGAAACCCATCTGTTGACCACTGAAACAGAGTTAATTAAAGGAACGTAGAGCTTAGTGGAATACAGAATGAAAATAATTAACATGGCTTTTTTCGCCTTATGGGTTTGTCAGAATAGCCAATTACAGCATCCCCCTAAAGTATTAACCAGAGACGCATGACAGCACACACGCACACAACACATTACACGAGTGAAACTTTCTTAGTTATTGTGCTGAAAGGCTAAATGATGTGTTGTTTAACTGAATTAATGACTGCTGTGAGCATCTTTATGTAAGATTGTGCTGTAAATACAGTGCAACTAAGCTAATCTTTTCAAGATATTGCCATTATATTTACAGCAAATGCTGATGATACCATTAAAATACAATGCAAACTTTTTTGATCTCACAAACTTCTTTGGTTGCACAAAATTGATCTACAGTACATTTTAGATAGAGAACTTACCACATTTTAATTATGTGTGTTCATTAAATCAGTTCAGTTACACTGAGTAAACGAAGAAATTTCAATCACAGCCAATGCACAAGAGGCAACAAATGAACTATTTAAACAACGTCAATTCAAAGTTAATCTGAGAAAGGAAAACTGCAGTTTCCAACAAAATGTCATGTTTAATCAAGTTTAAAGCATTAAATATATAAAATGCAGAAATGAAGAATCCAATAGAAGCTCAATTCACTGTTCAGTTCATTTCCATTCCTCAGATACTTCAAAAACAATGCACAGATGAGCCCTCAGCCAAAGCTTCAGTTTCCTCTGATTTGAATTAACATATGTTACTTCAAAACAAAGAAAATATTTTTAACTAGTAAAATGAAAAAAAAAAAAAAAAAACATTGTTAAACTGATCATATAATGTAACATTTACTTGGGGCCTAATTCATTTCTTTCCATCTGTTTTTATTGATTATAGATTATAATCTCAATGGGTTGTGGTGTTAATAAATGAATGATCGAGATGTATATTTTCCTTTTAAAATGATTAATGAAGAGCATTTTACATCTTACACACACACACAAACACACACACACACACATACACACACACACAGCACACACACACATATGTATATACATATATACATACAGTCCAGACAAGTTTGGACATACCTTCTCATTCAAAGAGTTTTCTTTATTTTCATGACTATGAAAATTGTAGAGTCATTCTGAAGGCATCAAAACTATGAAGACAAAATAAATGTTTTGCTATGCATACACTTTTATTCTCCTATAGTATTATTTCGTATTATTGTTGTTTATTTATTGCCATTGCCTTCATCAAATCTGAGATTTTCAGGTTCAGGGTAAATCTACTTAGACAACAAAGCAGGCCATACTCGCTCACACACTGGTTTGCTGAATCCGTGGTGACGCGTGCCCATGGCCGGTCCTGGTAGAAGGTGGCACAGTTTTGACAGTTGACCCCTGCAGTGTTGTGCTCACAAGTACAGACCAAAAGTCCCTCCTAATTGGTGATGCATTCACTGGCATGGCCATTACACTTGCACCTGAAAAACAGTTGAGAGAATGTTAGCATATTTTTAAGGCTCATTGTTTTCTGTGGACACTCATAAAAATGTTGTTTGGCATTTGTCATTTGGCTAAAAAAATAAAAATAAAAATAGACATATATATATATATATATATATATATATATATATATATATATATATATATATATATATATATATATATATATATATATACACACACACACACAAAGCAAATTCTGATATGCTATAGCGACCTTAAAAGAAAATATGATTTTGAGTGTTGATCAACACTGCCAGATGTAATAAGTAGAAACGCATTCTGACCACAGTGTAGATTTTCATTTATTACTGCTGTATATTTGGCAAGAAATTAGCTTAGCAAGTGTTGTGTATTTTCACCAACTTACCCTGATAACTATTAACATAGTTACAATAACGGTTTATTATAAGACCAAATAATCAGAGAAAACGTAAAATAATGCACTTTGCCATTGAAGAAAAAAAAAAAAAAACATAAATCAGACATGCACAATCTCAAAAACAGACATAAACGATATGCAGATTATGACAAACACTGTCTTTTCCACATCCTGTTTTGACCATAAATACACTGATGATGTAGAATGTAGATCACATGGCTTGCAAAGCTCTCTCTCTCTCCTTCTCTCTCCCTCTCTCTCTCTTTCTAAAGTCTAGTTTCCCTCAATATTTAGAGCTTTCTCTTTCTAAATGATCTATCTTTTGCAATTTTACGTCATTTGCTCCCTTTCCCCTATCTCTTTGTCAGTTTACATCTGTCAAAATTTTTTTTTTTACAAATGCAGATTACAATTTTGTATAATGATATCTGATAAATTGTGAAACCAACTGTTATAATGTAGATATATAATGGTCTATGAAATTTTCGATGCATGCTTGTGGTGTTCGGCCAGTCACAATGCACTGGGTTGACTGGCCAATCAGAGCAGCCTGTGCTTGTTGGAAGGAGGGAAACGACAAGAAAACGACTTGTTTGAGAGAGGCGGGGCATAGAGAAACTACAATAATGTACAGTATTTGAAAAATAATGTGTTTTTTAAACATTAAAGCATGTCCACTTATTCTGATACATAAAATAATGATTTTTAAAATAACGTCATGACCCCTTTAAGTGATGCTGAGTAAATTAAAAAATTCAGCTCTCCTGTGATGTGTCCTTTTTAGGGAATGTTTGAAAATTGTAATTTTTAAATGAAAAAACAAAAAGCAAAAACAAAGCCAAAACATATAATGCATTATTTAATTATTATATCATTAACAACTTAATTTGCAGTTAACTAGTTAAGTATTTAAATAATTTACTACACTAAGCTTTTGATGTCTGGGCTTATTTATTTATCCCTTTTTTTTTGACAAAAGACTTTGTGACTTCCTGCACTAGCAATACTTCATAGTCATTAAATCCAAATGCAAGACCTAAAAAAAAAGCAACAAAAAAAAAACACAAAAAAACAAGGAGGTTGAAATGGCAACTGGGCTAATTGGTGATCCTCTGCTGCCATCTACTGGATATAATGGTAACTTCATGTCATTTTCATTCTAAGTCTTAGGGCCCTATATTGACGATCTAAAGGCAATGTGTAAAGCGCACAGTGCATGTGCACTCGGGCGTGTCACTTTTGCTATTTTAATGACAGAAAAACAGTCCGTGTGCTGGGGGTGCATTTTGGGAATGGGTTGTCCCTATTCTCTTAATAAGCAATGGGCTTAATGTTCAAGAAACCATTCAGAGTGTCATCTCACATTGCTTTTAAGAGCGAGATGTGCTCTCGCCATGTCGGATCACTATTTAGATGTCAAGCCAAGTCAAGTCACCTTTATTTATATAGCGCTTTAGACAATATATACTGCGTCAAGGCAACTGAACAACATTAATTAGGAAAACAGTGTGTCAATAATGAAAAATGACAGTTAAAGGTAGTTCATCATTGAATTCAGTGATGTCATCTCAGTTCATTTTAAATAGTGTCTGTGAAATCATTTGCAATCAAGTCAACGATATCGCTGTAAATGGCGGAAATTGCTGGCGGAAAAGCTGAACTTTTTTGAAAAACCCCGTAGGCCTAGTAAACGGTCATGTCTCATATCAGGAGGACATATGATTTTCGACTGTCAGAAGTCTCACTGTGTATGTGTAACAGAAGTAATTGTGCTGCGATTATGAAAGATGTTTGAGTATATTCTCAGTGAACTATGGTATTGTTTAGTAAATGCTTTTCCATCTGAAAGCCTGTGAAAATACCACATTTATTAACATGTTTTTACTCCAAACGCACTTCATAACATCAGTCAAGTGTTTGAAGTGATGATGTGGTTTCTTACACAGGGTAAGGCTTTCCCTATTTTTACCATGTAGCTGTGCAACAGCGTGTCTGGTCAAGTGTGTTTTGGTTTGATTATGCATCTGTGTGTTAGTGTGAAAGCAATAGAGTTTGGTCCACCTTATCAGTTGCTGGCCTGTTGACCCTTGTTCTGTCCGTGTTAATGGGTTTTGAGCCCAGTGTGACGGCCTGGCGCATGGAGGTGAGAGCACATATCTTTCATTCTGGGGGACCTAGATAAAAGAAGGAGCAGCGCTGGCCAGAACGTCCCAGGAAGCACATCCAAGCCTCCTCTTGGAGGGATGTTAAGTTCATTCCAATTCAGAGTAGCTGAGTAAACAAAAGATAAAAACAACCCCCCACCCTCTGCCCCATCGGCATCTCTGTCTTTTCTCTGCCCCATACACAGCTCTACACAGTTTTTTATTCCTAGTTTCCCTTTTCAACTCTCTCTCTCTCTTTCTTTTCTGCCTCTCTTGTTTTTGTTTTCACAATACTTGTGGATCATGTAGAAAAAAAATATGCAATTTGGGGGAAAAACAAATGTGTCATGAATGACAAACAATAACAGTTCCAGTACTACAGAATGAGAGGGAACTAGAGAGAAAGATACAAGCTGTGTTCTACAACCTAAAGAGCTGCCTCTGTAGACAGTATTTTAAGGCATTGTAGTCACACTCCCGATATGAAATCTGTGCCAAAAAATAGGCAATGCAGTTACGCTGCCTTCTAATATATCTTCATTTAGCTGAATTATTGAAGGCACTGCATTTATATGGGATATACTTAATGCACAACAACAAAATCCAAGATGGTATACAAGTTTAAGTGAGTGAAGTGAGTGATATAAAACTATAATAATAAATAACAATAAATTAATTTTTAAATATATATATTGTCACTTATAAATACATATATTTATAATGTATACATTTTCATCAAAAACATGATTAAAATTAAAGTATTAAAATAATAGAGAACTGACTATTTACAGTATATATACCAAATTGTGTGTACTATGTATATGTCTGCTTATTAAAATATTGCATCATTCCTGTCACATTGCCTGTAGCTACTGAAATCAACTATATACCATGTCATATATATATATATATATATATATATATATATATATATATATATATATGTTTGTGTGTGTGTGTGTGTGTGTGTGTGTGTGTGTGTGTGTGTGTGTGTTAGTGTTATCAACTTTTGCATAAGTACTAGATGTGTTGGGGAAGTAACACGTAACATTTTAATTATATTTTGCTAAAATGAACTAAATTACTCGAAATTACTAACAAGACTCAAAAGTCTGAGTCGGTAAAATGATCTGAACTTCCCATCACTAGTAGAAACAACACACAAACCATAGAGATGCATAGCTTGCTTTACCACTTTATTTGCCTCAGTCAGGATTGTGTTAGCAACTGTTCTGTCATCTCACCACATTTGTGCCATGATTAATTATATTGCCACTGCACAGCTCAGCTTACTGGCTCAAACCCTATATGCCATCAAAAGAAAGTCCCCTGGGTTAGTATTTAAAGCACATGTTTGATTTTAAACGCCATGAGGTGACTATCAAAAGGTTGCTAATCCATAATTGCATCTGTGGCACCAGAATATGCCTAAAGCAAGTAAATGTTTAAATCTGAGAGACTGATTAAGAAATAAATAAATTCTAGAACAAGTGTTCGAATTTCCATTAAAAGAGCTCAGAAAGGGTTAGGCTACTACTCTGATACAAATAATCCAGTACTCTATCGTAGTGACATTCAAAGTGAATGCAGATCTTATTGAAACAAAAACAGACAAACAAACAACAAAAAAAATTGCCTGCCATTTTTTTTTTCTTGATTGTGAACAGTTGAACTATGCCTAATTGTCTTGATCAAGTTGCTCTTTGTGATATTATTTACATGGCAGGATGGAAGTAATCTTTAAAAGGCTAATTATTAGAACGTTAATTCGTGCAAATGGAAGCAAGAACTTAATTAGTCTTTTGCTTCTACCGGTTTGGCTAATGAGTTCATCAAAACTACTGACTAAGTACAAAATGTTTAAGTGAAAACTGAAAAAAATGCCCCTTGGTTCTCAATCTTCTGTCTGTTTTAATTTCTTTGAGGAGTTTAGAGTAATCACACTTTCTACTTTTTGTACAGCTTTTCTGTGAATTATTCACCCCCCCCCCCAGCAATTTGCTCCTCAATTGCATTTCCTGTTTTCGCATAATTTGTTTTTCATCCTTCTGCCATCTTCCTTTCCTCCCCTCTTACATGGGTCACAGCCAGGAGGACATTTATGATTAGAATGCATCAGGAAGAGGCTTGTCCCTCATTTTAAACTGAATAACTTTTTTATGTTGATTGCTGAAGTTAACTTTGTGTTTCTCGCTTTATTTGCTCTATCTATCATTCTCATTCAAACCTAGTGTTCCAAATTAACACCCAGATCTCCAGCCTCAACCAAGTGAGACAGAAACAGAGAGAGAGAGATAGAGAGAGAGTGAACACCAATTTAATGGATGACTGAATTCATAGGAAAATTTTCATCTTCAACATGGATTTTGTTGGTGGGGGAAACCTATATATATATATATATATATATATATATATATATATATATATATATATATATATATATATATATATATACAGGTGCATCTCAATAAATTACAGTGTCGTGGAAAAGTAATTCAACTCAAATTGTGAAACTTGTGTATTAAAGCCAAAGTCTTTGGCTCTTTTAATTGTGATGATTTTTGGCTCACATTTAACAAAAACCCACCAATTCACCAATTCTCAACAAATAAGAATACTTCATAAGACAAAAAAACAAAAAAAGTGATTTCTTGGCCTTCTGGAAAGTATGTTAATTAATGTACATGTACTCAATATTTGGTAGGGGCTCCTTTTGCTTTAATTTCTGCCTCAATTCGGCATGGCATGGAGGCGGTCAGTTTGTGGCACTGCTGAGGTGGTCTGGAAGCCCAGGTTTCTTTGACAGTGGCCTTCAGCTCATCTACATTGTTTTTAGCTTTGAGCTTCTCCACCCTTCCTACAGACTTTAGGACCTTGGTTTCCAAATGAAATACAAAACTAGCTCTCATCTGAAAAGAGGACTTTGGTCCACTGGGCAACAGTCCAGTCTTTCTTCTCCTAGGTAAGGTAAGATGCCTCTGATGTTGTCTGTGGTTTAGGAGTGGCTTAACAAGAAAAATACGACAACTGTAGCCAAATTCCTTGAGACATCTGTGTGCCTTGACCCCACCCTCAGTAAATTCCTTGTGAAGTTCACTCAAATTCTTGAATTGATTTAGCTTGACAATCCTCATAAGGCTGTGGTTCTCTCAGTTGGTTGTGCATCTTGTTCTTCCACACTTTTTCCATCCACTCAACTTTCTGTTAATATGCTTGGATACAGCACTCTGTGAACAGCCAGCTTCTTTGGCAATGAATGTTTGTGGCTTACCCTCCTTGTGAAGGATGTCAATGATTGTCTTCTGGACAACTTTTTGATCAACAGTCCTCCCCATGATTGTGTAGTCTAGTGAACCAAACTGAGAGACCATTTTGACGGCTCAGGAAACCTTTACAGGTGTTTTGAGTCCATTAACTGAGGTGCATGTAACTATATTCTAATTGGTTGATATCGTGAATTGGTGGGTTTTTGTTAAATGTGAGCCAAAATCATCACGATTAAAAGAACCTAAGACTGCAACTTTTCCATGGCATTCTAATTTATTGAGATGCACCCCAGAATTAATCAATTACTTTACAGGAAATCATCAAGTATCAGGTTAAAATGTGAGTGTTTTTATTCCAGACAATTTGTTTAGTAATGATGAAAGCATAAAGCATTAGAATGCATACACTGTATTAACGGATCAACATCTGGCTCCTCCCCCATAGAGACGTAATTCCACTTTAGTACAAAAATAAACAATTGAATTAGTGACTAGAGCAATGAACTAAACAGAGCTGTGAAAGTAATCCAATACAGATAAAATAATTAGATGCTAATCTGATAATTAGGTGGCCAAAGCTAATTAAAGCCCACCATGGAGCAGGGCTTGATTTCTTTTAAAGATGTTAGATAATGAATATTCGTTCATACAATTAATATTTTATCAAAAACAGTTTTAAAATAAAAAAATATTTTAGTAAAAACCTTGACGCATATATATATATATATATATATATATATATATATATATATATATATATATATATATATATATATATATATATGTGTGTGTGTGTGTGTGTGTGTGTGTGTGTGTGCGTGTGTGTGTGTGTGTGTGTGTTAAGGAATATTTGCTAAAAAAAAAAGGGCCATTTATCAGATTATCCAAAATTAAAAAAATTAAAAAACAATAATGTTGGCTTTTGGGTGTTTGTTTAAAGTTAAGGCTGTCATGTCCTTTCTTTGTATTTTCATATCTGGCTTCCTGCTGTCAAGTGTTCCTCTGACCCTGTCTTGTGTTCTTGCCATGTGCACCCTTAGTCAGATATTGTCTTACTATTGGGAGATGAGAGGGTCTGCATTACTTACTATTGGAGAAAGTGTAACAGTAAACTTGTGCCTTAATAACCAATCACATTATAGCCTTGATGTCATTTAATTTTAGACAGAATTGTGCAACACTCAATAGCAGTTTATGGATACAATAGAAATGAATGAGAAGTGGCGTAAACTAAAAAAAAATAAAACAAAATAAAATAAAAAATAAAATAAAAAATATATATATTGTCACTGGCTTCTCTTACAATAGAGCATTCTTTTTATTCATTTTTGGTGTAAACTAAACTAATAGTTAAATCCAAAAAAGTATTTATAGTGTAAAACATGTTGAAGATTAGCCTATAGGCTGTCGATTAATTAAATGATAAGCTGTTTCTTCTAAAAAGCTGTTTATTCAGCATAGTGAAGCCTGTCTTACTCTCCGTTACTTAAAAAAAAAAAAAAAAAATACACCTCTGGTCTCCTTTCCCATACTGGCAAACCAGAAGCATTAGCATTACCCATTAAGCTATTCTGTTAATGACTGCAGTTTGCCTTCTGGCTTTGCTTTATTCAATGTGTCATGTTTTGATTGTTTTTTTGTTTTGTTTTGGTCATGTGTCTTGTAATCTTATTTGTTGGATTGTGTCATGTGACCCGTTTTGTTTGACATATAGCTCTCCTGTTGCCATTGTCTCTAGTCTAGTTCGTGTAACCCTCTGTTGGTGAGTTCATGTCAAGTCGAGTCAAGTCGAGTCGAGCCGAGCAAAGTCAAGCTATGTCTTTGTGTATTGTGTATCTGCTCATTCTTGGATTTTAATAAACTGCACTTGGTTTCTCACTTGCCTCCAGTGTAAAATTATGTTTGAACTGAACACTGTTTTAAACTTAAAGATTTTCTACAACCCTCATAAAAAGTTTTTTTTTTTTTTTTTTTTGCAGACAAGATTGTATTGAGAAAATGGCAGTTGATTTGAGTGCTATTCTTTTCCTCTTTGTGCTTTTTCCTTTCCTTTTCACTCTCTCAAAATCTCAGAATGGAAATACAACCCAGGGAGCCTCTCATCTCTGTCATCTGATTTGAAGTTCAAGCTGCCTTCTTTTTCTCCCCTTTTTCTTTTAAGAGGTGTCTGTTAAATTCTTTCTGCAGAATGCACTTTAGGAGACACACTGGGATTAAATGCTAATATTAAAGGCAGGATGCTTTCTGCTGGCGTTAAAGCTAATGTAATATGGATGGTTTTGCAGAGAAGACAGGCAGGGTTAACCACGTGTCAGACTTTGCTTCATTTTGGAGTGAGTGAGTAAGTTTAGTGCTTTACTCATGAAAATAACTTAAGAACATTTAGATTTGCATCCTGTGCTGTCAAACAATTCAACAATTTAGTGTCAAAAATGTGCGGTTCAATTCGATTTTTTTTTTAAGTCAACACATTAACATATTCAGTCATTTTTTTAACCCCCAAATTACCATGCTAGAAAAACCATAAAAGAACAATTAAAAATACAGACATTTACTAAAACTATTTTAACCAAACTATTATAACAGCTTAAGATACCAGTTCTATCAGATAAGCATGTAAGCCACAATTACAGCAACACAAACACACACAATTCTATTGGCTTAATATACAGCCAGTTCTTTCATTTGGGGAGCATTTCTCACTCTTAACTAACTATTAACTAGGACTATAAATTATTTAGGAATGCAACAATACAGTTAGCCTACAGTTCAATAAATACCCTTTTTTTTTTTCTTTGTTTTTTTTTTACCACGATTTTCGGTTTGGTTATGATGGCTTGGCACATCGGAGTGTCATTTATTTATTTTCCCCCAAAAAACATACAAACATTACATTACATGGTATTATCTTATATCTACTTCAAATTTATTTTGAGAGAAGTATTATTTTTCACATTTTTACCCAAAATAGAATGGGTTGGTGATTATTGAGCGCTATAAACACATGTAATGTCTGTTTCCAAATGCTGGACGTTGGAGGCCGCCCCAAGACAGAGACTCCACATTTGCATCACAGAAACCTAACAGAACTGATGATGCTCCAGGAAATCCCTAATACGGACAAAGGCATCCTGCGATCACTATGACTTAATGAAAAGATAGAAAGAAGAACTGATTAAACATGAAGACAGTTGCAGCATACAACTGCAACAATATATGGTTTATGGTTGACCTCATCTCAGTCACACAGACAGAGCCAATTCGGAGAGAAATAACACTCACAGAAATTATTTAAAACTGCAATTCACAACCACTTATTGAACCGTGGATGCCAGTGGTTCTATATTAAAATGAGAATTGTGGCATCCCTTTTTTGGCCTATATACATATATATCTACTCTTGCGTTCTTCTGCACTGCTCAAGTTTATTCTTGAATCTTGGCATTGCAGTCTGTCTGTTGTCAGCTCTTGCACGATAAAATGCTTGAGATGTACATTTAAGATACACGTGTCTGCTAAATAGCTAAATGTAAATGTAAAACAGTCACTAAAGCACAACTGTATCACATCAAGAATTTATGGGATATACAAAGAAATACTGAATGTCAGTTTGCTAAAATCAAACAACAAGTTCACTGCTTAATAACTACATTGCCACAATGTAGCCGTTTTCTAAATAAGTAATAATATTAACCTACAATATTATGCAAGTGATGTCTGATAAATATAGTGAATTAAGTAATTGTGATGCATAAAGCAAACTACATGCATATCAGTGATTGTATATTTAAAATTAACAATGGACATTTTCCTTGGGCTGAGGAGGTGAGCTGAAGGGCCTTTAAAATGGTATCTGTCTAGTCTGGCAAGTTGCCATAATGTAGAACATGCTCCACAAGTCACATTAACAAAGGTCATCTTCATAACATCCACATAATTCAGCTTTGGGCTGCTTCAGCTGAAGAAAAAACTAAGAGTTGTATATGGCCAGTCAAATGAATCATTTCCCCTCTTCACATTTTAATTTAACAATATGTGACCCTGTCTGTGAAATCCAGGCTAAAGTCTCAAAATCTAATTATGAGATAACAAGCATCAAAGTTTGATTTCAACCATTAATTTCACTTTGAGTTAAATCTTTGCCATGGCCTTTCTCAGTCAATATTATATATATACAGGTTATATTTTCACAGAATGCTCTACAACTTTATAAATGATGATTTTATCTAGAAAACAGTAAATCACACAAACACACACACACGCACGCACGCACACACGCACGAACACACACACACACACACACACACACACACACACACACACACACACACACACACACACACACACACAAATAATAATTTAGCTGGGTTTTCACAGGCAGGGTCACATATGTCAGTATGAGAAATAAGAGGCAGGGAGAGCTGTGTGTGTGTGTGTGTGTGTGGTAATGAAAGGGTTTGACTTCATTGATCTCACTTTCATTCAGATTAGAAGTGAATGTGCACTCATTTTCTCGTTAAAATAAGGAGGCATGCAATGATGGAGAAATATTAACAATGAGGGAATGAGAAAAAAGGATAAGAGTGCTCCAAGTGGATACAGACAAAAATAAAAAAAATAAGTTTTTGTTCCATCATCAAGATTTGTCACTACTTCCATGTAATCTGGCTTGCGAATTGATCAGGAGTTGTTTATAATCAGCATGTTGATGAACGCCTCACTGAACTCAAATCTATGGGCAACTGGGCCATTAAGGAAAGCTTAGCTATTAAAAAACTGACAGAGGTTTTGAAAGCTAAAAACAATCAATCATCAAAAAAGTGACGGAGAGGGGAAATGGGAAGCGTGCTGTGCAATCATTCTTGTTAACGATCACAAAAATGCAGAACTGCACTGCCGCAAAACCTTCAGACGAGTTAAGAAAGCTTGGGTAGTTACAGAAAATAATAGCTAAATCTGAATCCAGAGAGATACAGCAGAAAATATTTACAATACTTCCTGCTCAGATGCTTTCCAACAAATGACAGTGTACAGATGAATTACATTTTTCACATCACCTTAATAAATCTATCTGCTAAAATGAGTTTTGATTTATCATTGTGTGTGAAGGACAGAGTAAGTATATATATATATTATACATATTTGGGGGTGTGAGTTTATGTATCTCTGAGGGGAACTGATTGTCTTTAGAAAAGTTTTAATTGATAGGCTGCTTTGTTTACAGTGGTAACCAAGGAAATGCTGCATGCTGTTCCAGAAGTGCCACCTGCTGTCGGAGAGTGAAATTGCCTCTCATTAAGCCCCATCTTCTGTTTCTGTTTTGTGCAGATGTTATGTAGTATGCATACACACACACACACACACACACACACGTATGCATACACACACACACACACACACACACACACACACACACATATATATATATGTTTGATATCTATATTTAGAAACAGGAACTCCAGAAGCAAGGAATTAACAATGGCACTCAGCTGAGGAACTTTTCCTTTTCCAACCAGACTGCTAATATTTTAAAAACAGAGAAAGTGAGATCTTTCCTCAGTATAAACAACAGAAAACGTAGCAAGTTTTTGGATTTTAGCAGTACCTTTCATGTATTCATGGGGAATAATTTATTCCCCCAGATGCATTGGATCACATCAGTCAGACTGGGGCTGCTATAAATAAAACTGTACTGTACTGTAAAAGAAACCCAGTGGCAGTGGGAAGTTCAGAGGTCCAGACTTAAAAAAAGAGGGTCAAGAAAATGAAAGACACTTGGCTTACCCTGTTTCACAGAGTGGGTAAATCACTACTTCCACTCTCTAATTGCAGAGTAAAAGAATTAGTGATTGAAGTAAAGAGTGCAAAGGGAAATAAATGGAGGCAGCAGTGTGTGTGTGTGTGTGTGTGTGTGTTAGTGTTGGGCAGAGAAGAAACAATAAAAAATCAGGTGTTTATATATGCAAAACCTTGACTTAATATCTCAAATTAGATCATGCCATGATACTATGAAGTATTTGTAATTCATCAGTCATGATTTTTATGTATGAAAAGCTACAATTTATATTACAAAGAACTTAACTGCAACTCAAACCTCAACTTCAAAAAGTGTGGCCAATTCGACTCAAATTTCAACCGAAGAATTGAAAAGGGAAATGATTCTTCAAATCTGTGTTTTGCACAACCCTAGAATGCAATGTGAAAAATTTTTTAAATCAAGTTTAGAGGCCTGTTCAGACCAAGAACAAAAAACTATAACCATAAAGTTTTAAAAATAGCTCTAATAACTATAAGAGAACAGCCCACACCACAACTCTAATAGTAACAGCACAGAGCAAATATTTTACCTGTTTGTTTGTTTGTTTTTTTCAGCTGGTGAATCAAAAAAAAAAAAACAAAAAAAAAAAACAAAAAAAAAAACAACAACAACTTTGTATTAGGGAAAACATA
The DNA here is from genome assembly GCF_003368295.1 of Carassius auratus. Lineage (NCBI taxonomy): Eukaryota > Metazoa > Chordata > Actinopteri > Cypriniformes > Cyprinidae > Carassius > Carassius auratus. Next base: position 12,473,986 of record NC_039247.1, on the reverse strand, counting down.
TTCATTATTAAAGAGTAGATCTTGTGGTTATACCATGGCTACATGAGATAAAACTATGATGTTCTCAATGAGCTATAACTACAAAAGTTATATTTAGCATGTGAACAAGTGTTATGTTGGCTATTAGTTATTATAGGAATAAATAAAATAAATCAGTTTGAAAGTCAGCACTTGATTTATATGGTCATCATTTCTACCCTTGAATCATTTGTCACTGTTTTCCAGTATTATTGACTCTATATATGTAATACATTTTATTATTTGTTATTATTATTATTATTATTATTATGCATATTTATTTCCTACAGTACATACTGTTTCAGTGTTGGATCTGTATTACATGTCCTATTTTAATTAAACCAGATATTTAACATTTCTCATAAGTGATTATTTTTAGCTCTCATTTATTTCCACATCAATCAAAGGAAATTTATTAAAATAACCAGGCTGGCAACAGGGTGACATTTGGGTAATTGGAGAATCTTAGTTCTTCTCCTGTCTGCAGACAATCGTTTCCACCTGCAGGGAGCCCATTATGAGGAGCAACACAGATGCATGTGTGAGAAATAGATTCTGAGCTATTAGTCATTATAAATAGGTCGAACAAAAACAAGCCTCACAGGCTTAATGTTGCAGCTAGAATTAAATTTTAAGTTTTGACCCTGGCTTTCAGGACTGCCACTGAATCAGCACGTCCCTACCCTAATTCACTCCTAGACATATATATTCCCTCCCACCAGCTCAGGTAATGGAAGGAACAACAAGGCAAAAGTCACTCTCCAAACCTTTACCCTGCTCCTGTCTGGTAGAATGAGCAGCCAACTAAGTAATTATGCATAATTAATTTATATTATAATAGTAAGTACATGTAAAGTGTAACAAGGCACATTCAAATAAAGTGTTACCGAAGCATCTCTTCTGCAAGCACTTTACCACCCCAAATGCTTAAACCAATGTGCATATAGACACACATGCAAAATAAATAAATAAATAAATAAATAAATAAATAAATAAATAATAAATAAATAAAAAACCTTCTAGCTTGCGTCATAATCGAGTTGTCTAATAAACCTGACATTGTATATTAAAAATATTACTGGCTCTTTGATTAATTGACTTGGACTAAAAAAAAAACGAAAAAAAAAAAAAAAAAAAAACGGATGGATAAAAGTGTCTGCTAATACATAAATGTAAATGGCCAGCTCCATAGGGGAAAACACACTGTGTATGTGTATACACATATGCTGATTACTAGATTGCTCTCAGCTCAACAGCTTGACTACTTCAACTCTAGCACTCTCTTCCAGTTCCATCTCTGTTTTGTGGGGCCACTGGAATCCCCGTACACACTCCTTTTAAAAACCCAATCTATCTCCCATCTGTGTGATAGGGAGATTCTATTTCACACACCAGACCACAAGCCCCAGTCACAACAAGCCAAACTGTTATCTCTGCTCTTAAATAAAATGACATCCCTTATTTTTTGTTGTCCCCTCTCTTGTCCTCCTTTAGTGGCTCTTGCTTTTCTAAACAGATGGGATAGCTGTTTTTCTTTGAAACAGTGAGAGAAAAGAGGATGATGAAAATGTTGAAAGTGAAAAAGCTTTTACTTAAAATGGGCCTGTTCAAAACTCCACAACAAACCTCAGTAGGTCCAAATATATATATATATATATATATATATATATATATATATATATATATATATATATATATATATATATATATATATATATATACTGTATATATACTAATATGTGATCATTATGGGACAAATGATTCAAGTGATTCATAAGTGACATAAGTGATTTGTGCATCATACCAAAATGCACAAATCACAATCAGAAATCAGAGGCAAAAAAAAAAACTTATCCTTTTCAATCATTTTCTTTCTTGCACTTTTGTAACATCTTCGTTTTTTAATCTTATATTAATCATGCAATTTAATTTTTTACACAAGATATTTTTTTAGAAAGCTGCATTCTAAAAACACCTTATGGGACACATTCACTCAGTATAAAACCCTTTTGTTAGCGAGAACATTTTCTTTTCCTTCTATCAATTTTCTTGTTACGAAAATAGACATGGAGGTGGTGAGCTCCCATTTCTGAGTGCTCTTCTAGCAAATACTAATATCCTGCCAAACCTGGTTTGATTAGAATTTCTCTCTCTCTCTCGCTCTCTCTCTCTCTCTCGGACACATTAAAACTTGTAAAATCTTGTAAACATTTTAGCATTTCTTCAACATAATACATTTTTTAAATGATTGTCAAATGGCTTTTATGTACAATATCTTGACTGAGTGAAAAACAATATTTATTTTGCAGAAATGTGTATTGATATATTGTATCTAATAGTTGAAAGAGCTCTGGCAGTTGCCTGTCACCTGTAATTTTCTGAACTTCATCTGGTGGCTATGACTGCATCACTGTGTAGAAAAAGCTGCCTAGAAACCTTTGGGAAATTTTGCAGGCTGTATTTAGTAGCACGGCATGCTGTGTAAACTCATGTTTAGCCATGAGATTCTGCTATGAAAGTTAGAAAGTTAGAGTTAGTAAGCTTCACAATGAAGGATGTTTCCCTTAAAGCTTTCCTCTGGAACAACAAAGCACAGCCATCTACATATCCAAAGGCAATGGAAAGGAGCTGCTAACTAAAACAGCAAGTTACTGTCAACAAGCCATAAAGATAAATATTTTGCACACATACACACTGTAAATGCCTCGGGTTTACAGTAGAAATTGTTCATGTTTATATTTGGCAAGCTAAAAGATGTATCCAGATGGGTTGAATATAAACCATAGTATTGGATTAAAAGACAGCCAAACTCTCATAAAATGACACGATATACCTGTAACACGAGACTCTGGTCCAAGTTGTAGGTGCTGGATCACCCCTCCAATACTTACCTGGCAGAGGAGACACCATGATCAAGAAGGCGGTTTACCCAGGGCGAGGCTTGTCCATTGCACTCCGATCATGCTGACCCCTGCGAATTTATGGTAGTGGGGGATTGCGTTCGAGCTCTGGGGAAGTCGTGGCCTAGTGGTTAGAGAGTTTGACTCCTAACCCTAGGGTTGTGGGTTCAAATCTCAGGCTGGCAATACCATGACTGAGGTGCCCTTGAACAATGCACCGAACCCCCAACTGTTCCCTGGGCACCGCAGCATAAATGGCTGCCCACTACTCCGGGTGTGTTCACGTTTAGTGTGTGTTCACTGCTGTGTGTGTGCACTTTGGATGGGTTAAATGCAGAGCACGAATTCTGAGTATGGATCACCATACTTGGCTGAATGTCACATCACTTTGTCACTCAATGTGGTGAAGGCCACATTTCCACCAGTTAGTGGTGAGATTTCACTAAATTAACCCGTGCAGAGTGTTGTCCTTTCATTCTTAGCCCTTTTTGTCCCTCCTGTACATCTTGCAATAGGAAGTGCTGTTGCTACAGTTGCCATGGTCTATTCTCCTCGGTACGCTTGTAGATGGCGAAGCTCTCTGGTCGGCTGGTATAAAACTTCAAATGGATATATGTGATCTCAAAGGCCTTTTGCTTTGGTAAAACAAAAATAACATTAATGTTACATTACAGATTTTATGGACAGGTCCCACAAAATTCAGTACCTCTGTTATTAATGTAGTCTAATAATTAAAGTCCGGGTCATTAAGGATTTACATATACATCCCTTCATTTTTATCATATCAGTGTTGATGAGCCAAATTGAGAGTGAGCAGGTGGAAGATTAAACCAAAACAAAATTAAGGACGAATAAGAGGATAAGGCCACTATATCTAATTTGGAGCAGAAAGTAGTTTTCTTAAAGGGTTAGTTCATCCAAAAATGAAAATTATGTCATTAATAACTCACCCTTATGCTGTTCCAAACATGTAAGACCTCCCTTTATCTTTGGAACACAGTTTAAGATATTTTAGATTTAGTCCGAGAGCTCTCAGTCCCTCCATTGAAGCTGTGTGTACGGTATACTGTCCATGTCCTGAAAGGTAAGAAAAACATCTTCAAAGTAGTCCATGTGACATCAGAGGGTCCGTTTGAAGCATCGAAAATACATTTTGGTCCAAAAATGGCAAAAACAACGACTTTATTCAACATTGTCTTCTCTTCCGTGTCTGTTGTGAGAGAGAGTTCAAATCAAAGCAGTCTGGATATCCGGTTCGCGGACGAATCATTCAGTTCACCAAATCTAAATGAATCGTTTTAAACGATTCGCATCTCTAATACACATTAATCCACAAATGACTTAAGCTGTTCACTTTTTTAACGTGGCTGACACTCCCTCTGAGTTCAAACAAACCAATATCCGGAGTAATGCATGCACCCAAACAGTACACTGACTGAACTGTTGTGAAGAGAGAACTGAAGATGAACACCGAGCCGAGCCAGATAACGAACAATAGACTGACTCGTTCACGAGTGAAGAACCGGTTGCATTGGTTTTCGGATCACCAGTAGTTCTTTCGGACAGTTCGATTCAATAAACCGGTTGAAGAAAACGGTTCACCGGTTCTTTTGCTCTCGACGTAATGGCGTCATTTGTGATGATTGCCCTCTATTCAAGCCTTTGGTTTCCCCGCGCTCATAACACTAGCACAGAATCAGTTTAGAATCAATCACCAAAAGAATCAGTTCTGTTCAGACGCTCTGTGTGTCGGTCTGCTTCACGCTGAATCACACATGCGCAGTATCATCAGCTCCTCGGTTCACGAATCGGACGCATCTGACCCTCTGATGTCACATGGACTACTTTGATGATGTTTTTCTTACCTTTCTGGACATGGACAGCATACCGTACACACAGCTTCAATGGAGGGACTGAGAGCTCTCTGACTAAATCTAAAATATCTTAAACTGTGTTCCGAAGATAAAAGGAGGTCTTACATGTTTGGAACAGCATAAGGGTGAGTTATTAATGACATAATTTTCATTTTTGGATGAACTAACCCTTTAAGTGTCTGTCTAGAACTCGTGGAGTTTGTGCCTTGAGAAAATGGCATACTTGGTGGTACTTTGTCAGTTTAATTGCTGCTTGGATATAATTGTCCAAATGAACTGAAGAGAGCCTGAGAAGTCTTTAACCCTGGGCTGCTCCAGAGGGAGTTCTCCAGCAACCAGTGCATGCAAAAGATATAACTGCCACAAATAAAACACATTTATTTTGTTTAAATCCATTAATATTTAGTCAACAAAAAATCTACTGTTGTTCTGATGTATTTTGCAAATTTGCTACCATTCCTTAAAAACCAATATGCTTACCACTAGTGTTGCTGCAAGAAAATCACTGGGTCGTTATCAACTAATAAAGCCCACAGCTGGAAACTGACTGCATAAGCAATAATAACACGACCACGATGTACAGACAAACAGCGAGAGTGCCTGTGTGATATTGCTTTTACACAATTGAATAAACAAAAAGTTAGTATTAACTTATTTTTCAGATACAATATTAGCAGTCACTTTGTTTAGTTTTGCCCTGCCAGCCAAAACAAACCAAAACACAGTAGTGGCATTTGAATTAGTGTTTTTGAATGAATCGGTTGAGTTAATGTTGTTTATTGAAAATGAGTCACTGAATCATTCAGTATGGCTCACTATTAAAAACAATTAAGTTTTTGCTGTCGTACGAGTTCGCATGCGATTTTTTTCAATCGTGTGGAAATCGCGTATTCTCGTATGGTCGCGGCTCGTATCATTTGCGATGAATTACGAGCCGAGCAGAGTGGCCTACGAGCACTTCCTGACCTCCCGATCATTTTTAAACATGTCTAAAAAGTTCGTGAGCTATCGGTTTGAATTCGTGCCATTTGTGCGGTTGAACGAGCCGATTTGTTGATTTATCTGAAGTTGACCAATCACGAACTAGGAAAACCACAGAAGAAGAAATACGAAGATGGCAGCTGAAGTCTGTCAGGAACAGCGAGCGCTGTATGATGTTTCTAGCAACGTATTCCAATGCCTTTTTAGTTCTCTCTCGCTCTCTCTCTCACACACGCATGTGTAGTTTACAGGGACTCTCCATAAACGTAACGGTATTCTACACTGTATATCCCAATACACTACCTCTATCCATCATGAAAAATGCATGTTTAAAATTTCTATTAAACACCGTATAGTATTTTTTAAAGCCATTTGGTTTACAAGGGCACAGTAATTGTCCTCACAAACCATGTTTACATTTTAATACCCATTTCAGATATTTATAAACCATATACAAGAACACACACACAGGGTAACCAAATGTCCCGGTTTCCTATTGCTGAAAAATAACGTGTACGTGTAGGAAATAGTCACGGCTCGTATCAATATTTTATTTGCAGTTATGAGAGAGGGAGAGCAGTTATATTAGGCGCGTTCCACTTGAAGCACTGCTGCTTCAAGTCGAACGCGTCTATCAACTTCGTGCAATTGCTTCTGGAATTCGCAGGTTGTAAAATCGTGTCGTATATCATCTCGTCCGTACGATTCTCAGATAAACTCACTCGTGCCTTTTGCGTGGACATACGATCTTCCGACCATCCGAATTTGCACCGTGTACACCTGCCTTTAGCATGACTCAATAGCCCCTGCTGGAAGATGCCTGTAACTACAACATACTGCGCGTACACACACACACACACACACGCAATTTTTTTTTACATTTATACATATTTTAATTATAGTATTTTTAGTACACTGTAAAGACATCTTTTGAATATAGTTTTGACCCCAGATTTGTTAACCAGAAATTCTCATTTGTTTTGATTTTGTGTGTTGAGTGGAGTGGGGTGAGGCCAAGAGCCGTAGGAACGGAGCGAGGCCGGTGGAGTAATTGAAGATGAGTGACACCTGTGCCACACACCGGTCTCTAGTCCCACGGAGGAGCTCCAGAAGGATAAAGGGAGGAGTAAGGACAGTGAAGGACGAGAGAGGACCAGGCCTGGGTTTTATTTTGTGTTTTGGTTTTGTTTGTGTGCGACATTCATCCGTGAGGGGCTGTCGTGCCTGTTTTTTTGTTTATTTTATTATTAAAGTTTTATTTGAATGTTCGCCTGTTCCCGCCTCCTTCTTCCCGACTTACAAACTTTGTTACATTATGTAATGAATGATGCAACATCATCCTGCACATAAGACATTAGTGAACATGCTATGGACTGGCAGTTAATGTGCTCTAAAGTGGAAAACCTTCACAACTTTTTAAAATCACAGCCTCTTCTGCAGAACAAAAAAAACTTTTAGGGTATCCTGTGACAGCCAAGAAAGTACCAGTGAGATGGGAAATGGATAACTTTCTCCAATTATTATAGATCTCATTGCACAGAACAACCAACGACAATAAAAACTGTGGAGGCACATTTTTTTTTCACACAACAGTCAATTCATATTTACAGATGCAAATAACCTGAAGTTTCCTATGTAAACAAATATTTGAAGGAATTCCCGGCACTTGACTCCTTCCTTCAGCAAACAAACTGACAGACTTATAATGTTTGTGTTAAATAACAATGCAACTATTAATTTCAGTCAAGTGTAATGTGAATGTGTGCACTCATTAAGTCATGGTAATCTCAAGCAACAGCATAATCATTTGTTTAACGGACACAGTATGCAGTAAAGAGAATAAAATTATTGATTTTCCTTCATGGGAACCTTTTATTACTTTTCACACCGCACGGAAATCGTTCATTACAGAGGAACATGAGGAATAAATGCAACACACTCATGACATTGCTTTTCATCGACAGGATTGTGATTGGACAGTAATTCAGTTTCGCTGCGGCACAATTTCCACTCTGTTTAGACTGCAATGCAAAAGACAGCATAATTCAGGAAAATGCAATGATGTGTCTCATATTTAACTTGCCAAGTGTAAAGTGTCACTCTTGCAGTGAAGCTGGAAAAGTGGATTATATTTCAAGGTGTGAATGTTTTTCATTCAAACATGAATTTCTGCATTTTGTTGATTCAGATAAAATTACCATATATTTTAATGAAGAGACAAGTGGCTGTAAAATGAATAATGACAGTTTTGTTTTTCATTGTGGCACAATATAAGGCAGGTTGAAATTTATATTCAGGTTGCAATAAATACCAATGAGATGCATTGAGTTTTACATTGTTTCTCTGTAATGATTGTTTGTCATGAATTCAGAAATTCTCTCTCATATGTTTGCATGTCTACATTTAAAGCTGTACAGGTGAACTGTCATTTAACCAGCTTTGTCTTCAAGTATGCCGGGTGCAATAGTAGTTTTATATACTGCCACCGGGCAGCTCCTCAGAGCCAGAACTGCTGTAAAAACAGCCCATCGGTATTTTATCAAGATGAATGAGCACACTTCACTCTGAGGAACAACATTCAGGGGAGAGATACGTTCAGGGGTAGGGGACCAGACATTCATTCATCATTTGTTACACAAAATCTCTCTTATTACAAAGTGTTTTTTTTTTTTTTTTGTAAGTGAACCAAAACCTCTTTTTCTTTATCCTTTGTCTTTTCACCCTCCTTCATCTCTGTCTAATTAACTGATAGTTGATGAAGTCAGGGAATAGTCATTATGCAAGCTTTCATTAGAATGTTCCGCTCTTTCATTGCTTTGTGCTGGGATAACACTGCAGTTTTCACATTTTCACTCAGCTGCACCTCAGTGGCTTTAATTAGTGCATCTAAAGTGCTTCAGAAATGTTATATATATATATATATATATATATATATATATATATATATATATATATATATATATATATATATATATATATATATATATATATTCCTTTCTGCATTTTGATTTATCAATTTCATGTATTTGTTTACTTTATTATCAGAGATACTGCATGGACTGGGTAAAGTTAGATGATTTGAGTGTGTTCTGTACTGATGTGTCAATATTAAAATCAATCAATCAATCAAATCAATCAATCAATCAATCAAATAAAATAAAGTGCTGTATGAAATTTTCTAATAAATGAATAAATTGTAGTATAAAACAAAATTCCAACACAAATACAAACAATTAAAAAAAGGTTTTGTATAAGTGGGTCGAGAAAGCTTCCCTCGTTGTACAACTGTGCATATATATTTTTTTTCTATTTAAAATGGATTAGAAAACATCCTAACCACCCCTTCCTTTCTAAATTCATAATTAATGTATAAAGCTCCTAAAATATGCTTTATTTGCATAAACACAATGCACGCAGGCCCACATACAAAGTTGCCTATAAATATAAAATACAACCCCTATAGTTGAAAAAGGACATGCAACGATCAGGACAAGTGACAATGACAAGACTAATATTTTTCAAAAATGTATTGATATTATTAAGAGGAAATGAGCCATGAGCACATCAACATGGTGCTCAGTCAGTCACCAGCACAGACACAATGAGAACAAGTACCAACGTTTGTGATTTATGGATGATTTTTGTCAGCCAATTTAAGAATTACAAAGGGGGAAACAGAAAAGGAGCTAATCTAGATGAAATACAGGCAGAGAGACAGAGGGAATATGTGTGCTCATGTGTGAAACTGCAGTAGGTGGCTTTAATTGCACAATGGATTGTCACACTATACAAGGATAGGCTCAAACAAGGCCAAGGAAGTTTCTGGAAAATGAGATTGAAAAGAGCACAAAGAGACATTTGACATGAGAGAAGAAGAGATGATGAGAGTAAGACAGAAGAAGACAATTAGATGATGGAAGAGGGAAAAGTGGGTGGATGCATAGAAGGTAGGCTAATGTTACATAAAACATGACAGTGATGGAGGAATGGGGGTGGTGGAGAGAACCAGATACAGAAAAGATGAATCCACTCCATCAAGCTGTGCATCTAGACTTAGATGAAAAGATTCCATACAGAACCCTAATGAATCTTGATTGTGCGGTGACTGAAAACACATTGAGAATATGAATATAGAGCACTTGCAATACACCGCTTGGAGCATCCTGCTTCACTCCATTAAATTTCATTCTGCACCTCTATTTAAAATCAAAGATGGTTTCATTCTCACCTGTGTTTTGATTACAGTTTGAGCACATTTCATAGATTAAATGTACTGTGGCCTTCGGTCAGAGAACAAACTCAAATGATGCCCGGCTCACAAATGGATGCATCTACACACAGAAAAATATCACATATTTGTAAGAAAGCCCATATATTGCATTTGTGATAATTATCTATACATTTAGCAAATGATAGATGAATACTAAAACTCAACAGGGAAGTGACAAGGAGAGTACAACATATATAGAAATACAGATAGATTATACAGCTGTCAAGATAAGATATCTGAAAAGATAAAAGAGAGAGAAAGAAAGAAACAGAAATAGGAGCACAGAAAGAGTAAGAGAGAAAGAGAAATGGAGTAAGAGAAACAAAGGCAGCAAAAAAACTTGTGGAAAGACAGAGGGAGCAGAACAGATTGCCGTCAGTGATAAGCATCTGCAAAGGTCAAATTGAGAATGCTATGGGAAATAAATGACATGGCTGCTTCACCATTAGACCCAGAATAAAGAGTAGTGGCACCAATAAAACAGTAGCGGCTTTTTACTTCACCTGACTCTCTTATCTTTAGACTGCCCCAGAAAGGGCTGTTTTGGATTTGTAGGTCTTCTGTTTCTCTACAGAAGACCAATGATTTCATTATTTTAAAATGCATGGATACTATGGAGTCATTCAAATGAAAATACATAAGAGCGACTTGCTAATTTGTTTTCAAAACTATCTATTCATTCCAGGGAGGAAACATATTTTGTGCCGCATGCAAAACAAATTCCAGTACCTTGAATATGCCATTGTACTTTATTGCAGGTCATCTGTATATACTTAGTATTGAGCTGACCTATCACTTAATACAGATCTCCAGAGGTCTGAGAATTCCCTTTTGATGAATCGTAGTAAGCTGATGATTATAGAGTTTTAGTGAAACCATTTTATCACTGATTTTGATTTTGCCACTTGTGATATGCACAGGTTCAAATCCAGTGCTTTACCTTGCATTTTGTATAGTCTATGTTGTAAACCGAAACAGAACTTTTCACATAAGTAAATGTCAAATACACTTCATATAATGAGTGAATATTTGGCTGAATATGTTTTATGCAGAGGTTCATGGTTTCCCTAGTAACATCAAAGTCCTTTACTTCTCGCTGCCCTCCAAGACCAATTAAAAATTGAGGCGTTTTAACTGACTTTCACCAGTCACCATAAATCATCTAAAAGATTATTCATTTAGTAAATTAATGAACTTGTCCTGAAGTACCCATATACACAATGAATCGTTAAGATAGATGTTCACACACATGCACACAATTAACAATCTCACTAATTTCTGTTTTTCCAAAGAGGTAGGATCTCACAGCTGGGTTTTCAGTTCACAGTGTTTTAAAAAAAAAGGAACGCTGACTCAGAGCTCAGTGTCTTCTCTCAATAGGAAGATGTTCATGTCTCTTTCAAAGACAAACACTGAAAAAGAAATGGCATATATGCGTACATTAATCTGTCTATCTCATCCCTTTCCCAAGGTAGCTATAGTCAGCTGGATCAGATGGTGGACTTACACTCATGAATGACCACAACACACAACGAATCCTTGCAACAGACCCTCAGCAAAGTCAGCAGTGACTAGATCACATTAAATGTATCATGTCCAAACCACCTAGAACCAGTTTTTAACAAGAAGGACAACCATTACCAACCACAACCATGTACTTATAGCCATTGATAAACCAGTCGTCATCCAGGTCTATGATGATATATAATATAGGCTAATATTAAATATATTGGTAACACTTTAGAATAAGGTTCCATTAGTTAATGTATTAAAACAATGAATAATACATTTATTACTGTATTTATTCATCTTCGTTAATGTTAGTTAATGAAAATACAGTTATTCATTGTTAGTTCATGGTAATTCACAGTGCATTAACTAATGTTAACAAGCACAACTTTTGATTTAAATAATGCATTAGTAAATGTTGAAATTAACATGAACTAAGACTTATAAATGCTGTAGAAGGATTGTTCTTGCTTAGTTCATGTTAACGAAAGTAGTTAACTAACATTAACTAATGGAACCTTATTCTAAAGTGTTACCAATATATTATATACATTATATCAAAACAAGTAAGTAAAATGCAATACTAATAAAATAGTATTGCGTTCAGGCTGTGTGCGTGTGTGTGTGTGTGTGTGTGTGTGTGTGTGTGTGCGGGTGTGTGTGTGTGTGTGTAACCTTTACAAGATCCAAAAGCTCATTATTGGTCATCTTGACCAGACTGTCTCTGTGGGGTGCAAACCAAACGAAGTGGAGTGAGAGGTGGAGACCAAAATCCCCCTTATTTCTCTCTTTTCTCGTCATCTGTCTTCTCTAAAGGCCTGTTTTTTCAAACAAAGTAAAAGAACCAGCAGGAAGCCACAGCATCATCCCCGTACCCCACAGATGAAAGAGAGAGAAAACGTAAAAAATAGAGGGAGGTAGAAATGGGGAGAATGATGGACACTATATATACACAGTGAATGAACATTGTGAGAGGTTAAAAGACACCTGAATTTGACTGATCTGACTTTTGTAAATTACAAACATGCACATCTCCCGTGGAATTCAGTCTAGCTGTCATCCTTAATTTTGAAACTGATTTTTCACATGCCTCAAGAGATCTCGAAGATGCACAGTACATGCTAATGACTATTTTAAATATTCAAATTGCCATGGCAACATGCATTTTTATGCTTTGGTGGTCTTGTCTGTCACCTCCCCTCAGAGTAAGTCCAATACTCGACTAATTGTATGAGGATGCCAGAAATTTTTTCAGCATGCATTATAAACAACATTTATTCTCCAAGTCTAAACTAATTTATTGAAAGTGAAACTAAACATGTGTGGGAAATGTCTTAAGAAATAAACATGCTCTCTCTCTCTCATGTGGCACAAATCAAAATATGTGTTTTGCGATTTTGAGGTGGCTTTACTGATTCCTGGATGCAACAATGAACAAGCTGTAAGCTGTGATGTCCATTTCACAATGATGTTATGAATTTTTTTTTTTTTTTTTTTTTTTGATGCATGTCAATTTGTGGTTTGAATCAGACTCACTCAGTAAGTCAGTCAGTTAGATCTTATGCAACTGACTTCCTCACTGAAGTGCAGATCATTTCTTGGTTATATCGAATTCTGATAAGGCTGACATTTTGGAACAATAACATTCTGGAACACAATATTTTACTTTTTTTTATTATTATTTATATATTTGTTTGTTATTCTGAGAGTGACATTTAGGCTATGTGTCACAAATAATAAGAAACTATATAATGGCAGCTTGAAACAGGAGGCGTTTCTCAATGTCAAGGATGTTTCCTTGGCAGGACTGATCCTTCCAAGTCACTTCCTTCAGAGGCTAGGCGAGACTCCTCTTTAGCATTCGGAGAACACGTAAATGGAACAGGCTAGCAAGTGCACGTAATTGCGTCATTAAATCAGTGAAAAGGTACGTTTGAATAATGCTGTGAATGGTATCGTTAAATTACTTTGGACAACTTAACTAGTTCTTTATAAAAGAAATGCAGATGACGCAACCAAATTAACAATTGTAAAATGACAGGTCCGGTTCAGTTAACCATTTGTATTTGTATAGTTTACAATATCAATATGGTAGTAATTTGTACTGGCATTTAAACGTTAAACTTTACTTATATTTACTACAGTTATAACAAATGTTTGGTAACGTAAACAAAAACCGTTTACGCTCCGACTCCGCTCACGTTCGACATTTTTAAATTTTTTAACAAGGATACACATATGCATCCTTTCCTGTGTGTGGCATATTTTTCGAACGAAGGACTTGCTTGGTTGAAATTCCGAGGATCCTCGACATTGGAACAGTCCTTCGATGGATGTCGATGACCAGGGGCGGAGCCAGAAGATGTAAACATTCGGGGCTTAGCCCAAACCTAGGGGGCTGCAGGGGTGTACTCCGCAGGGGAGATTTTTTTCCCCCATTTATGTCAGCTAAATGCACTATTTTTCAGGCTGTTTGAGATAACAGAATGCCTAAAAATCTATACACTATCTGGGAAAATGATGGTTACTCAGAAAAAAAAAATATTCACCCAGTAGAGCCTACAAACTATTTTGTATTTAATTGTTCTCCAGCTATATTTCTCAATTAATCTATCTTCTTATCCCACTAATGTGCCGAGAACAGTTGTAAAACATGCCCTGAAATAACTTAGCATTTGATACATTGGGATATATTGCTTTTGAATCTCTCTCTGGCCGGTGAGGTTTGCTGTTACGAGTTCCTTTAAAAAAAAATTGTTATGTCCATAATGTTAATTTCAGGCGGTTAGTCAGTGAGCTCGCTACGACGGCGGTGAAATAAAAAGCCCACCAGCCCCTAATGACAACGACAAAGAAGATGATTTATATTCTTCTTCGTTAGTTTTTATCAGCAGTTGGCAAACAAGCGAAGTGATGCGTGATGCTTTACCGTCCGCCACAACGCACAGTAATAGAGCTTTTGTTTCTTTTTTTTTTTTTGCCGCTCCAGTCTGAGAGACTGAGAGGAAATGAAACAAAGTTGAAGTTATTTTTAAAAAGCTAAAAGATTCGGGGCTTTTGACAAAACATTCGGGGCTTAAGCCCCATTAGCCACCCCCCCGCTCCGCCCCTGTCGATGACGTAGCTTCCTCGAAATACTGGCTTCCAAGGATCCTTCCTTGACATTGAGAAACACACCTAGGAACTAAATTGCTTCTAGGCCTTTATATATTAGAAGCCAATGGTCCCTAGTAATATTCACCTAGTCTTGAGTACTGCCCTTCTTATCTTCTGGATTTGTTAATTTCCTCTTTTGTGTTATTAGGCACTTTATTATAAGTTTCTTTGGTAAGTAAGTGTCTGCTTTGAGCATAAATGTAAATTAGGTCTGCTGCAATAATTACTCATTTTACTAACGTCATACCTCCGTCTTGACTTATATAACGGTCATACAATTAAAAAACAACAATTTCTGAGTGAATATTACATACCCTGCTGCTAAAAACAGCTTTTGTCTGGCTCTCTGTGCTACTGCCATGTTCTTCCTGGTAAATTAATAACAGTGCTGTAATGACTGTACCATATCCACAGCGATGGGAATTCCATAGAAATAGGGACAGCTTGCTGCCACGCATTACTGCATTGCAATTAAATGAATAATTAATAGCACTGCATTGTGTTAACCCCAGAATTAATTTGTAGATGTTCAAGCAGTAAAAAAAAATCAATGTCATCAGCACAAAGTGATGAGTTAGAGAAAGCATAAGTGACTTTGAAAAGTGGTGTGGTAAGGTGGATTACTAAATTATTCTTGTTCATGTGGTGCCTTTTGAGCTCTTCAAATAACAGTGCTATGTTTTTCATTTTTTCTACAAAGGGGTAAACCAGACTTTCAAAATAAGTTCTGTTACTTGAAGGCCAGGTGATAAACACTCTGGCAACTTAACATGATTGAAATAAAGAATTAAAGTCAGCAGTACTTATCTGAGCAAGTAAAGTTTACAAGGCTGTCAATTAAGAGTTAATTTGATTGAATGATCGATTTTATGTATGTTTTGATTTTCGTGTTTTACAAATTTTAGTAGATCTGCATTTCCAATTTCCCATTTAGGAAACTGTGCTTGCCAATTAAAACAATATTTTACAATATTTAAAAAGCAATATTTTAATAAAAAAGGTTACTGTACATTAATATAAACCTATAACATTTAAAAATATTGTAATAAATAAAAAAGAGATAAATGCACATAGCAAAAATGGCAACATAGTGAAATAATATAACTATATCTTCACTTAATCACTCACACCGTGATAAAAGAAAATTAATTAATAGGATTTAAATATTTAAAAACTTGTAGTTTCATATTTTATTCCAAACTGCCACACTATGTCTTTCTTAAAATACAAAAAAAAAAAAAAAAATTATAATAATAATAATCATGGCTTTTTGTCATTCTGGTGTTCAACTTCTGTCTTTGTTCACCACTGCTTTTAAGTTTCAATATTTCAGTTGTTATTTTAAAAATGTTTTGGAACACTATTATTTATTCTCAGTCGGTCTCGTTTTCTTCCTTTTTCTCTTTTTATTTGCAACTATGTGTGTGTTCTTTCAAAAAAAAAAAAAAAAAAAAAAAAAAAAAAAAAAAAGTGGTCTTTCACAACAGACATAACTTACGCCGCATCCTTGTTTTACCCCAGGACAATCATTGTGTTATTTGTTTGCTCACAGTGTGTGTGCTTGCATTTGTATTTATCTCTCTTCAGACTTGTGTAATCCTTGTTTTAACTTGGTGTCTTCCTCTTCAGGAGCTGTCAGAATTCATTCTCCTCACTTCTCTCCATCAACACTTCTCTCGCTCTCACTTTCTCTCTCTCTGTCTCCCTGAGGCAAGAAGCCTTGGGCAATTGTGCATTTATTTATCAGTTTGCTCCTTTCTGCCCTTTATATGTATTTCTCTGCCGCACACACAAACACATGCACACACTGGTGTCCTGCTGTCAGCGATTGAGATTAGTCAGTCAGTCAGAGAGAGCACATTCTCTGGGATAAGAGACAGAATGAAGGAGCTGTTCTTCACACGTTGGTCCATATGTCTCTCCTGACTGTCTTTATCCCCTTCGCAGGTGAACATTTGCATCTCTTCAACTCTCTAACACTGTAACACTGACACACATCCTTCTCAAAGCCTCACAAATGCACATGCTCACTGCATGCTATACTTTCTCTTACTCAGTTCTTATCTTTCATTAGTAAATGACCTGCACCTACCATTACTGTTCTCTTAACATATTTTTCTCATCCCTCTCAATTTCCAATTTGCACTGAACTGACATCATAATATCATAATGTTTGGCTGAGCAGCTTGGCTGTCTGCAAAGAGTTGTGCAAAAAAATAAATAAAATAATAATAATAATAATATTAATAACAAATAATATTAATAAAGTGAAATAACTATAGCACAATAAAGTGATATTAAAGTGATATTAATAAAAAGATAAAACTAATTATGTGGCAAATAAATGACTAAATGAATGAAGGAATGAATGAATGAATAAATAAATAACTAAATAAATAACTAACTAAATAAATAAATAAATAAATAAAGTATTAGTCTTTATATAAAATTGATGCCGGAAGCTGTAGCACATTTCTCTGTCTGAGACAAGTGGTATCAGTACTGTTTTTATTGTTAACTAAAATTAAACAGTTAAAAACTTTAATAAATGTTTTTTTTTTTTTTTTTTTTTTTTTTTTTTTTTTTTTTTTGAAAGAAGAAAACATTGAGCAAAGAAAGAAAGAAAGAAAGAAAGAAAGAAAGAAGTGGTGCCTTAGAAACTAACTGCATTAAATAAGCTAAATACAAATGTAAACAAAACAAAACAAAAGTGCACAACAAAAATACTATTATTATGAACGCACAAAAATAAAAGCTAATTCTATATATATAGTACAGACCAAAAGTTTGGACACACCTTCTCATTCAAAGAGTTTTCTTTATTTTCATGACTATGAAAATTGTAGAGTCACACCGAATTTGACCAAGGACCTGAACCCAATCGAGATGGTTTAGGGGTGAGCTGGACCGCTGACAGAAGGCAAAAGGGCCAAAAAGTGCTAAGCATCTCTCGGGGAACTCCTTCAAGACTGTTGGAAGACCATTTCAGGTGACTACCTCTTGAAGCTCATCAAGAGAATGCCAAGAGTGTGCAAAGCAGTAATCAAAGCAGAAGGTGGCTACTTTGAACAACCTAGAATATTTGTTAATTCATAGTTTTGATGCCTTCAGTGTGACTCTGCAATTTTCATAGTCATGAAAATAAAGAAAACTCTTTGAATGAGAAAGTGTGTCCAAACTTTTGGTCTGTACTGTATATATATAAAATATACTTACACACAGCAAAACAGTGCCTCATCATGCAGTCCTAGCCCTTATGCAAATAAGCTAGTCCTCAATCCAATCACTGTTATCAAACATGCTCAATTGACAGAGGGGTTTTTAATGCCATAATATGATTTATGGGGAGTGTGCTGCGATTAGACGACTTGTGCAGGAAGCATGCAGTGTGTCAATAAGGAATGAAAAAGCAAAGTTGTCACTGTCATCAGCTCTCCCTAAGCACTGAACACTGTTTACCATCACTCATGTGGAGTTATGGTTTTTGTGTAGTAATGAGATTTCCGGCTTATTCCCCCCTGAGGAGTTTTAATTGTAGAATAATAAGTTGAATATCAATACTAGGCTCCTGGGGTTGTGTGGTGCTTGTTAGGCCACATTGTGCTTCTACTATTGTTTTTCTACCCTATCCGTGTCTGTTTTTAGTATCTGCATGTGTTAGACCGTGAATATTATTATTATTATTATTATTTTGAGTACAGTAGACTGTCTTGGTGTAACGAAGCAGATGTATTTGCATTCTCTGCCTTTATCTCAGTCTTCTCGGGATGTAGCCATACATTAATTAAGTGCATTCATGTCTGACGTTCCTTTGCAGAGGCAACGTCTGCACACTGAGAGAGACTAGGCAGGAAGATTACAGCCTGAGGGCAGTCAAGACTCATTTCCCTCCCTTCATACTTTTTTTTTTTCACTTCATGCACTTGCAAAATCTCCAGTATGGGTTTGAGAGGTTGTGTGTGATGTGGCCTATCACCACTGACTGAGAGCCAAGACTAATACACTCTCTGCTTCCTAAATGACATGTAGATCAAATTAAATTTGAAATGATTAAATAGAAAACAGTTATTTATTTATTGTTTTTTTATAATATTACAGTGGGTATAACGAATTACACCGATTTAAAATAATCACATTTGTTTGCTTTGCAGCCTGAAATGAAAAACCAGTAAGTGGGGGAGAGTTTAAGAAGTTAGTCGGGCAGTTTGTTGTGGAGGAAATGCTGCCATTAAATATGGTTGACTTGCCCTTGTTTCGTGCCTTAATAAACAAGATCCCTACCACTGTCAATGCCGCGCTGCCTCACAGAACAGCTTTTTCTTCTTACATGGAGGAGTATGCAGTGATGGAGAGAAATTTAATATTTTTTATTAAAACAAGTATTTGACAAGAAAGACTGCCTTTATTTTTTGTAAAAACATGAATTTTCAGGAAATTGTTTTTAAGTTCAACTATAATTGTCAGGAGATAGATTGTTGATGTTACTGTTAAAAATATACTTCCAATAAAGTGAGTGTTGGCAAAACTGGTTGTCATTTTTATGTTGTTGGCAGCTGCTGAATGTAACTAAATAAAGTAACTTGTAAAGTAACTTAGTTACTTTTAAAAATCAAGTAATCTGTAAAGTAACTAAGTTACTTTTTAAATCAAGTAATCTGTAAATTAAGTTACTTTTTAAATCAAGTAATCTGTAAATTAACTAAGTTACTTTTTAAATCAAGTAATCTGTAAATTAACTAAGTTACTTTTTAAATCAAGTAATCTGTAAAGTAACTAAGTTACTTTTTAAATCAAGTAATCTGTAAAGTAACTAAGTGTGGCAACACTGGTCGTGACTGCATGTGGTCTTATTTGAGGAGTGGCTTTTTTCTCGCAACCCTCCTATACAAGCAACATTTTTTGTAGAATTTGTCTTATTGTTGCACATGAACACAATGACCACTCTTTGTCATAAATTCCTGCTACTGATTCAGAGTTGCAGAAGGCCTCCTGGTCGCCTCTCTTATCAGTTTCCTCCTGGCTCCTTCATCCAGTTTGGAGCAACATACTGATCCAGCGAGGGTGATCCTTTTTCCAGCTCAGTGATTCTAGTTTATTTATTTGTTTATTTATTTATTTTTCTGACATGTTGGTGTTATATCTTTCACTTGGATGTTATAAGTTACACAGAGTAAATGCAACTTTAGGATTCACACTGTGAGATCAACGTCCCACTGACAGGGAAAGTAAACAAACTACTCTCTAACTCCCTGTCTATACGACTGAAGAGTAAATAATTTATTAATCATCAAATCGTTCTACCTAGACAACAGACCCTTGACTAAGATATCTCTGTACATGTCTGTTTATATCTGTTGAAATTAAGTTTCAATAAATTGTGCCTCTTAAGTGAAATCAAAGAACATTTCACAGTAAATATCAGGTGACTAGCTCTTTTTCCTGTAAGACTGCAGCTGGCATATTTCACAAATTAATTAATTGATATTTATACTTTATCTGTTTCTTCTTCTTCTATGTTTTGTTTTGTTTCTACTAGCAGTGTTAGTGTCAGTATATCAGTACATGTATAGGTAACATAGATCTTGGCAACGATTTTGTCTGTCTTGATTAGTTCACTTGTTTAAAATGTAAGCTAAAAGCAAGTGAAACAATATGTACATATTTTAAGACTTAAGTCTTAATTGGTAAGAAAACTGGTACAAAGGAATCTTGCACAACACCAGAAATGAGAAACTCTCATTGAATACTAACACTGTAAGGTCACTTTGGAACTGTAAATGTCAATGTGAATGGCCCTTACTAGCAACATTTCTCTGTTGCTCATTATCCTCCCCTCTCAGACAATTTTTATAAATGACAATTTCTTATCAGATGAACAAATCAAACACCATAAAATTCTTTATCAAAGATGTACTCTGCAACTAATCTGGGTTCAGTGCTACAGGTCAATTCCTGATCAATATTCACTTGCAGTTTTTCTCCTATAGCATTGCTGAAGACTCTGCAGCTCTTTCCAGTAGCCTCTGATTCACACTTCTTTCTCTTCCCAGCCACCCCCCGATACACATCATCTTCTATGCGGCTGTGCATCCAGCTCACATTTGTGCTGAAACTGTTTGTAGCAAGCTTTTTCCACACTTTTGAAAGGACTGTTCATGGGTATTAAAATACCTAATTTTATTTAACATGCATACTCATTTTACTCACCTCAATTTGGTGGAGGGTTCATGTTACACTCTTAGAGGAAAAAAAAAATGGTTCAGTATAGTTTCCTAACGAACCTGTTTTTCTATGAGTGCAGGCTGCCATGTCTTTGAGATTCCTTTAAAGCCATTTTATTGTACACCCTTGGATCTGACTCAATATTCATGTTTCAGTGACTGCAATGTAATGGAATTATTTTTTTCAAGTGGCACATGGGAGTTGCTATAACGCTAATATATCAGCTAGAATTGGTTTGATGTTATTGTATTCGAGCCATGCGGCGTGCTCAGCACTGGAAATGAAGCATGACAAGAATCGTGAATGGAGAATAAAGAGATTTAGGAAGAGATTTAGACTTAGATAAATGAATATAAAAAGGTATAAGAAGAAATGATGAAACAACATGTGAATAAATGCTTAGCACTTGGAAACCATCATTCGACCAAGAACTAATATAAAGGAGTTTAAAAAGAGAAAGTTTCGCTATACAATAGAAATCAGTGTGCACCAACCAACCATCAGAGAATCAGAGTCAGACACTGTGAAGGAAGTGCAAGAACCTTTAAAGAGAGTATGGTAAAAACTGTAGTCAGATTTACACTAAAAAGAGAAACTACAGGCCTTAGGTTGACACAAAAAGTGTCAGGGGAAGTATTTCCCCTGGTTTCCAAGAAATGTTGACATCATCACAGCGACTGGCACCAAAAACTGTTTAAAAAAATAAAATAACAGAAAGTATTTGAATGAATGATGGACACCAATCACAACCTTCTATATTCAGCATAGAGACGACTTGGACCTGAAAAAGATTCTTGTTATTTAGGTTTTCTATGGTCAGTGTGTGAGGCTCAAAGCTTTTGAGGATTTATTTTTTTCTTTTCAAAAAGCCTTCCATGAGTACTAAACTATATTATATACGTTTCACCTACATGTTTGTACTAGATCATTCTAACTGAACAATTTTGGAAAAAGCTTTTCTCATGTTACTGATAAATAACTTTTATCAGCTGTCGTATTGTTTTCTAAATCACTATAGATAAAAACATTTACTTAATGAATAAATGTAAATGTGGATTGATCAAGCTCCCCTCGGTGAAGCCAGGTCCTTTGCGCCCTCTAGAGGATATTCTTCAAGCTTAACATCAATGTAAACTTAATGAGCATCTCCTTCCCATATATGAAACAGACAAAAATGTACACATGCACTCACTGGTTTCCATATTTTAGGGTGGGGGGGGGGGGGGGTATCCATAAAAGTAATGGTTTTAAAGATATGCAACCTGTATTTTCTACCCCCTGACACTAACCATCACACCAAATCTTGTCTAGTAAGAATGAACCAGACCTCTGTTTGCCTCTTGGGGACCCATTGGCATTACTTTCCTTTTGGGTACATTTTGTCCCCATAACATACTACCAGGTACACACATAGGGAGAGTAAATAACTCTAATAATGACAATAATCCACTTCCTATAATTAGTTTGATATCAGTGACCTCCAAGTATAATTAGCTAAAGGAACCGAGGAGGCAGTTGTAAACAATGAAGATAAAAATGAATAGAGCGATCAAGATAAATCAGCAGGTGACAGGAAAAGCTAAGCCACAGTGCTTCAAAGCTCCAGTCTAGTTTATTCCTCCATGGAGTTCATTATAAAATATTACCGTGTGAGGCAGACCAGAGTTTAGGGGATGGAGAGAAGACTTTGATAGATTAACTCCAATTAAACCATTCAATAGTCAGCACTGCTCAAGCTTTATCACGGTCACAATTACGGTGAAAGGTACTTTCCATTAACTGTTCCACTATGTGGAGTGTCAGGCATATTAGCATGTCGCTATAGTTGGCTAGTTTTGACACAGTAAAACAGTGGTGTCCAATCCTGCTCCAGAAGGACCATCGTTCTGTAGAGCTGCAATCTGTATCAAAACACCTGTGTGGATGTTTAGTAACCCTAAATACCTTGATTACTTGTTTGAGTGTTTTTAATTAGGGTCGAATTCAGACTTTTCACGACACTGACCCAAGACTGGACACCCCTGTAGCAAAACATAGGATGGCCCCGAAGTGCTCAACAAAATAATTCTGAACAAATGTGTTATTGTGTTTGTGGAATTGATTTGTTTTTGGATTATTAGGGAATTCTCATAAATTCAGTCTTTATTTTGTTTTTATTTGTTTTGTTAGTATAGCTGCAAATAGCTAGGGTGTTATTGGTGAGCTTGCTTTGCATAAATTGTCAAATAAAAAGCAAAATATAAATTGGATGCATAATGTATTGGAATAGGTAAACAAACCAAGCGTGTTAAATGGCAATGGTGTTAAATGATTAAATTCCCAAAACCGGCAAAAGTGTTTCCCTCATAATCACAGTCGGAAAAAATAATCAGTATGTTGTGTTCTAATGAATGCTGAACTGACAGTTTCTTTTATAGGGTGATGATGTTCGCATTTATCTTCATAAATAACCAGCAAACAACGGCTAAATGCAAGTGCTTCACATCTTTTAAATGCAAAAATGTTGAAAAATAAAGGCATATCTATACCAGAAACCAGTTATTTTCGTTATTATGAGAAGAGAAATTAAGAATATTGCTTTTGATCAAGCAGTGACTTGCATGCATGCACACACATTTGAGTCTGTAAACGCTTTAACCTATAAATAGTGTTACTTTCATCTGAGGGGGCCGTCCAGCACCAAATGCCTCTCTGACCTGTACACAGTTCAGACTGACATATCTTTCATGTGGGGCGATATCGAAACCAATTTTTCCTCTGTGAATTAAAAGAGAAACTGCTAGGCTTTTATCTGAGACAGGGTTCAGTATTTAAACCCCTCTCACCTTCAGACCTGCTCTTACATGCTACTTTGATCTCTAATGAAGTTCATGTACAGTTCATGTACAGTACATCCAGTTTCACTGGAGGCCATTTCAAGAAGTGGACCTTTCATTGATTCAAATGTTTGTGCTTTACAAATTATGTGCTTTACCACTTAATTCCCTTAGCTCACTGAAACTGTTGTAAAAGACCAAACTAGTAATAGTGAACCAGCCTGGAAACAATACTAGATGTGTGTCGCTTCAGGAGGAAATCATCAAACCTCTTGTGCTCATCCACACCAAATTGCATCCAGGTTTATCCAAATGTGAATCTGACAAAGTTTTATTATTTTGATTGTTGAATCAATATAAAACATCAGAAAAACCATACACCTGGAGTTGGTTTTGTGTACAAACACGAAACTGTAGGTAAACAAATGAAAGGTGAAAGTGTTTTGAAGTCTTAACATAATATTGTGCAAGGAACTATGAGAAAATATGTCTTTATTAATCAGTTATTTTCTGTGTAACCATAATTTGAGTGAAAATAATTCACTGCAGTATTTTTGTAGGCACAGGCAATTTTTTTTCCCAATAAGCCTATGTTTCAAGGTCAGTATTTACTGTTGTTTAAGAAAAAAAAAAAAAAAAAAAAAAAAAAACTTTATTGAATTCAAAATCCTCATTGTGTCTCACTGCCAACAGAATTATAAACTCCCAAACTGATTAAAATGAGGACTGGGGGCTAAATAAATTGGATATAGACATTAGATGGATGTTAGCAACTTCAACAGATGCACAAAGAAACTGATATGTTTTTTACAGCTTTTTCAGGTTAATGAGAAATGCTAAATATGTGTTTACATTCATATAAATGTTGACAGATTGTCTCGTGCTAAGCCTGATTCATTATTTCAGCTGCTACATGTGTACACAAATAAAATCAAATCTTTTGCTTCTTGTCTCAAAGGGCCAGGACACACTTCACATGTCGCACATAAATCTCAAGCTGGAATGAAGCCCAGAATTTCCACTCCCAGAGAGAGTGAGTTTTTAATGATTTCTTAATGATTTTTCTCATACCCAAAGCTGGTATCAGTACAACAATACAGTGCAAAGCAACACTGCAGAAATCGGAGCCATGCCAGTGTTTATGCTGCTTTACATGCTGTACTTGGGCATGAACCGACACACACAGCCACACAAACTATCACTTACATCTACATATCTTGCTCTTTCTCTCTCACACACACACACACACACACACACGCACACACACACGCGCGCGCACACACACACGCAGGAACACTGAAACAACTGTGTAATCACATACTTTTGAATTCCTGAATTATAATTTTTGATCTCTCTTGATCTCTAACAGCAGGGGTCTTCAACAGTGGTTCTAAGGCGAAACCACAGGGGGCAATTACTGTTTGATCTAATTTTTGTGGAGAAAAAAAAATAAATATGAATTAAACTAAAATATAATAAGCTAAAGTTCAGTCATGACTAACTGTCCCACATTTAAATAAGAAAGGCTACAATTATAAAATGTACCCGTAATATTAAAATCCTGAACATTCTAAATGATGCAATGTTTTAATTCTGTTGAAAATCATTTATTTTAGTTTCCAGTTTGACCTACACAGTAACTTATACAACAAATATGACTTTCGTGACTTTTTCTTTTTACTGCAACAGATGACGTTTAAAAGGAAGTTGATATAAAACCAGTTATTCACTCTTACAATTTAAAATTCCCTCATATATATATAAAAATCGGGTGTGCTCAAAAAGTCATACTATCACATTTATCAATGAATACACAATTAATTATCCCACTGTTTTGTTCTTTGTTTTATTTGTTGAGAGCTATTAACATTGTTGTTGCTTTGTTCAAATTAATTTATATGAATACAATGGTAAAAGCTTAAATACAAACACACACACACACACGCACACACGCACGTACGCACACACACACACACACACACACAAATAAAATAAATAAAAATAAATTCATAGGTCATAAGATAAAAATGAATATCAGCTCACTGACATCATTCATATATATCTATTTTTTTTTTTATATTATTGTATCTCTATATGGATATTGTCCACCAGCAAGTCATTTTCTTGAAAAAGACCCTGACAGACACATAAATTAAATTCGACTTTTCCCATCTTCTTCAGATAGTCCATTCATATTGTGTTCATAACACACTCCTTTTCTATTTTATCACTATTTCCCTTTTAATCATTTTGAAGGTCACGTGATATATATGATAGATGTTGGACTGAATGAAAGACCCAGAAGAACAAAGGATTTACTCTCACTCACACACATACAGTAGACTGTAAATGGGGAATTCAGGTTCTAAGGGAAAGTCTCCAGTGAGAGCACAATGTGCCGTTGAAGTAAAGTGAATAGAGGATGTGTGCTGTACTTACGGATGTGTAGAGTGACAAACACTTGCCGCACGCATTAGAGAAGTCCATGTTAATATTCAGATGTATGCAAGTCATTTTCAGTTTTCTGAGAAAGATAATTTGAAGCTGACAAACTTCATACTACAGGACATGAATTGAATTGTGGGAAAAGCTGTCTAGAACTGTGCCCGATTTAATTTGACAGAAAATATGCCAACAGTATGAATAGGTGTCATTAGGCCGACAGACTGGTTAGGTTTCTTTCAGGGTTTTTGTGCCTGTTTGCAAGTGTATGTAAATATGTGAAACAAGTGTACCCAAATTAGAGTTATTACTGTATACGTAAGCAGATTATTTTTTGTAAATCTTGAATTCTGTCAGTATATTTGTAAACAGACATTAAAAAATAAATAAATACATTGTTTATATATATATATATATATATATATATATATATATATATATATATATATATATATATATATATATATATATATATATAGATTTCTGAAGGATCAAATGACATAAAAAATCAGCTATATGTATATATTTCAAATAAATGCAGACTTGGGCAGCATAAGAGACTACACACTTTTGAATGGTGGTGTAGCTACTGCATTTCAAGGCAAATATCTGATCACATTTTACAGTACCATATCAGGTAAACAATTTTCTGACAACCCTATTGTGTATACCATGCACAACATACACATTTTCTGTATGTATAGAATGCCTAGATAAAATCAGACTAAAACATGGCAAAAAAATAAAAAAATAAATCAGAAATCAAAATGCTTATCAAAAATAAACTGAAATTTAATACTTGATTTATATAAAAAATACAAACATGCAAACGTTTAATCTTGACACAAACGTGATTTGGAAGTGGATCTTGAGTCTCCTTTTGAAGCTGTAAACAGGACTCCCCAGACTTGTGTGCCACCCCTTTTCACTCTTTCAGATTTTGCCATCTCTCTCAACAGAAAACCAATGTCAGTTTGATACTGTGCACACACTCGTAGAGCCACAGCTGCATAAAGAAGCTCTTCTCAGTCGTACCTGCCTGCCCACATATGTCATTCTACATCTCCCTCTTTTTTATACATTTCCTCTCGCTTTCCTATACACCTCTTGAGCGTAGGGCATGATGATGAGGCGTTTCTTGTCACAGAACCTATAATATATGTCTGCTAACATATCATTTTCTGTCTGAGAAGCAAACACAACTCAGCCTTCCTTAAACTTACGTGTCAAGAGGATTCAGCTCACATCTGTACTAAAACACCTTCTTCCTTTTTTCCAGGTACTTGTCTGTCTGTCAAGACAGCGACTGCCGGTATGCTTCATTCTGCCCTTCCTCTTATTAACACTCGTATAATTGCCTCAGAGCTATAATGTTGCCTGTCTTTTTTCAGCTGAACAGCCTTTGCAGGGGCTGCAATGTCTCGATTCTGAAAATGGCATAATATACTTGTCACTTTCTGAGTGGAAAGGAAATATAGAGATTTGAAGTGAATGTGTGAGTGTGTGTCTGCCCTTTCTGAGAAACTTATTCATCCATGCTCTTTGAAGAAACCCATTACTGCCATACCCACACACAAGAGTGTTTTACTATAGTTCTCATGGGTATACCATTGTAAAACAAAAGAAGAGATGAACGGGGAAATAAAGCAAGAATCCTTGTAATAAAAAAACGTTAGAAACCAGAGAAAGTCATAAGAGGGTTGTATGCTTTGTGAATTTATTATAGGACAAATTAGGAAAATACTGTGAAATAAAGAACACATACGTTTCCACACACATATGATATAATAATAAGATAAATATACATGGGATGTATATATATATATATATATATATATATATATATATATATATATATATATATATATATATATATATATATATAGAGAGAGAGAGAGAGAGAGAGAGAGAGAGAGAGAGAGAGAGAGAGAGAGAGAGAGAGAGAGTAATATATATATATATATATATATTGTTTTTTACCCTGTACCCTTTTATGAGTCGACCAAGCATGTGATATACTGGTAAAAATGTGATTGTACACTTTTACGAGTGAACCAAACAATGTGATAAAATGTGAATCTTACCCAGTGGGGGTAAATAAGACCTAACAGGAGGAATGATGAAAGGATTAGGATGGAGTTAAAGGTCAGAGTAAAAAGGAAAGTGAAAAGGGGAGACTCTGAATATAAAGAAATGCAGAGACAGAGTGAGATGTGTTTATGAAAGGCTGGATGGATCTGGATCAAAGCTGGATTCCTGAATCACAGCCAGAACAGATCACTAGCTGGTGATCAACATATACTGATGCAAATTTAACACATGCCTTGTTACTGTTCTGTCAGTTCTGTCACAGTGTAAAATAAAACATCAATATCAGGCTGTTATTACATCAACCTTTAGTCACTATGGCCCCAAGCTTCGAATCTCTCCCCCAGACAACCTACGAGCTGTCACATGCTTTTAAAAAGGATCTGTCATCATCACTCCCAGACCAAGAGAAGGACTTAATATTATTCTTAAATGAGTAATAAGAGTTTATACCAAAATTAATTTTTAAATCATCCTCTGTAATTCACAAAATATATTCCCCTCCTGCTTTTTTGGCAAGCTCCACTAAAGAAATATAAGCAGACTATTTTAGCAGTTAGACTCTCCTTGAACTCTGTATTGCCCACAATGGGAACTAAATCTGAGCACAGCTAATGTGTTTTGCAGTTCCTGACCTCAACATAGTACTGCTGGGATTCAGAGTATCATGAGAGGTTGCACAAAATCAGTGTTTCACGAGTGTTTTTATCTTAGCCTTTTGCCTTCATTTCTGTTTCTTTCTTTTTCTAAATGATAATCATCTGTTTTTATATATACATTTAAAAAAATGTTGACATTTTTCTTTAATGTTCAATGAGCGCCATCAACACTGTAAAAGAAATTAATAAAAAATAAAAAAAATAAAAAACCCTACAAATGATTGAGGTCAGACAATTCACTCCCAGATAAATCTTATGACCTTTTGTCCTGCTTTCTCTTTGCCTCTCCCCCTGTGTCTGCTAAAAAACAACAAAAACGTGTTTTTCACTCACAACTGTGACTTTGTCTTGTAATATTATGTCTTGTAACTTTATTTCCTGCAATTGCGACTTCATTTATCATGTGACTTCACATTGCTTCTTAAAATACATTTTCTACTGAAATACTTTTTTTTTTTTTTTTTTTTTTTTTTTTTAGTTAGGACACACATAATAGACTCTAGTGAGTGTAACTGGGTTGTGTGTTAACAGAGAGGTACGCTATGGAAATGTTGTATAAACAGCATTCAACATCCCTGAAGCTCGCCTGAGGCCTCAGTAATACTCACGTGCTGCAGGTCAGAGCTGCTGGTGCTATTCAGAGCATTTCATTATCTTAAACTTGGACTGAGGCATGTCACCAAGGGCAAAAGGACTCTGACTAACTACCGAGAAATGAAGTCAGAGAACAGTAAGCTATGTCAGCAAGACATAGACATAGAGACACACACACACACACACGCACGCACGCACGCACGCACACACACACACACACACACACACATCAGTGGGACTTTAATGCTAAATTCAACTCCTTCAGGGATCTGTCAACCATGTAAGAGTTTTTGGCAAACATTCAAATGCCATGTTCTTACCTTCTATCAGTCTTTCTGTCATTCTTTCTCGTAGTCCTCATCTTTCTTCTCTGTCACTTGTCATTACTGTCTGTAAATGCCAGCAGATAAAGCCGCCATAAATCCACTCCTGCCCTGCGCACCTTTCAAATTCATCTTCTTTTGTCTCACACACAAAGAATAGATAACGTCTTGAGCAATGCATAAAAAAAGATTAATTTTAAATATGTATTCATACCTAACACCCCTACCTTGTTCCAAACCTGTATGATGACTTCTGCAGAATGCAATATATATATATATATATATATACTGTATATATAATACACATTCTCTCTGCATTTTTTTTTTCCATACAGTGAAAGTCAGTGTATTGTAATGTTGACTTTCATTGCATGGACAAATTTAAATACAGCTGGAGGGGAAAAAACAACAATAACCTTGATATACTTCATACAGCTTAGGAACGAAGGTGAATAAAATGATTCAGCATTTTCATTTTTGGGTGAACTATCCCTTTAATCCTTTAGATTAATGCATGTCTGCGAGAGAGCTACAATAATGGAAGAGCTTGCTCGAATAATCCAAAGTGTTTAAGCAAGATTTCAGTCTCGTCTGTCTAGAGAGCTCTGAAAAGTCACATTATTCCTCTTATCTCTTAACTGTGGGTCTGTTTTGCTAGGGCAGAATGTATGTGTTGTAAATATGCAAATATCAAATATAAACCAAACATATGCTAACCAGCCAGGTTTTCATGTACACATTGATTACTTTCTTTATAATAGACAGTTGACTAAAAGTGCAAAAGCTATCAGAGGTAAACCTCTTTGCATATTAAAATAAGCAGTCTGTCATATTCTCTGCTTCTCTTGTGGGTTTATACAATGTGCTGCCGCTCTGATGAAGTTAACAGACTAATTAAGACTAAAGAAAACTTGTTTCCCAAGGGCAGCCTCTCCAATCCCTGCTAATTAAATCTAGGAAGTGTGAGTGATACACAGCCAGATCGGATGTGATGGCACATTCCTGGGTGAGGCAGAGACAGTCTAAGGAATGAGAAGTGAGATAGAGGCTTGATACCCATCGTGATGTAATGGACAAGTCATTGCAGAACTCACTGAGAAATAAATGAACTAAAGAAAGAAAAAAGCAATGTTCTGACAAAAAAGAAAAAGAAAAAAAAGCAAGGATAATGTAATAGAGCACTTAAGATGTGTATACATTGTGTGATTCATTTTATTTAGTTATTTTTTTATATATATCCTGTATGATTGATTGTCAGTGTACACAATATGACCCAGTTGGATTTTGGTTAAGAAGCAAGACAGACTGTACGATATGAACATTCTTTTATGTCAGACATTATATAAGATTTTGGTCATGACTTACAGCGTTGACTGGGTGTTTTACATCATCAGTCGTGCTCTGACATCCTCACTGAAAAATGGTTCAGTTAACCATCCATAACCTCAGTACCAAAGTATAACAGTGCCATTAAAAGGTTTTTAAAATGATTTTTTTTTAAAGAAATCTCTTATGCTCACCATGGCTACATTTATTTGATCAAAAGCACAGTAAAAACTACTATGAAATATTTATTACAATTTAAATAACTCTTTTCAGTTTGAATATATTTTAGAATGTAATTTATTCCTATGATGGCAAAGCTGAATTTTCAGCAGCCATAACTCCAGTCTTCAGTGTTGCATGATCCTGCAGAAACCATTTTAATTAATATACTATTTTTGCCACGCATGAAACATTTCTTATGAATGAATGAATACGAATACAAAGTTGACAAGAACACCATTTATTTCAATTTCCCATAAAAAATAAAAATAAATAAATGACACAAATCACTTTTAGGAAATCGCATCAGTATACACCTCTTTCCAGCTGTTCAGTTGTAATGTCCATTTGTAGGCCAACCTGGAAGGCTAATTCTGCATGTGTTCCCTCTTGAATATTTTAGAATAGCAGTGAGTAAAACAGCAGTGAGTAAAAAAAGCCCGTGGTTAAGAATACTTGATAAAACTTCTCTAAAAATTACACTTCAGGCGTACCTCGTGAATTTCGAAGCTGCTATGTTTTTTTTTAAATGTATTTCTTCATTGCTTCGACAGGCCTACAACTCTACTGCTACTGCTACAACACTACTGCTCATGTTCTGTGTGCTTGGCGAATGATGAGGAATTAATTGGACAACTACTGTGGACCATGCATACTTTATGTTATAGAACAAAACATAAAAAATCTTTTCAAGTAACATTAACCACAGATCTTAATTTAGTCATAAAAACGGATATAACAAAAACCCATAGGAAATTGCAGAGGGAAACCATGCATCAAAATGCTAATTTTGCTCCTGGTTTTAGGACTACAAACTGAACAAGTATATTGTAGACTGGCAAATTAACATCACATGGGAGGTCTTGTGTGCAAACATGTCCTTGGGTAGATTCAGTTGTGTTGTTTTGAGTACACAAAAACAATAAGAGGGTTTTAACATTGTACAATTCTATTTTAGATGACATTTAAGTGAGTGCAGAGAGAACGCCTAATCTCCTGAGATGTCACCGCAAGGCTAATTGTAACTATCATATTCTATATGCTCCATTTTTTTTTTTGCCTTTTATTATATCACATTACATAAGTCCATAAAACGAATTCTGGAGCACAAAAGGTAGAACACATAGAAGACAAAAAGATCATTATTTCTGACCAGCAGACCACCCAAGATCATTCGTAATTTACGTAGCCACATACATGCTAGTGGTCAAACCAGGAATAGCAAAATCCCCCTAGGAAAACCAAAGCAGGAATTGATGGAAAATATGTAGATGTGAAATCAAGCAGAAAGTGTGATGACAAATGAAGGTTAAACGGAAAAGAATGAGCTGATAACTTCAGAACATAACTATGATATGGACATGAATAGATTTGTGTCTTCTTCATGTTCTCCTTCCAAAACCCACTCGAGGATCAATAAGAATATCCATAACATAAAATACTAATGTTTAAACCAATATCCTGATCTACTATATTTTCCCCTTATCTGAGAACAAATGTATAATACATCTCAAAATATAATGTAGCACCATGGGTTCCAAATCATGCATTGGTAAAATAACCCTTATTGTCTGGTCAGGTGACTTATCTTACTCACCTGAAGATAACTTGTCTGGTAGTTGGCACTTGCTGTGGAAAAGTCACTCCAGCTGGAAACTGTTGGTATAACATATTGGCTGCATGTTTAATTGCAGCTGTAAGGGTTTGTGTGCACACAACCAATGCAATTTAGTGCTGCACAGCTGTTCAGGTAAGAAAAATAGATTGTTGGTGGAAAAAAAAGATTTATTCACTCACAAGGAAAGGCCCATTTTCAGCTAGTAACCCTTCCATGTCAGAGTCGTAGACCTCCATTCAGTCATAGTACCAGAGTGCCAAGAGAAGGTCATTTTAGCCAAATGCCACAATAATTATAGGCCAGGTATTGTGCCCTTGGGCATGGCACTTAACCCCAGGCTCTTCCGGTGTGTTTGTCCAGCTAACAGATCATTTGTAATACAAGTTGCTTTGGATGAAAACATCTGTTAAATAACTAAATGCTCTCAGTCGATTTCTACATCTGCAGATCCTTCAGGATAACAGATAAGAGTTACTGACAGAACAACCACATAGATCTCTGGGTGCACTAAAAACCTAATATGAGTGTTCAAAACACTCACTTTATCAAAAATTCTTGATTTATCAGCCCTGCTATCGGTGATGTTTACTTCCACAAAATATTTGATTCAGAATGAACATAGAGTAGGTAAAATCACATGGGAGGTTGCATTTCTAAAATATTGGCAGTCTGTCAGGCTATACTAACAGATGACCAGAGACAAACCTTTACATACAGTACATTCACATTCTGTCTGTTAAAAGAATAGTTCCAAAAATTAAAACTTCCTGATTATTTACCCATGATCTGATTGTTTCACTAGAGAAGAACCTTATTGTTCCTTAAAATCCCTTATGAATTTTGGACAGTCAAATATGGACTATGTTGAGCCCTGTTCACTTGCATTAGATGGAGAAAAATCATGGAATATTTAAAAATCATGGAAAGTCTACCTAAAGTAACCAATGGTTGGACTAAAATTGCAAATAAACCCATATATTTAAATACAGAGAAATGCAGAATCAGGTTTTGTCCTTGCTTCCTGAGTAGAGCCAAATTTAATTGCTAACAATGCATAATAAATCAATTTCATTTCCACACTTTTCCTTGACTTTTGATGCTATTTTCACATACTTGTAATTTCTACCAATGCAGTTCCTCTCTTAATTCTTTCTTATTCTTAAGTCTGTATTAGGTGGTGAGCTTGGAATAACGGCGTTTAAAAGAATGGCGTTAGGTAACGACGTTATTTTTTCAGTAACGGGGTAATCTAATTAATTACTTTTCCCGCCGTTAAAACGCCGTTAACATTACTGGACGTAAAATACGGTCCGTTACTATGCATTGATTTAATAAACTATGTACTCCGAAACGCACCCCTGACTCACACAGCGAGTGAGCAGGTGGGTTAATAACGAGATAAGTGATTATGATTGTCTAAGGCAGAGTCATGTGTTTCATGGTAGCCAATCAGAGCCAGTGTTTTTACTTCAACAGCGCCAAACACACACACACACACACACGCACTGTCTATGGCACGAACGCAACCGCTAAAGAGAGATTCGCAGCAGCAGCAGAGATGGCGAGTCAGGAGCAATCCGATGAAAAGTTGGCATTTTCAAGGCGGAGATATAAGCACTACTTCAAATTCATTGCGGTCAAAGGCAAGAACAAGCATGTAATGTGTACATGTAATGTGATACACATGCATCTACAAAGCTAGTGGCCAAAAACACTTTTCTTACAAAGATAAGATTTGAAGTGCAGAATAAAACTCTTGCTGTCTGTTGACGTGCAATAAATATCGAACACCTGTTTGTTCTACTCATTTAAACTGACTGAAAACTGCTAAAAAAAATAATAATAATAAATAAAAAAAATAGAATGAAACATATAAATCCTAGACATATAGCAACTTGTCACGCGTGCAACACAGCAAAAGACATGAGCGCGGCTGTTAAAAATGTCCGTCTAGCACATGTTAACACAGAAAAACAATGGAAAAGCAGCATAGTAAAATGCAAATCACATTCTGTGTGAACAGATTACAGGGTAGGCCTGTTTCACACCAAGAGCTCAAACAACAGCATAACTAAAGAGGGGCGACAACATAAATACACCCTGTTTTTGGCTTTTGCATGCCATGTGAAACATGTGATATTTTTGTGCTTAATGTCAAGATTTATGTCTATGCCTGGGCTCTAGTATATATATACTGCTCTGCTGTGTTGTAAGCTGTCTGATCACATCCGACTTGTTAATGTTTTTTTTTTTTTTTTTTTTTTTTGTGAATTGAATAATTCTATTAAGAAAAGCATGCCCTGGGGTCTAGAAGGCAAGTCCAAACTTGTTCTATCTTCTTTTTTTATATCCCTTCGAAGAGGGACAGTCTTTTATCAAGCACTGCAAATTGACTAAGTAAATCAGTGGAGGCTCAAAAGCATCATAGAGGAATAGCAATGAGAATCAGACAGAGATCAAGTCTTTTGAGGGTGAATGTGTCTGTGTATGTCTGTGTATGAGTAAAAGGAGTGAGAGAGAGTTGAATTAGTGCCTATGAATACCAAATGGTCAAGTTAGACAAAAAAGCGTTTGTTGAAGCCTATGGATGGTGTGACTGTCTCACTCTCTCCTTCTGTTATGCACCTGCTCTTAATGACACCACCCAAAACAAAAGCAGTGTCTCAGAGTATCATGCTGTTCAACTGCTGCTTCTTTTCACCAAACGAAAAGCTACTTCTGAAACAGGATCAACACACATGAAATGACAGGAAGGATATAAAAGAGATGCTTGCTTATTTATATAATGGTAAGAGATTTGCATTTGTGTGCTAGTGAGAGCTACAGATAGAGAGTAAGAGAGCGAGATTGTCTAGTCAGCTCTCTCGTATAGTACAGGAAGACTCTTTGGCATACTCAAAGATGTTTTAAGAGATCTCATTTAACTCCCTTTAGTGATACCCTCTTTGCTCTTAAGACTCTATTACCTCTTCTCTCCATGGAACACTCTAGAACTCAATTCTGCACTAAAGGCACAAGAGCTGGCCCAGACCCAAAACATCTACTCAGCAAAGCTGCCCCAAATCTGAGCAAGATATACGAGCCATTCCCCCGAAATTATCAGAAATAGCAAGTCAGTTTTCACCACATTGCACCAACTACAGTAGGCACTTCAGTTGTTTTGGAAAATCTCCTAAAATTACTAATATATTGGCATGCTGTGTCTCACAGGCAAAGAGGGGGGAGAATATATATGTATATTTTTTGTACTATGTAGAACGATTTAGTGACATTATTATTAAGAAATGTGTGTGTGTATGTTTGAGGACAGTATAGGTCCCTGAGTTGTCTTTGGATAAGAATTACAAACCTATAGCAAATAAATGTGCTACACTGTAAATGTTGTATGAAAAACAATTTTACACCACAGTAATTATTGTCCACGAATTATTATCTAATATTGTTGTCTAATTATTCCATTTAAGAAATGTCTAAAAAACATATTTTTTCTTTGTTGTGTGAAATGTCATCAAAGCCTAATTCATGTTAACTGATTTATTATCGCAGTTCATGAAAACTGACATTATTTACTTATTTCCATGTTGTTCTCATCCCTTGTTATGTCCTGATTTTCTGTTAAAGGAAAGTGCATGGTTAAAATCCATTTTCCAAAAGTAATATGGTCTTGTGAGGAACAGACCGAAATGAATGTGTTATTAATAAAAATGTGTGAACACAATAAGTAATTTAACCAGCTGTGTTTCCATCACCCTTCAAATTGTGCAAATTGAAATTGTGAACTGAAAATATGCACAATGGAAACACAACAATTTAGCAAAAACTCCCATGTATCACAAACAAGATTTTACACTTGCATGAGGTTGTTTTTCAGGCAATTTGAAAAACACCTCATACATGGCTGCTCTCAGATATAAGGTTTTTTTTCTTGCAATTAATGTTTGAATAACCCCGTATTACAGTGCACACGCCTGCAGGGTCCGAAACGGCCACTCTATTCAGTGCTTGTGTTTATCCATCCATGGCACATTTCAGAAGCAGCCCAGAAGCGGCTCTCCGTACTGATTCTCTAAAGATACATGCCTACGTCTCCTTCAATTAAAAGTAATAGCTTGTGGGATGGCTCCGATATATTTAAACCTACCAACATCTGTCACCATGACTTATCGTGAGAGGAAAAAGTTTATAACATCTGTTAATGGAAACACCGTAATTTCACAAAAAGTTTTGTTTTTAATCAACATTTATACAATAACAAAAAGTTTTTTGCAAATCTGTAATGGAATTGCAGCTAGTCACTTACTATTTTTCTCTGTCAGGTAAGTACAGTACATTGGAGAAGTGCCTTGCACGCCAACTCCTGGCATGCATGCCAGTTTAGCATAACAAGTAGAATATATGTCAAAGCCACGAGCCCCTGTAAAAAAAAAAAAAAAAAAGGACAGATAAGTAATTTTATAAACTAAGGAGATGTATACGCTGCCCTAAGAAACACATCCTCTGACACTATTTCAGCATATTTCAAGCAATATTTTTTGTCGACTGTTTAGTATAAGAATTAGCAATGCCTGGTTCATGAATGATTCACTCTTGATATTTGATATTTTTAATAAATCGTTAAATTGGTATGAAACTTTCATTCACGCGCTAAATTGTTTTGAGCTGGATCTCGCTTTGGAAAATATTAACCGTAAACATTAAACAATGAGAACCCTAGATTAACCGGACATTTAAGTTGCAAATCAATTGGAACCTGCAAATGGATTATTTGTCCACACTGAATATGATCTTTACAATGTGCAGTGACGCACCTGTGTAGTTTGTGGACGGCTCTGTTCTTCAGGTTTCAAGTAATTAAAACATTATCAGTACACAAAAGCACTTAGTAAGTTACCACATTTTACCTTGGAGCATGGGCACTGCTAGGGCCATTTTTAGTCAGCCCCCTAAATTTAATGTAAAAAGTAACATGTTAAATGCCCTTCAGCTTTGGAGGAGCCTAGTGGCACTATAGCTGGCTTTTTAAAATAGAAAAGTATTTACATATATTTTCATTCTCGTTGCCTCTACAATCTTCAAACAAACTATTATTTTTATCATAGTACTATACATAGAAAACACAATGTGGACAGGACTTGCCAACACTTGTTGTTTGGTGAAATGTCTGTTTTTATTTCATGTAATTTTTTTTTTTTAATTATTATTATTTTTGCATAATAGAAACAATGATGGGTGCAAGCAATACGTGGAACTTATTTTTCTTTCACAAGCGTTTTGAGATGAAAAAAAAAAACTGAAAACAAAGCTCTTTATGCTATTACTTCACAAGCCTGTTTGGACTAATTTCATCTATTTAAATCTATCTCCACAGAGTTTGACTTAAACGGACTGCTCTGCCTGTTTATGTGTACTGATGTGCATAACTGTTTATCAGAGCAATTATTGATAAAAGCTAAGAAACTTGTATAAGAAGAAATTGAAAGAATATTGAGGAATAATATATAAAGAGAAGTACTGTGAAAATGGAAATCCTCTTGAGTTGAGAATAAAAAGCTAATTGAGTAAGCTCTTGATGTTGTACATTTTCATAATAAATTGTGAAATCTAGATCAGTGAAAACAATCAACCATCAATAAACTGTAAAACTGCTTCCAAAGCTGAAGCATTATTTTATTATTATATGATTGTATTACTCTATGTAATGAAACAAAGGATGCAAATCATTGTGATATTACTTTTCAAAATGGTTTAAAATTACTTGAAAAAAATAAGATTTTACTGAAATGAATTTACACAAAGTAAAATACCCAGACCAACCTGATCTTACTGATCTTATTGTAGGTGTTTGTAGCTTACATGATATGCTTTAGGGGTGTAACAATTCACCCTGCGATACAATTCAGGATACAATTATTTTTACAAAATGAGCTTTAAGACGAATAATAAATGAAAAGTTATGTTTCCTTTTATTATTTCTCAGTCAGAATGCTGAACATTTCGTTGTAAAATTCAAATATGTCAAATCCTAATTGAAATTTTAAAACAAATCTCAAATCATATACATAAATAAAATAAATCCCTTCAAATAAACATACCAAAGCTTTGCCTGAGTCCTTTTCATTTAAAATACAGTGGAAAAAAATATTTAACAGCTGATTCTTTGAAGCCTCATCATTCAGAAGTGAAAATAAAACAAATTTATATTCAAACATCTTCTCGACATGATGTTAACCACACGGACAAGCTGCAGTGTTTGTGGGCGGGGTCAAGTTGTTTGTGGCCAGCCAATGTAGAATAAGAGGGTTTTCCACAAAAGTGTTACCCTGTGACGTATAGCCATCACAGAAGTGGGATTCGACAACTAGTTTCGGGTGTTCAGAGTCAATTCTTTCATTTGGGAGACAATAACTTTATTTATCATGCACTTTCGGCTTTACAGCTTTGCAGATTGTTTACATTTACATACAGCTACATTACACACTGCATGAAAGGCAATTTTGGAAATGGCATAATAGGGGCACTTTAATCACAAGTGGATGATGAGTATTTTTTTTTTTTTTTTTTTTTTTTATTCGACTGAATAATTTTGAAAAGTGAAGCAGAAACAGAATGGTCTGACTTTAATTTTGTTAAAATATACACTACATAGTCATATAAACCCCCCACCCCAAATTGTATTGCAATTCGTTTAACATGTCAACTGAATTGAATCGAACATTTTCTTTTTTTTCTTTTCTTTTTTTTTTTGATATTCAACCAGCTCGAGGTGCCATGTAACATCCTGACATATATGGCATGATAAGATATATATAAATATACATATAAGTTATCATCTAAAATGTAAACCCTTATGAATAACTTTAGATATGTGCAAATGTTTTCAAATCTTTTGATTTATAGTTATCGTCAAAACTCATTCTGTTTTGTTGTAAATCATTAAACCATTACGCTGCCACAGAAGTCTGTCCGAAGTCAGTTTCATGAGCTGCCTTAGAGCAAAAAAGCTGCCTGCAAAGTCATTGCCTCATACGCAGCCAAAGTCATTTAATATACTGATTGGCAAAGGAAGTATACTTTACAAGATTGCATTCATGTGCAAACTGCATTATAATATCCTGACAGAGAGATGCATGGAATTTGCTCACATATAATACATACAGTACTCATTACAAATGTGTTTTGCGTTGTATTATATGGTGCTTTATAACTTATGTCAACTATGAGGAAAGTATACAATTGTATTTTATTCATTCACATGACCTTCCATGTACTTGTGCTTCCATGACTGGAAAATGCAACCACATGGGAAAACATGGTATAATCCTTAAAAATAATGAGCAGAATCAACAATGAACTATTTCCCACCATCAGGCTGATTTAACAGATTAAACATGGCATTTCTGTGACTGCCTCATCATTCAGGCAGCTTATTATTTCAACATGCCTTCACTGTGAAACCTGGGCATAACGCACACATAAACAAAATAAAGCAACGTACAATGACCGAATCTCTATCTGCGTGACAGGTAATTACAGGATTTGCTGTGAAACAGCAGGGTTCCTATAATGTGCTGGTTAGAAGATTATGCACTGTGATCTATGTCATTTTACATAATGTTGTTATTATGTAAAATAGCCTGTATAGGTGCCTATCCTTTGGCATGGAGCAGAGGGGGTTTTCAACTAATTCCTATGGGAATTGAGCTTCACTCTTGTGCTGTGAATTGCAGAATCAACAGCAGACTGGAGAAAGCATTGAGAGTGGCCAAGAGTATCAAAAATTTGGGGAAATACTTGACTTTATGCAAATATCATACAAAAACCGTGAACAGCAGCCAAGTGTTATAAGGTTTAGGCAGTGATGTCTGTTTGAGCATTTAAAATTTGCAGATTATTTCAGATGGATTAAGTGCTTAAATCAAATAGTTTACACATTGGATGCATTTAAGTTGTTATATATGTTAAATATATGTTTGGATGCTTTTGTTGTGATTATACTGCCTGGTGTACTAAAGGTTTGCTTTTATTGTGCAAAATATGTATTCAGAGTCATTTGAGTTGAGAGTTGAGTTCAGTAGAAGCACTTCAACTGAAACCAAGTGATGTACAACTGATGCAACTGAGATGTGACTGGGTGATTTCTGCTATAGTATTACCTACAATAATTGTGCTGCTGATTAACAAAGACAAATTGTTTTGAAAGCAGTATTTTAAATCCTCTTATGAGGAAGCACATTTGTATGAGCATGACGGTTCTACTCTGTCACTCTCTGTCTGTCTCTGTCTGAAGGTGTATGTGTTTACAAGGTATGGATTTCATGCTTCCCTGATCCTATTTGTGGTATACTGGCTGTGGAGATCAGTATCTTCACTCACAATTGTGTTTGAGCTGGTGTGAAGAGAACAAATTTAACTACTGCCTTCTCACGGTCTTCCTCACACACACACACACACACACACACACACACACACACACACACACACACACACACACCCACGCACATACACACACACGCACATGCACCACTGGCTTAAATATATGGCACTTATCACTTTCACTTTACTCAGCCTTTCACTTTGTAAGAGGAAAGAACACCACATTCCTTCTTCAATAGAAGCTTTTTATCATCTTCACTAGACATTATCTCAAAGTGACTCGCAGTGCCAATAGAAAACCCAAGTAATTTTCCTGCCAAGTAAATAGATCATAATATCTGATGGCAAAAAAGAGGGGAAGTGGGGTTAAATGTACCATTCTGCAAATGGCACAATGAGTTCATTTTTAGATCTTATTAACACAACTAAAAAGGGCACTCTCTCCAATTAAATACATTTTAATTAATCAAGAAATAACAATAATGAAACACAGACCACATCTGGAGCAACCAATTCATTTAAAACCATTTTTTTTTCTATGTGTATTTATGGTTTGATTTAAATGAAGACAGTGCATCCCTGTGGCGTGGCTGACGCAGAAGAGCGTAGGCAGTTTGAGTGATGTGTAGAGAGACAGAAGAGACTGGTGACAAAGGGAATTGATGAATAAAAAAAGTCATTCTTTTTGCTTTATTCGCATACAAACAGTATTACTGTTGCTTCATATCATTACGGTTGAAACAATGATGGCAGATGGACTATTTTGACAATACTTTTCTGGACCTTAACAATGTAACGTACTTGGCAGTGTATGGGACAGTCTCATGCATCCCTTTTTTCACAAAATGTCTTAAATTGTATTCCGAAGATGAACAAAGCTTTTACGGGCTTTGATGAAAATGATAATTTTCATTTTGGGGTGGAGTATGCTTTTAATAGTATTTTGTTTAGAAAGAAAGAAAGAAAGAAAGAAAGAAAGAAAGAAAGAAAGAAAGAAAGAAAAATAACCTAGACAATTCTGTTGACTAAAAATAAGTAGTCATGGCTACAGAAACTGAGAGCA
The DNA here is from genome assembly GCF_003368295.1 of Carassius auratus. Classification (NCBI taxonomy): domain Eukaryota; kingdom Metazoa; phylum Chordata; class Actinopteri; order Cypriniformes; family Cyprinidae; genus Carassius; species Carassius auratus. Next base: position 12,431,535 of record NC_039247.1, on the reverse strand, counting down.
TGACAAGACAAGTAAACATATACTGAAGAGTAAATAGACCTGCAGGCTGATTAGCTTGTGTGCTCTCTCTTACACTGTCAGTGCACTGAATGTCAAGTGGCTGAACAGAAACAGTGTTCATTAAAGAGAGGCCCTGTCAAAGCAAAGACAGCCTGGAAGCACAAAAGAGGTTATCGATATAAAAACCTTTAATGCTGTGATTGCTTACATTTGCAAAAAGACCTGTTTGCGATTGATGATACATGAACAAGTAGACACATGATCAGCCTTTACCATACTGTATCATTTTGTGAGTTTACAACAAATATTGTTAAACTTTTATCCACATAGATTCACTTTGAATTTCAAAAAAACCTGTCAAGCACAGGTCATGGTCATATTTCACACCCACATACAGGTGCATCTCAATAAATTAGAATGTTGAGGAAAAGTTAATTTATTTCAGTAATTCAACTCAAATTGAAACTCGTGTATTAAATAAATTCAGTGCACACAGACTGAAGTAGTTTAAGTCTTTGGCTCTTTTAATTGTGATGTTTTTGTCTCACATTTAACAAAACCCACCAATTCACTCTCAACAAATTAGAATATGGTGACATGCCAATCAGCTAATCGACTCAAAACTGCTGCAAAGGTTTCCTGAGCTTTCAAGACGGTCTCTCAGTTTGGTTCACTTGGCTACATAATCATGGGGAGGACTGTTGATCAGAAAGTTGTCCAAAAGACAATCATTGACATTGCAAAAAAGCTGGCTGCTCACAGAGTGCTGTATCCAGGCATGTTAACAGAAAGTTGAGTGAAAGTAAAAAGTGTGGAAGAAAAAGATGCACAGCCAACCGAGAGAACCGCAGCCTTATGAGGATTGTCAAGCTAAATGGTTTGAAGAATTTGAGTAAACTTCACAAGGAATGAGGCATCAAGAGCCACCACACACAGACGTGTCAAGGAATTCGGCTACAGTTGTCATTTTCCTCGTTAAGCCACTCCTGAACCATGGGCAATATCAGAGGCATCTTACCTGGGCTAAGGAGAAGAAGAAATGGACTATTGCCCAGTGGTTCAAAGTCCTCTTTCAGATGAGAGAAAGTCTTGTATTTCATTTGGAAACCAAGGTCCTAGAGTCTGGAGGAAGGGTGAAGCTCATAGCCCAAGTTGCTTGAAGTCCAGTGTTAAGTTTCCACATTCTGTGATGATTTGAGGTGCAATGTCATCTGCTGGTGTTGGTCCATTGTGTTTTTTGAAAACCAAAGTCACTGCACCCATTTACCAATACATTTTGGAGCACTTCATGCTTCCTTCGGCTTACAAGCTTTTTGAAGATGCTGATTTCATTTTCTAGCAGGATTTGGCACCTGCCAGCACTGCCAAAATAACCAAAAAGTTGGTTAAATGACCATGGTGTTGGTGTCCTTGACTGACCAGCAAACTCTCCAGACCTGAACCCGATAGAGAATATATGGGCTATATATGAGGTAAATGAGACACAAGAGACCAAAAAATGCATATGAGCTGAAGGCCACTGTCAAATAAAACCGCCTCATCAGTGCCACAAACTGACCACCTCCATGCCACGCCGAATTGAGGCAGTTATTAAAGAAAAAGGAGCCCCTACCAAGTATTGTGTACATGTACAGTAAATTAACATACTTTCCAGAAGTATTCAAATTCAAAAATAAATAAATAAATAAAATAAAATAAATAATAATTAATTAATTAATTAATTAATTAATTAATTAATTGAATAAAAAAAAAGGTTATTGGTCTTATGAAGTATTCTAATTTGTTGAGATAGTGAATTGGTTGGTTTTTGTTAGATGCAAAATCATCATAATTAAAAGAACCAAAGACTACTTCAGTCTGTATGCATTGAATTTATTTAATATACAAGATTTACAATTTGAGTTGAATTACTGAAATTCTAATTTATTGAGATGCACCTGTACACACACACACACACACACACACACACAAGACAAAAATTATTAGTTGATTAGCTTAATTATTATAATACTGATTTCTCGCTAGAAATAACATCAAAAGTGCAAAAAGAAACATACGTTTACACACAAACAGACCACCAAACATAACTTTTAGATGCCTTCTTTATTTTTTCATCCCAGCCATCACGGAATGGAATGCACAGATTGTGGGATATCCAAGGCAGCGGAGGATACATCTATGTTGCCTTCAAAATTCGATCAGAAGAAGGTACCTCTGGAGACAGGAAGTGAAGCAGAATTTGAATTTCAGACGTGCATTGATGCCTTGAAATTCTGCCTGATACACATATGCATGAATTTAGCATTGGTTTTTAGACTTTTTTTTTGTTATTATTGGTTTGTAGACTTTGATATATGGCACTTTAAAATAGGGAAAAACTAAACCCCTGTTAATATGTTGATTTAAAGAATTTAGAAATTCTTAAAAAAAAAAAAAGGTTTCAGGTTGTGTAAGCAAATCCTTTCTTAATTTGAAATGTTGTAATAATAGTTTACAGTAAAGGGTCAAAATATAGGTGATTTTTAATAAGACGACAGAGCAGCAGCAAGGACTGAGACTGTCACGGCAACCAGATACATTGGAACATAATGTTAGACATAAAATTAAACATTTGTCAAGACAGTTTTTAAAGTATTTTTTTTTTTTTTAATAAAGCAGTCAATTTAATGTGACAGAGATCCCCTGCATGAGGGTCATATAGATAACAGGCTTTCCACTACGCAGTTCTGTTTTGGATGTTATATTGGTACAGTAGTTTGAGTTGTCTGACCTATGTTGCAGCCTGGAATTAAACCAAACCAGGCTGGTTTTGCCTGGCCAGAAGAGAATTGGCCCTCTGACTGAGCCTGGTTTCTCCCAAGGTATGTTTAATCCATTTCTGTTACTGATGAAGTTTTGTTTCCTTGCCACTGTCACCTTTGGCTTGCTTGGTTGGGGACACAATTTCTGGCAACATTGTTGACTCGAATGCACAGACACCACTGGAAGAAAACAGAACTGAGCTGGATAATGTTGCTAATGTCTGAATCAACAATGAACTGACTTTTACTGATAAACTGACTGTTTTCTATTGTCTTCTTGCATTATCAGTAAATTTATTTTTTCCTGTTTAACACTGTAAAGCTGCTTTATAGGTGATAAATAAAGGTGACAACTTGATATGTAATCTAAGGCACATAAGAGAAGAAACTGGAGTGGACAGCCCTGTGAATGCTAATGTTTAAGGCTTTTGATTTACAATAAACAATGTTTTTTTTTTTTTTTTTTCAGCCATCAGGATTTATTGAGCTCTTGATTTAACAACAGGGGGTAACATCTTCAACTCAGTCTTGGTTTTCACACTCACACACATATGCACACTCACACACATATATTGTTAGCTATTTAGCACCTGCTCAGAATACAAACACTCCAGGAGCTCACGTATCCTGGCAACAAACTGCACAGTTTCAGAAAGTTCTGGAGGCTGAGTATCCATGCTGAAATCCATCAGGAATATAGTGTGTCTGATGACTGCAGCCTTCCTACCCATTTTAGTTCTGACATGGAACTCAATGAGTGGAATAAATATATAAGGAAAAATTATGAATTGACCAATAGTGGTTGTTTTTTAAGCAAGCTACACACATGCAATATGCAGCAGCCAGATTAATTAAAATCGGATGAGATATGAAAGGCACACTTAACTATGAATTAAAATGAAGATGTTTTAAATAGGTTATTTTAACTCAAACTGGTGAGTCACACTAAAGATGGTTGAGTTATATTATTCATACAGTTCGAACAGAGAAACCTCTAGGTTTTTAAAGTGTACTTTCACCAATATTCCCCTTCTCTCTTTCTCTCTCTCTCTCTCTCTCTCTCAGGGAATTATCAGTTATATCCATTGCTTCTACATTCTAAGTCTCGCATTCGATGATGACACACACAAACCAGGATGAAGACGAGGAAGCCAACTCTGAAAGAAAAGCAAGCGTTTTGGATGCTATAAGAAAAGAGGAAGTCAATTAGAACTATAGGAAAAACAAAGGGCATGGAGAAATCAAAAGTTTGTAAACTACCTGCGACATCAGCAAGCAACGATGACATGATCAGCTGAGAAAAACAACAGTAGCTGATTACAATCATAAAATCTATGAAAATGAACCCTAAAATACATGTCTGTAAAATCACCAACAACTTCCAGAAAGCTGGGGTGATGCTCTGTCAATCTACAGTCCACAGGTGAATTTGACACAGAAATACATAGAAGCTACACAGCAAGATGCAAACCTCTTATCATCGCCAAAAAATAGAAAGGCAAGATTCTTCACAAATGTGAGCCAGTAGAGTTTTGGAACCGAGTTGATGGACCGATGATACATAGATTAACCTTTATCTAAGTGATTGGAAAGCAAAAGTGTGGAGGAAAAATGTGAACCGCAAATGATCCTAAGCATACAAACTCATCTGTAAAGCTTGGTGGAGGTGGTATCATGGCATGGCTGTCTCTATGTAACCCCTCTCACCCGGGTCTCCGGCATGGGAGGCAGACGCACTAACAAGGAGGCTAAATGGCTACAGCCACTAGCGTCTGTCGCTAGTGCGTCTCTTGAGATCGGGGAGTGAGGTTTACCTGCACAGCACTACTCGCTGGCCTCTGTTACATCTAGAACAGGAACTCGTAATTTTAATGATGACTTAATAAATGATGGAAAAAGCAGAATGAATAAGGAAGGGTACAAAATTATCTTGGATACATATATTCACGAAAATGCCACCAAACTCATTTCAAAGCACTTTATATTGGATCAGGACAATGACCCAAGATATCCTGCCAGAGAAAAGCATTTCAAAGCATAAGACCGAGAGTTGGTGATGTCTATGGTTGCAGACTCACTGCTCTGATTGTATGCAAGGGATCTGTAACTAAATATTAGCTTTTAATTGTAAGGGAAACAGGTCAATTTAGCTCAAAGGGAATCATTTAAGATTTTAAAGGGAATTTGAACAGAATCACTGTTTCACGGCTGTTCACGGAGACGCGCCTGCGGTTCAGTGAACGAGCCGTTTAACATCAAATCTGCGCTGGATACTAATATCCAAACTATAGTGAAAACACTATCAATTAGCACAGTAACAAGATCGGCAGTTTAAGGCATTAACTTGTAAGCACAAAACACAAGATACTTCTCTTTTCAATATGAATAAGGCTTTATTAGATAAATCTAAGACATATAAACTAATCTAACACATAAACGCACGCACACACACATTCACACAAGTTGCAGGAAGGTCGAAAGTTAGGGAAAGATGAGTTTAAGAGAATGGAAATATGGAATCCCAAGTTAACAGCAATACGTTAAATTGCATAAACATGAACAACCATCAATCACGTAATTAGCGCTCGCATTGAGTTCCTCAATGGGGTTAAAATTATATTAGATACACCAGTAAAGGTCACAGTCTGGAGGTAAAGTTACTTGCATCTCCTGTGAAGAAGGAGCCTCGGTGAAAGGGCTATCCCGAGGTCGTTGATTGGCTGGAAGTTCAGTCTCTGAAGTGACGTCTTGGGAAGCCCGTGGTTGTTGGCCGTTGGCTGAAAGTGCAGAGTCGTGTTCGCTGGTTGAAGTTGAATGGACGTTACAAAACTTAACTCAGAACACGAAACTCTCAAACGGAAAAGAAAAGAAATAAAGTTTGACGAGACTAGGTTGTGTTCCTTCTCATAGTAGCAGCAGGCAGGCACGCTGGAACCGCGCTCAAAGAACAATGATGACTACCGCATGGCTAGATGCTACAAGCTAAAGCTAGGTAGCAAAGCTACAAGCTAAAAGCTAAGAGCAGGCATGACTGATAGCACGAGCAATGCTAGAACTAAAAGCCGACATGGCTAATAGCAGCAGCTAGACTAGAACTAAAAGCAGACTAAAAGCAAGGCATGACTGATGTCCAAGCAATGCTAGAACTAAAAACCAACATGGCTAATAGCAGCAGCTAGACTAGAACTAAAAAGCAGACTAAAAAGCAAGGCATGACTAAAAGCGAAATTACATCGTGTCCAAAGTATTTAAAACTTCCTGTTGGCCACCCCTCAAATGTTGCCTTGACCAATCAGATATGTTCTTGGGGTGGGTATCATAAATCATTTGTTTATCTTACCAAGCATGTGGTTCTTGCCTCACAGGGTCTAATTTTGGACATGATTCCTATAACATGATTATGCTATATTTTACAAATAAATGATTGTCAGGACAATATCAAGCAAGAAAATGCGATTATTTGAATACTAGACATGACTAGGTATCCTATAGTTATCAAAAGACATACACAATAAGTGATTATACATGATAGTCAAATGTGTGGGTTACACGTAAATGAATATGGAGTTAAGCAATGGAATGATTCATTCATAAGTCTTTTTTGAGTTCATTCTGGTCCATATATAATGTATAAAAAGGGTTTCTTTGCCATTCTCTGGCAAAGGACTTTTCTGTGAAGACAAAGGTTTAAAGCCCTTCCCCCTTAGGAATTTCAGTCTGGTTTCACTGGCTGGGGGGGAAGTCAATGCAAGTATTTAACTTGATCTCCTGGGTTTACATGTGATGTCCAGCGTTGCATTCCAATCACGAACAATAAATTTGACAATCTCTTCTTCGAATTAAAATTGTCAATAATTGTTCTATTGGTGTTAATGTTGAAAGCTGTTGTGTGAACAAGTTGGTTCCTGTGGCACTAGAACTGATTTATGACTTCCTGAGGAATTCAGCTCATGTTTCAATGCACACAGCTCTGATAGACTCTTTGATTTGTCTGATTTGACTCATTTCTGCTACATATATCCCCCTTTCGATCGGCGAGGTGTTTAGGTGAAGACATCGTCGATCGCTGGAGAAACAAAGGCAGAAGAAGCAGACAAACACAGCAAACAGCAAGACAACACCTCCATGACAGTTACTGTACTGGTGCAGGCATCAGGTTATTTAGGTACACGTGGTTAAGTTCAATTAGTCAATGTAGTTTAGCACATTGAGGATAGTTTAGATGGTCTTGGAAATTGTTTTTATTTTGATTCATCAATCAAATTTGTGGTTAACTTTGTTTGGTTCTTCTAGGTTGTCTTACTTTACATGTTTACCATTAGTTTTCTAGTAATTTCATTTTCAATTCAATGGATTGACCTATCATGCATGGAGCTCTCTGGCTTCCATTCAGTTTAGAGTGGCTGGCGGATATTAGGTGTTGCGAGTCAATCCTAATATCAGACCTTCGACCCCCGCAGGGTGTCTAGGCGTTTCACCTACTCAGGAAAGAGGGGAAGGAGAAGGATAGGTAAAAGAAGAACAAAACAAAACAAGGCTGCTGTGGGTTTTCCTAGCATGTGTTACAACTACTATTGAGCTAGGATGTCAGGTGCAGCTAGTGTGTCATGAACCTTAACTTAGTGTCAGGTGTTCTACCTATTGTGAGGATGGCTGCACGTTTCTTCATGGTGGGTATGTGTAACTTTGTTACGCTAAAAGTTGGATATTCTACCTGTGGGAAGAATATGTTTGTTGACTGTGTTATCAGTAGATGTGTTTACCTCTGGGTGTAGGTAATGTTGTGTGTTACTGGTGTAGTGCATGTGTGGTCAGATCTGTTCAAGTCTGTGTTGTCTCCCCCTTTTTCTAGCATGTCACTGAAGACTGGCTCTCTGCATCTTTGGCTTGGATGAGGGCGTGTCCATGGTCTAATGAGGGGTCAGTCCAGCAAGGCAGGAAGTTCTTTAGCACGCCGTCGGAGGCAGTTTGGCACGGCTGTGTGAAGCTGAGTTGCAAAACTTGTCTCCTATGTTGCATTCTTCTTGTGATGCCTTCTGGCTGTAGCAGACTTTCTGACCTTCTGTGCTCTGGTGGTTGCTGTTGCACAGACAGGGAATGTGGTACTTGGAGTTGGAGTTCATTTGACAGTTTGTTAGTGACTGAGGTGATGTCCTTTAGTACCTCAGATTTTTCATCAACAGTTGGCCGTGAAAGACTTGTTCATTCTGGGTTGTTGTTGAACAGGTGCTTGTCATCTCTGATGCGGTGCACCAGGTGATCACCGGCCTTCCGTTCTGTCACTGGTCACAGCGAGCATGACTCAACTTTGTGGTCACCTGCATGTAAATTGTCTTGAAGGAACTCTCTTAGTTGTTCCATGACTTGTTCCGTGTCTTCTAATGGTAAGCGGTTATGTTCTTGTGAGTACTCAGCACTGTGCATGTCTGAGTGGTGCTGAGGTGGGTTTTGTTGTCGCTTACCCACACGAGTTGCTCTTGGATGAGTCAGGTGATTACCTTTGGATATCTGGTTAGGTTTCCAGATGTTATCCTTTTGGTTTCTTGAGAAGCGTGGCTGGTCCCATGGATTTTTCCAGCAGTTGGGCTGAAAGCGGTCGTGGATATGGGCGTCACGTTCTCTGTGCTCTTGATGGAAGACTCTGGTGTTGTGATGCCACTGGGTGGCGTCCAGTGCAAGGCTTGAGTCTTTGTTGACAGAGTTCAAGAGTGTGGATGTTTTGTTACCTTTCTTTGAGGCCAACTTCTGCTTGTTATAGGCCTTCTGTGTTAGGTCACGCAACTGTTGGATGGTCATGTAGTTCGGACAGGCCATGACACCTAGATGGTGACTGACTCCAGGGTGCAGATTCTTTAGGAAGAGGGTTTTGAAGTTCACATCCTCTTCAAGGTCAGAGTTGTTGTGTGCACCAAAGTAGGATTGTCGGAGTCGGTTGTAGTAAGCTTGTGGAGTCTCTTGACGACCTTGTTTGGTTTCCAAGGCAGTTAACAGTCCATGTTCAGACTCTGGGTCTGTAAACTCTTTAATCAGGACCTCACGAAGTCGCTGGTAGTTTGACTTGGTTTGACTGGGCTGTCGATCTAGAAAGTTTCGTACCTCGGGACTGGACGTGGCTCTAAGGAGGTATAACCAGTCTCTGTCAGTCACATGAGGTCTCACTTCCAGGTGAAATTCGATATCTCGCAGATAAGCTTGGATGTCGGGGCTCTCTGTGGAGTTCGGGTTGAACCTGCTGATGTTTTTAGACAGCTTGTTGAGGTCTTTGATTGTCATCCCGTGTGCAGCTTCAAGGCCTTGGACGGGAGGTTTTCTTTCGTTGGCAGGAAAGGGTTGTGTGGCGAAGGCAGGTGAGGTTTTGGGTTGTGGCCCTTCGCTCCTTTCGTCATATGCCAGTTCTTGGACGTGGGACTCTGCTCTGCTCAGCAGTGATGAGGCTAAGAGAGGTTTCTCTTTCCTTGGCTCTAGTTTGTGCTTGTAAGCATTTTGGAGTTCTTTTCTGACCATGTAGAGCTCATCGTTGGTATCATCTAGTTGTTGGGTCAGATTGTCCGTTTCAGTTCTGTACCTTTCAAGGTGGTCTTTCAAAACACTATTTTCAGAATTCTTGTTTCTGATGTCTATCTTGGCTTTCTCTAGTAGCTGTTCGGCATACTGGAGTCTGTTTACCAGGTCTTTCTGAGCAGCCGTTGTATGTTGCTGGTCGAGCTGAGCTGTTGCTAGGGCTGCTTGGAGCTTCATAACTTGTTCTGTTGTATCCTGCTCCCTCTCGCTGGGTGCTTTGAGTTGATCTTGATCTTTCACTTCCAGCTTGTCTATGCGACGTTGAGCACGTGTCAGCTCCTCTTGAAGGTGGGTGATGTGCTTGTCGCTCAGTTTCAGCTGGGTTGTGAAGGCATAGCTTAGTGAGCTTGTGATCTTGACTAGCTCCTCGTGGTTGTTGTTCTGGCTTGAATCTTGTGTCAGGAATCTTCTCAGGATTAGGATTATTATTAAAAATAATAACAGTTCAAATGTCTTTGGAGTGAGGCTGTCTGTTATGCCTCTCAGCCAAATGTTCACATCTTCCCCATGGGAAATGGGGTCTGCAGTCTGCGGCATGTTGTCACGCTGGGAAGAAGAGAGACTGACACAGATCTGTTTGGAGTAAAAGCCTATGTGTGGTGGGACAACTAAGTGTTGTATCAGTGATTGTGAACCACTAGTGAAATGTGGTGATGACTGTGTTGGTCTCAGGGTGTCTAAGTAGACTAGAGATGCGAAGACTTTGTCACTCTAATGAGGAAGAGGAAAAGAGAGACAGAGGTGAAAAACAAATTCAAATGACAAGCAAAATTTCTGTTTTTCAAATGAGGAAAATTATTTTTTCCAATTAAATGTTATCAAAAACGTAAACAATATTATTATATTTCTTGCTTTGGACAAAAGAATACAATAATAATTCTGATATCTCTTTTCTTAGTCTGACAGGATTGACACCGTACACCTTTCAGTTGGACGGCTCACCAGGGAGTCAGCAAAGGCGACAGTTGCTCAACACGTATCTCTATTAAATTGATCTCAACGATGGATGAGATGCTAAAACTTGGAATGCGTTTCCAAATGTAGGGAGGTTAGGAAGAACAAATGAGAGGATGATTACAATCAAATTCATAAGGATGATTCGTCGTCTTTGGCACGATTGTGTATTTACTTCACTTAGAATTGATTGATGGTTCTTACATGTCCTACAAATGTAAAAAGAGAAGAGGAAAGTAAAGGAGAGAGAGGACGGAGATGGTAAGTCTCAGAAGCGGTTACCTCAACTACAAGGAGAGCGTTGTGTTAGTTGCTGCACAACTAATCAAACAAAATAAACTTTAAATGAAAGAGAGTTGTCTTTCTAATTTATTTGAACTCGTAGTGAGGGATAACAATGTCTCCTTTTAGGGCTCAGGTTTGTCGTTCCCAGGCTAGGATACACAAAGTAAAGAAATGGTAAGAAAAAGTAAAATTTAAAAAATTAATAAATGGGCAAAATATGCAAAAATGAAAAAAAAAAAAAGGAAATCAATAAGTAAAACAATAGTGGTTAAGTGTATAACCAAAATAGGAAGAGGGGTAAAACGCATTCAAATAAGTAAAGGTCTGAATAGCATATATTCAGATGGGTAATAAATAAATTAGGAAGAATAAGTTTACTTAAACTTCCAAAGTTCAAGGCTTATTCATTCCTAAAATAATAAGACCCAAAAGAGAATACTAGAAATAAAAGATCATATGAAATGATCTGAGAGGGAAATTTTAAATGATTCAAAATAAATTTAATGTTTCAATTAAATTTCAATTTGACAATTAATAATTGTGAGTCAGTATTTCCCTTTCTAGTAAAATGAAAATAAGTGGTCTAGTGAGAAAACAGAGCGATAAAAAGAAAGAGACTAACAAGTGTTAGTTAAGATGTTGAAAATGGTTAAATCACGTCAGCGTTGCCCAAACACACATTATTCTACCACTGGATGGTAATGCTAACGGCTAACCTTTGAGGCTAGTGGCTTTAGTATAGACTTCAATGTAAATGCAATGGTTTCGTTAGCTTAGCGACACCGCAGAGTTTGTGCGCTGCGCGTGCACAGTTCAGAGTTGCTCCGGAAGTACGTTAGGCTTCCGGGTCACGGTCGTCACTATGGCAACCAAAACACATTCTAGTGGATCAGCACATGAATCGTTGCATTGTTGCAAATACAGTTAAGCATGTTACATGAAATGTCAGCTCATTTCAACACTGTACAAATAACAACACCGCCTTTCAGTTGGTTTTGCGATGTGGCACTTAAACTCTCAGTTTGTATAGAGTTAAATTTATCTTAATTCAAATAGCAGCTTCCTGCTGTAGTTAAGGGAACACAGTTATATCAATCTCAGCAATTTGAATCTCCGTGCCAGTTTTTCTGGACACAAACATAAAAGTTTTCCTTCGCTGTTGGTACACAGTTAAAATTTACTTGATCAAGCTTTTAAAACACTCCCATTCAAATTACTCTCGGGCACACGCAGTGTCACGCGAGATTGCATTCACTTTGTGAACGGATACACATGGGCAAACATTGTTCTCTAATGTTTAACGTTAACTTAGGGGAGTCGAATATCAAATTTGATTCGGCAGTGGAACACGCACTGGCAATCAAACTATATGAAATATGAATACGGGGACTTTGATAAATAGATTGAGGAACCCGCTCAAAACTATTCTTTATTCACCGATTTATATCCCTTTTTAAACACTAACAGTTTAGCTCCGTTCAGCAAACAGTGACTGAGATAGCGTTTGAGACACTGGAACACGCAGTGAAATCAAATCAGCTATAAAACAAGGCATTACACAAATGAGGAACACGCTCAATTTCTACCTTATTGTACGATCTCAGATGTTTACTTTTAAGTTCACTTACTGCTGATAATAAAGGGGAGACGGACTCGAGTTAAAGTCTCCTCTAGCTCCTTTCATTCAAGCGGGAGGGCGCGCGCTGCTTACGTCACACAAACACAAACACACACTCCAGTCTCGCAAGCTTCTCACCTTTCATTCCTTTAGCAAAATCAAAGATTAAATAACTTGGTTTATGCTCACAATTTAGATTAAACTGCCCGCATTCTCCACCATAATAAATGTAAGGGAAACAGGTCAATTTAGCTCAAAGGGAATCATTTAAGATTTTAAAGGGAATTTGAACAGAATCACTGTTTCACGGCTGTTCACGGAGACGCGCCTGCGGTTCAGTGAACGAGCCGTTTAACATCAAATCTGCGCTGGATACTAATATCCAAACTATAGTGAAAACACTATCAATTAGCACAGTAACAAGATCGGCAGTTTAAGGCATTAACTTGTAAGCACAAAACACAAGATACTTCTCTTTTCAATATGAATAAGGCTTTATTAGATAAATCTAAGACATATAAACTAATCTAACACATAAACGCACGCACACACACATTCACACAAGTTGCAGGAAGGTCGAAAGTTAGGGAAAGATGAGTTTAAGAGAATGGAAATATGGAATCCCAAGTTAACAGCAATACGTTAAATTGCATAAACATGAACAACCATCAATCACGTAATTAGCGCTCGCATTGAGTTCCTCAATGGGGTTAAAATTATATTAGATACACCAGTAAAGGTCACAGTCTGGAGGTAAAGTTACTTGCATCTCCTGTGAAGAAGGAGCCTCGGTGAAAGGGCTATCCCGAGGTCGTTGATTGGCTGGAAGTTCAGTCTCTGAAGTGACGTCTTGGGAAGCCCGTGGTTGTTGGCCGTTGGCTGAAAGTGCAGAGTCGTGTTCGCTGGTTGAAGTTGAATGGACGTTACAAAACTTAACTCAGAACACGAAACTCTCAAACGGAAAAGAAAAGAAATAAAGTTTGACAAGACTAGGTTGTGTTCCTTCTCATAGTAGCAGCAGGCAGGCACGCTGGAACCGCGCTCAAAGAACAATGATGACTACCGCATGGCTAGATGCTACAAGCTAAAGCTAGGTAGCAAAGCTACAAGCTAAAAGCTAAGAGCAGGCATGACTGATAGCACGAGCAATGCTAGAACTAAAAGCCGACATGGCTAATAGCAGCAGCTAGACTAGAACTAAAAGCAGACTAAAAGCAAGGCATGACTGATGTCCAAGCAATGCTAGAACTAAAAACCAACATGGCTAATAGCAGCAGCTAGACTAGAACTAAAAAGCAGACTAAAAAGCAAGGCATGACTAAAAGCGAAATTACATCGTGTCCAAAGTATTTAAAACTTCCTGTTGGCCACCCCTCAAATGTTGCCTTGACCAATCAGATATGTTCTTGGGGTGGGTATCATAAATCATTTGTTTATCTTACCAAGCATGTGGTTCTTGCCTCACAGGGTCTAATTTTGGACATGATTCCTATAACATGATTATGCTATATTTTACAAATAAATGATTGTCAGGACAATATCAAGCAAGAAAATGCGATTATTTGAATACTAGACATGACTAGGTATCCTATAGTTATCAAAAGACATACACAATAAGTGATTATACATGATAGTCAAATGTGTGGGTTACACGTAAATGAATATGGAGTTAAGCAATGGAATGATTCATTCATAAGTCTTTTTTGAGTTCATTCTGGTCCATATATAATGTATAAAAAGGGTTTCTTTGCCATTCTCTGGCAAAGGACTTTTCTGTGAAGACAAAGGTTTAAAGCCCTTCCCCCTTAGGAATTTCAGTCTGGTTTCACTGGCTGGGGGGGAAGTCAATGCAAGTATTTAACTTGATCTCCTGGGTTTACATGTGATGTCCAGCGTTGCATTCCAATCACGAACAATAAATTTGACAATCTCTTCTTCGAATTAAAATTGTCAATAATTGTTCTATTGGTGTTAATGTTGAAAGCTGTTGTGTGAACAAGTTGGTTCCTGTGGCACTAGAACTGATTTATGACTTCCTGAGGAATTCAGCTCATGTTTCAATGCACACAGCTCTGATAGACTGTTTGATTTGTCTGATTTGACTCATTTCTGCTACATAATCTTTTATGCCTAAATTCAACTGTTCCAATGCTTATGCTCACATCAAATAGTGGGATGAACTCTAAAAGTGCTGTCCTTTTTATTTGGTAAAACATGTATTTGTCGATACTACATTCTGTAGTTTTGTTGCATATTTATCTTTTAATCATATTTGCAAATGTCTTGACTCCACAGCAGAGAAAGCGATTTTGTCTTAGCTGTTCTAATACTTATGGAGGGCACTGTATATAAAACGCTTTGTATAAATTGTATTACTTCTTCCTTCTACAAGCTGTATGTTGTGGAAAGAGTAAATTTCACCCTGCCATTTTCAGAGTCAACTTTCTTTTTTTTAGATTTAGATATTGTAACAGATATGCAGGTCAGCGATTCATGGGTTAAATTCTGTTTTATAAATTCAGACTGTTGGTACTAAATGCCAGCCTGGCTGGACTTAAATTACTTTACGATACCCATGCGAGCCTCAAAGGATACCTGAAACCCCCCCCCCCCCAAATTCCTCCAACACACTGGAGACAAAGGAAACCTTTTTGTATAAGTTCCTTACTTTCATTTTATTATTAATATGTATTTTAATTATGTTTTTGGATTGCATAAAATGGTTAATCCTTGTTATGTGAAGAGTATAAGTTGCAAGCTCATACTTTAGGAAATGTCTCTCCTCACTTTAACTTTCTCAAAAAGAAATGTTCTGCAACCCCCACACTCCTTGGTAGCTCGTAAAATATTACGACCACACAGGACAGGAGAGAAGCCAAGTCACTGGCTTCTTTTGAACAATGCATTCTATGGAATGTATTCATTAACTTTCTGTTTTCATGTTTTATAAATGTATTACGTATTCCCTTTTGGTACATTTAGATGTTTCCCAACATCTGCAGTGTTATCATGTGTTAAACAAATCTTTAAATGTGTAATTCGATCTAAAAATTAGATCTTTGGTCATATATATATATTATGTCTAGTCTTGTTCTAATCGTCATGCTTTGACAGACCCACTTATCTAAAGTAAAGTAATGAAAAATGTATTATTCTGGAATTACGAACGTGCTAGAATATCCCTGATGAAATCGGACAAGTCCTAAATCATTAGGGTGGGTTGTTCCCAGAGACAAAGGAACTTTCCCGCCGCTTCAGATCGCGGATGTTCATTGGGTGGTTCACGCGAAAAGAGGCGTGAACATCTCAAGCTATAAGAGTCGACCGAACAAGGTCCGCCTCTCTCTTCTGCTCTTCTTCCCGTTCTCCGTTCTCGGACACGTCGCTCCGCGCGGCCTCGGGCCGCGCTCAGTTCTCCTCCCCCCTCAGCACACGGACTGAGGAGAGGAAAGCCATTTTCATGGCTCATTTGGAAACTTTCATTTTCGTTGTTTTGTTTTCTTTTCTTTACTAAGTTTATTCAACTATTCGCCTCTCCACACAATGAAGACGAATTCTGGAACATTGTTTGTTGAACCTTTCAAATACCGCGCGAAGATGAACGAACACCTCTTTGCAACAAAGGAACACGTGACTCCACGCTCACGCCAAGATCCAGCGCAGCTTGCACGCGCGTCACACGGCCTCCGGCCCACGCGCAGTTTTCAAAGGACCACGTGACATCACACGTGCGTCGCCGGTACCACGCTCACCCACTGGGCCATGCAAGTATCGTTTTCTATGGAGATTTAAATGCTGCTTTAAAGTGTTGCTATTATTTGATTCGTTGTTGGTTCCACTAAGGTTTACTGACTGATTTTCATACCTGAGCTCATTCTGTGATCTCTCTCGCTTTCTCCACTTCTCTCTCTCTCTCTCTCTCTCTCTCTCTCTTTTATTTGGATTCCGTTATGTCTTGTAAATGTTTATTGTCTGTATTTTCGTACGCATATTTACTCTGTGTGATTTGTAGTTTGATGTATTACTTGTTGAATTATTAAAAACCCATATATAAAATGATTGGCCTGGACTCCACCCCACTCACATTACGAGTCACTGAAATGTTCTGGTCTTTAGCTACAAGCTCTAAATCTAAATCAATAAAATTAAATGTAACTGTCATCTGAGATATATATTAATCAAATTCTTGATTAATTATTCAAATTCCCTATATATCATTTGAGTTAATTACTATGTAAAACTCATTGTTGTTACATTTTGGTGGAGATAACGCGGGCATTTCAAACTTCGTTTTGTGAGCAATCAATCTGTGTATATGGTTTTTAATAATTTCTGCACGTGCACTATGAAATTATGTAACGTTACTTGTGAAATAAGTCGCAAGATGCGAACTCACTCCTAACTGACTGAGGCAAAAAGCTGGTCAGTAGCACCTAGGTATTCATAGAAACTTAACAGTATAGTCACTGTTATTTTTAATGAAAGTAAACTGCAGTATAATGTTAAAAGTATCCTGTTAAGAAAGACCAAAATCTTTTTACAGTGAGAACATTTTAATATGAATAATTAAAAGATGAAGAAATCTTTTATTAGTTGCAACATGTAAATCTGAACATGAGCGATGTTCCTCTGATTCAGTAAAAAGGCCTTGTTATTAAATATCGTTATTGAATTCATGGTAAACCACATGATATTCAAAAAAATAAAAACGATAAAAACTCCTGGTCTAGAATTGGCTTAGCTACCCGATTTTAAACCTAAAACATTTAAATCATAAGTGCTATTTTGATAAATGTCTATTGGAGTCAACAGTTGGAAAATTCCTGTTTTTGTTACATTTGTGTTTCGTAAGTGAACGGATCCTTCCTTCAACCTATGTTAATATAGCACCTCAGAGATTAAAACTTTCTGTTTGTTACTTGTGATTTTTGATGCAGAAAATCAGCCTGACAAATGATCAGATAAATTCTAAGTCCTATTGAAATTGTAATTCCTCTATCTAAACACTAGAGGGAACGTGTGGGTTAGAAATTTCAGGGTACACCCTGCTTTCTGATTCCAGCTTGCATGAGTGCAAAGCTGCCAACCTGTGGCCATTTCAGATAATGCGCTCTGATTGCTAATTTATAATCCCCTGTGATGTATATTTGAATTGGATGTCTAAATTCTCGATAATTATTTGCATTTACAGCTTTGCTCGTGCGAATATTATTACAGGGAAACAAAAGAATGTTCCCTGCCTTTGACTGTTTACATTTACTTTGAGTTTGGTTCAAACATGATTTGAATTAAAATGTAATTGTTAATAGTGGAAATCTAGATGTGTCAGGTCAACCACTGATTGACCCACTTAGAAGGTAAGCCATCTAGTGGCAGTCTCCTGTTAAATCGACTAACAGACCTATGTCTTTTCCATTCTGTTTTGAATTGAATGTCCACTTTTACCCTCTTTGATTAATCTCACACTGTTTGATTAATTTCATGATCATTAATGATAACTTACAAGCTATCAATGGTTATTATAGGATATTATTCAGATTTTCCTTTTTAATTCATACATGCTTATTTTAAATTTTGATTTAAACCAGTTTTGAATTTTTAATTTGAATTAAGTTTTCTGCTCAGCAGGTTAAAGACAGAGAAGCAGTACTCCCCCCCCCCCCCCCCTTGTGGTGAAAACCAGCTACTCCTTCTCCCTTGTTTCATTCCTGTCTTTTAATTTGATGTTATTATTTTTCTTCTCTCTTTTGACTTAGGTTATTTTGATAATTACCATTATTATCATAATTCATTTGTTTTGTTTTATCATGATTAGGTAAAGCTGCTACCTTTCCTCTCTACATATAGTTACTCAATTGATGTTAAACAAACCAAACCTTAATTAACTTTAAGTGTCCTTTGTTCATCCTTTGTGTATTTGATTGTAGAACTCCCTCGGTGATTGGACAGTCATCTCAGGTTTCCAGTGAGCAAGGCTGCCCGACCGGTGTTACCGATACTGGCTGCGAGTGAAACTCGGTCCCTCTTGTCTCAAGAGACATCAGCAATTTTGGCACTCCAAAGGTTGTGCTAAAAGTCACAAGCCGTGCTGTCCTGCGACACGCCAGAGTAACGGAGGACCGGGGACACTGCGGTTCAGTGTTTGGGGAGCACCGGGGAGGTTGACCAAGCCACTGGTTCCCACCTGAATGACTTCAATTCAACCAGGTGAACCAAAAGTGATAAAACCTATCCACTTATTATAAGCCACAGAATATTAGATATTCCCCCGGATATATTTTAAGTGTTCTGACCCTTTTGCTTCTTTAAGCCACACCATATTTCTAGGTTTCCTACCCAGATAGCCCACTCACCTGTTGGCCCTATCTTAAAACCTAGCAGTAGGCTTAGGCCTCCTTATTCCCACTAACACATTGTGTTTCTATTGTTTTCATCTCATTTCAAGTGTTGTGCTTCACTTTGATCTTTTTCTACCCTCTGTTCTGTTGTGATTTGTTTCTTTCATTTCACATAGAGACAGTAACCTGGGAGCCACCAACGAAGTTAAATAGTAGAGCGACCACCAGCAGCCGGTGTCATCACACGACCCGCTAGGCTACTGCCTGTCAAATCTCCATTTCAGGTCCTTCGTTGACCCAAGTTAATTGGCTACTTAACTGTCTGACTGTTTGCATCAGTCAGCCCCAAAATTCTCATAAACGGCACAGCCCGTATGAATATAGCTCGTTAAACGTAGAACGAACTTGCATTGGTCTTTTTGTGTGTGTGTGCTGTGTTTCTCTCGCCGACAGAGAATCAGGATGTTCCAGGCATCCAGTCCAGCAGTCCACGGGGGCCACCTCTCGACATGGTTGAAAGCAGTGACGACCCCCTTCCTGCCCAAGGATGCCATTAACCTGCAGCACCCAGAGCAACTAGACACCGAGCTAGATGAACTGATGGCACGCGATCCAAACCAAAGCGACTACTACAGAGAACTCGCCAGGATCTTCGGAAGCCTAGTTCCCATTCTCGTCGCCCAGGCACCGCTCAGTGAACGGAGCAACATCGCGGAGGAGGCCTGGAAGGACCAGGCCCCAACCCAGAGTCATCTTGATCAGCTTCTCCTCGAGACCCAGAACCAGCACGAGAAAGAGGACGACACAGATCCAGAGCTACAGAAAGGAGTTGAAAGACTTCACAATGCCCTGCAAGATCTTCGCCTCGACACAGATCAAAGAGAACATCTGGAGAGAGAAGCCAGAAAAGACCTCACCAAAAAACTCCAGCAAGGTGACGCTCTCCTAAAAAGAGCAGAGACTGAATTGAAAGAAAGAGACTATAAAACCTGGGCCTGCAAAACACACTTGCAAGCGGCCCGAGCTAAATTCAACAAGCTTACTCAACAGAGAGATGAGCTCCAAGATGAACTTGACACTGTTCACACCGAAATGAGACAATCTCACAGATTTCAGAGTGGCTGGATCGGAGAAACGCACTCCACAAAATTTCTCCCGGGCCGCCACTCCAACCCTTTCAGCCAAGAACCCAGAGCTGGAAAAGGGGGTGAAATCTCCCTTCTAAGGAAATCACCAGCCAGCTTACAAGAACATCTGTCAACAACGGAGGGAAGAGAACCCTTCCAGAGAACGCATGTCACCAAACCCTGCACTGCTCACAGAGAACTTCACAAGCTAGCCAGAAGCATCTCTACATTCATTCCAGATCCTGCAGGAGGACATGATGTTCATACTTCTTTACAAGCCATTGACTTTCATTTGCAAACTGTCACCAACGTGACAGATGTGAACACATTGTACCTGTTAAAAATCACGGCCAGCCGTGATGTGCATTGCTTTCTGGATCGTCAACCAGAGACTGTCAAAGCGTACTACCAGCAACTGCTACAGACTTTGATTCTTGAATTCTCTGATCCAAACTCAGACCATGGGCTCCTTATTGCTATGGACCTCAAACAGGGCCGATTTGAAAACCCACAGACTTTCTGTAGTCAGCTACGAAACACCTACTTCGGAGCATGCAACGAACCAGGTATGGAACAGGATTCCAACTTAAAAACTCTGTCCCTCCCAAACCTACATGCCAGTTGGAGTTTTCATCTCAGAGTCCCAGCGTGTCCCCGTAACAGGACTACACAAGAGTTACGGAACTTAGCCCACAAAGCTTGCACCAAGCAAAAGACTATTTGTGAAAAGACTGTGAAAAAAAAAAACCCAAAGTCTCTGTCTCTGAGCACTGCTTGGAGTTAACCCTAGATGGCGCCCTACAACACCACAGTCACAGACATTTTTACAGAGAGTCAATACCGTTCCAAGCCAGCAGAGGGCAACACAGTGCAGCCACGTCTGAGACAGCAGAGATCCTGAGGGTGCTGAAAGTGCTTCTTCACATGAAAACTCACAAGGAAGATGAGCCAAGCACCCAGAACACTGCCTGTCATCTACAGACCAGCCTTGTCAAAAAGGGCAGCCTTGTCAAAAAGGGGGTGGGCCGAAAAGGAGTCAACAGGGAAGACCTGATCGACACAGGATTAAACATGACGGTGATCTCATCTTACCTTTTCAAAAGACTCCAATTTGAAGCTAAGAGACAAGATCGAACTCTTACACCTCAAACTTATGAACTGAATGTACAGGTGTACAGACAGGATGACATCCAGTTTGAACAGGTTGTTTCCATTCACCTGACATTCGTTCCGATGAGTCTAATACATCCCATGTATGTCCCACCAATGAACACTCATACATTGCTCATCGACAAAGACCTGCTAGAACACTTTGACCCTTTTCTGAACTTCAAACAGCTAAAAGACTTTGCTCAAGTGCGAGAACCTCTTTCTCTCCAGCCACACAGGTTGCTAGAGCCAGACTGTCAGGTCGCAGAGGTCACGGGAACTCCCACAGAGCCAGACGGTCAGGTCACAGAGGTCACGGGAACCCCAGCAGCCAGCCATGAGTACAACACCCTAACAACAGGCCCAAGTTCAAGCCTCTGTACCTTAGTCAACAAACAGGGTACGGTGGTACCAGCTTACACCAAAGGGGTCGCTGTTCGGCTCAACCTGCAAGGTGGTCAAACCTTACACCACACGCTGGGTTTCTTCCAATCCTCACCTGAATGTGTGGAACTCGGACTCACACTTGCAAACAAGCATGTCAAACACCAACACCTGTTCCAGCAATGTGATAACATCACAAAAACACACAATGTGATCGTGTACTGGAAGAAGGAAAAAGGACACTCAAAGTTACCAAGTCTAGACGAGGACTTTAAAGATCACACTGACACCCTTGCCAAAACTGGCACACTAAACAACATTCTGTGGTCACTCCCAACCCACCCACCCACATTCAAGGTTGAAGTGATTACACACAGCACAAGAACTTTACTAGCTAAACTGCCTACCTCAGAATCGCTTACGCAGGCTCCGTTGTCTACACAGACCAACACAGCGGACATGCGGGCTTCTGAAACCTTGATAATGACTTTGATTTACCACCTCTCAGACCCCTCCATCCACCCTGGCAACCAGTCTACAGTCACTGACAACCAAAGCCCCAGACCACTGCATGATACACAAACCATGCTGCGTGCACAGAACAATATTGTGGGTTGTGCACCGTCTGACATCACAATGCCAGGGCTTGTAATGCCACGGAGCAAAAGGGGGATAATGCCAATATATTTCCATGACGCAGCATGTGCTGCATCACGCAGCACCAGAGCCACTGACAAAACACTGAAGCAAGCGTCATGCCAGCAGCAAGATGTGGCAAAACATGGGCGAGGGCGAGCTAAACCCAGTCACCGCCCACGAAGCAAAGAGACTGTCCTGTCCAACCAAAGACAGGCCTTGTTTGTTTCTTTCTCCCCTTTCTCTCTCTCTCTCCCTATTATCTGTACCAGGATGATGCTGCGGTTTGCCGTGCCGTGCTGTCAGCCAAAGAGAGGACAGCTGCCACCGAGAAAACCGCTGAGACTCCTGACTACCGATGACAGGGCACACTACCCCAGCACTGTAACCGAATACAGCTGTACAAGGTTCCGATGGAGAGAGGACTCCCTCACTCACACTGAGGCCGATGTCAAACACCTGTTCAGCCAATATGAGAAAGTGACGGTTACACAAATGGAGTTAGGTGGACACCACCACCGCTCCAAACAGTTCCCGGGAGCTTTGCTTAGAGCCGCTGCTGCCGCCAGAATGTTTAACATTGTTATGTCCAGTGTCAATGCAGCGAACCAGACTGTAAACTCCTTGAAACCACTGTTACTGTCTTCCAGAAGAACTTTACCCAGACTCAGCTGCTTACAGCGTTAACAACAGCCATGCTGTGGGAGGTTAGCTCCTCCAAAGACAGCCTAACCACGAGTAAAACCCCACCATACATGATACCCTTAAGCCTTGTGTTAACTGTGCTGTCTTACACCATCACCATGCCAGCTGACCTGCTACGAATGCACCTGGCCAACTCTCTGGATAGCGCCTTCCTACGGCACGCAAACCCCAAACAGGGAGA
This sequence comes from Carassius auratus, assembly GCF_003368295.1. Classification (NCBI taxonomy): domain Eukaryota; kingdom Metazoa; phylum Chordata; class Actinopteri; order Cypriniformes; family Cyprinidae; genus Carassius; species Carassius auratus. Next base: position 12,408,796 of record NC_039247.1, on the reverse strand, counting down.
AGTGAACGTGCTCCTGAACCAACTCATCAGCGAGTCAAACCAAGTCTACAGACCTAAAGACATTGTCAGTGTCAGGATGTGGAAGAGCAACACCCACACCAAAACACACATTCCAAATGTGGTGGCCTACCACGACAGCAACACACAGCTGTACCTGGCCCCAAACATGCACATGTGTACTTTAACCAAAGACATTCATTATCTCTGCCTTAGCAAACCCTTCCTCAGACACAACTCTGAAGGAATCTGCGAGCTGCAACCCTGGGTCAGCGATACGCGCTGCCCTGCCGAAGCCAAGCCTCGTACACAAGTCACAGAAACGCAAGCAGAGATTGTGGGTAACAGATGGCTCGTCAACACTCCTGTGCGCTCAGCTATGCTGACCTACGACCAGCATGACACCGCCACCCGTGCCAACCTGCTGGACCAAGTACTGAAAGGTACCACCCAACACATTGACATTACTCCTGTCGATACAGCCCTCCAAGCACTGTCTCGACAGCCCATTCTGAACCAGTCGTCTGCGGTCCTAGCCTGGACTGCTGCCGACACTGCACGGTGCATCTCCACCGTCATTGGTCCCGCCCTTACTCTTGGCGTGACCTTCATCCTATACAGGATACTCAACGAGATGCAAACCTCTACAGCCAAACTCACGACAACTGTGGCTGGAGGTCTCCGATGGAATCCCCGGAAAAGGGACGCAAAGTCAAAGACAATACCGAACCTCACCAAGCTGAATCCTCAGCTTCAGGAACCACCTGTCATCATGACCCACCTGCTGCATGACCATCACGATTCACCTGTCATCTGCCCATCCGGATGATTGCCGTCCGATGATGTCCACACAGGGACTTCATCTGACGTAAAGGGGGAGATGTAACAGATATGCAGGTCAGCGATTCATGGGTTAAATTCTGTTTTATAAATTCAGACTGTTGGTACTAAATGCCAGCCTGGCTGGACTTAAATTACTTTACGATACCCATGCGAGCCTCAAAGGATACCTGAAACCCCCCCCCCAAATTCCTCCAACACACTGGAGACAAAGGAAACCTTTTTGTATAAGTTCCTTACTTTCATTTTATTATTAATATGTATTTTAATTATGTTTTTGGATTGCATAAAATGGTTAATCCTTGTTATGTGAAGAGTATAAGTTGCAAGCTCATACTTTAGGAAATGTCTCTCCTCACTTTAACTTTCTCAAAAAGAAATGTTCTGCAACCCCCACACTCCTTGGTAGCTCGTAAAATATTACGACCACACAGGACAGGAGAGAAGCCAAGTCACTGGCTTCTTTTGAACAATGCATTCTATGGAATGTATTCATTAACTTTCTGTTTTCATGTTTTATAAATGTATTACGTATTCCCTTTTGGTACATTTAGATGTTTCCCAACATCTGCAGTGTTATCATGTGTTAAACAAATCTTTAAATGTGTAATTCGATCTAAAAATTAGATCTTTGGTCATATATATATATTATGTCTAGTCTTGTTCTAATCGTCATGCTTTGACAGACCCACTTATCTAAAGTAAAGTAATGAAAAATGTATTATTCTGGAATTACGAACGTGCTAGAATATCCCTGATGAAATCGGACAAGTCCTAAATCATTAGGGTGGGTTGTTCCCAGAGACAAAGGAACTTTCCCGCCGCTTCAGATCGCGGATGTTCATTGGGTGGTTCACGCGAAAAGAGGCGTGAACATCTCAAGCTATAAGAGTCGACCGAACAAGGTCCGCCTCTCTCTTCTGCTCTTCTTCCCGTTCTCCGTTCTCGGACACGTCGCTCCGCGCGGCCTCGGGCCGCGCTCAGTTCTCCTCCCCCCTCAGCACACGGACTGAGGAGAGGAAAGCCATTTTCATGGCTCATTTGGAAACTTTCATTTTCGTTGTTTTGTTTTCTTTTCTTTACTAAGTTTATTCAACTATTCGCCTCTCCACACAATGAAGACGAATTCTGGAACATTGTTTGTTGAACCTTTCAAATACCGCGCGAAGATGAACGAACACCTCTTTGCAACAAAGGAACACGTGACTCCACGCTCACGCCAAGATCCAGCGCAGCTTGCACGCGCGTCACACGGCCTCCGGCCCACGCGCGCAGTTTTCAAAGGACCACGTGACATCACACGTGCGTCGCCGGTACCACGCTCACCCACTGGGCCATGCAAGTATCGTTTTCTATGGAGATTTAAATGCTGCTTTAAAGTGTTGCTATTATTTGATTCGTTGTTGGTTCCACTAAGGTTTACTGACTGATTTTCATACCTGAGCTCATTCTGTGATCTCTCTCGCTTTCTCCACTTCTCTCTCTCTCTCTCTCTCTCTCTCTTTTATTTGGATTCCGTTATGTCTTGTAAATGTTTATTGTCTGTATTTTCGTACGCATATTTACTCTGTGTGATTTGTAGTTTGATGTATTACTAGTTGAATTATTAAAAACCCATATATAAAATGATTGGCCTGGACTCCACCCCACTCACATTACGAGTCACTGAAATGTTCTGGTCTTTAGCTACAAGCTCTAAATTTAGAAACTAAATTTATCATAAGGATAGGATAATATTTTCATGGCCAGAGAATACTTTTCCTTGAATTATAAGGCGTGATAACTTTATTGAAAATTGATAGGTCTACAGTGGTGTGCTGGACATACCACGGTTTGATCTGCAGTAATTTACAGTAAGAGATCACAATAATTGATATGAAGAATGTAATATTGACATATTAATGAGTAAATTACAGTGCCCTGTGATTAGTATTGGTATTGGCAATTGAGCTATTTTTCATAATCAATAAAATTAAATGTAACTGTCATCTGAGATATATATTAATCAAATTCTTGATTAATTATTCAAATTCCCTATATATCATTTGAGTTAATTACTATGTAAAACTCATTGTTGTTACAATATTTTATGGTTAAAGTGTGTGGTATTTTGAAACATTATCTCCATTAACAACTAGCGTTGACCTTACTCGTCTATCTCTACAGTATATTCTTATTTATGTACTTAGTACATCTTATTATATTATAATACAATAGGCCTACCCAAACCAAAGAGAGTATGTCAAGCATATACATGTATTTCCTTTTATTAAGATAGAAAAGCTCCAGCCATCATGTCATGCTGTCTTTTCTAAACTGACACTATGTAATTGGCTGTGGCCTAAATGAAACCTGTTTGGCTCATCCATTGGAGGTCTTTCTGGGAATAACTCTAATGAGGGGAGGCCCTTCGAAATGGGGCACCAACCAAAACCATTCAATAGAAGGAGATCTAATAACAGGGTCGGTTAATGTATACCCAGGCGAGTCCATCCATTCTCTCGCAGAGTGCAATAGGCCTTGGCTGCTTAACTACATGTCTAGAGAATGGATTGATGGAGGGAGAGAAAGAGGGAAAAGAATGGATGGAGACAGACCAATGGAGGGAATGAATGAGTGAGGGAGACCCAGAGGTGGAGGCAGAGAAAGAGGAGAATGAAAGTAATAGAGTGTATATGAAGAGGAGAGAGGTGAATGAAGAGAAATTGAAAAGGAGAGTAAAGGGATGTATGAGACAGAGAAGTGGGGGATTGGATAATTATAGTTCTTCTGAAATCATTGGGTCCCACATTATATGAAGTGTCCCCAATACCTGTGTACTTACTGTACATAGTAACTAGATGTGTATGTAGTAAAAACCACAGTGTAAATACACATTGGTACACAGTATCTACAAAGCCTACCCTCCAAATAAAAACCACCATATAGGTCTTTTGTGCAAGCACCTTATTACGACCTGTATTTACGTTTGAAAGTTAAGCGCCCTCTAGCGAGTGTAAAAATAATGACAGTATTGTGCATCTGTTGTCATGAAATGACGTATAACATCATTACCAATCAAAATGCAATTTATTTAAATGGAATGTGTGGAGTTTTTACACTGATCGCACAGCAATTTGTACATATTTTACTAGGTGGCTTTTTCGCCCGTGTGATCACACCTAACCCCACCCCTAAACCTACCCCTCACAGAAATCATGCAAACTTATTATTTATAGAGCATATACATTTTAGGAGCACATGGGAGTTCTTTGGGATCGAACCCATGATCGCATGATTACATATCGTCATATAACACAATACTCTACCAAATGAGCTACACGAAACCCGAACATATATTATAGAGCAAACAAAAGAGTACAAAACATTAATATGAAAACTTCCTGTTGCCGATGGGGCACAATTGTAGTATACGCTCTGATTGGTCGTATTTCAGGGATTTGGACAAATGACCTATATGAGCGCATTGGTTGGAGGACAGGTTGTATTTACAGCTCCAATGTTTGTGTAACAACACATATGTAACAACCCACTGAATGGCATGTGTAAGTACAAATGTGAAACAGGATATTGGTAACAACAGTTTTTTGGTAATGAATGTACAAATGTGTAACAGGACTAACTTCACTTATTGGTAAAGAAAGCGTTACACTTTTTATTAGATTGATCATGTAATTTCTTTGATGTTACACAGCAGAAGCCAGTGAGTTAGGCTTAACGTATAATTTGTGATTGGTGTCCAGAATGTTACACTTTATATTAAGTAGACAGTTCCTGAGGAGTTACCATAGAAGTACACTGGTATTGCAGTGGTGCACCAACTCACACTCGAGATCCAACTCCTGCCACTCTACATATCCCTAAACTTAACCATCTCCACCCCCTGGATTCCATTTCCACCCCTTAACCTACCCATCTCCACCCCCTGGATCCCATTTCCACCCCTAAATCTACCCATCTCCACCCCCTGGATCCCATTTCCACCCCTAAATCTACCCATCTCCACCCCTGGATCCCATTTCCACTATATACCAATGTGTACTTACACTGTGGTTAAATTCATGTACACATGTAGTTACTATGTAAGCACACAGGTATTAAAGACACAGTATAAAGTGGGACCCTTAACTCAACCATGAAACATATCTGATATGATTACCTGGAATTTTATGGCAAAAAAAAAAAAAAAAAAAAACCTTTTCAATCATAAACATAAATATTCACAGACATTTTTACTTGTACGTTTTTGTATGATGGGCTATGTCATGGATGTAAATACTTGTATGTGCTGTCAATAGATGTGAACAGCATTAGCGGTCATTTAAAAATAAATATATATTTTTGTTACAATGTATTATGCAGATAATTATATGTAGCAGGTAATACGAAAATTCATAAAATTGAATTAAATATTATTTCAGATTTAAAAATAACTGTGCTTGAGTGTTTATGATACATTTTTAATTATGAAAAAAATAATAATACAGACTCGTTCATAAATATTTTGAAACTCATGCTCACAATCACTTCAGACCTTATGCTTGAAAATTGTATTTGTTGATGCACTTTTTTTCTCTTTTAATTTCTCTGTTAATTCTATAAATTCAATATGCTGTTAAGCTGAAATGATTTGTAAACAAAGTTGGTCATATACAGTACATATTACGTAAAAATACTTACTAAATAACTACAATAACTGATGAGAACACCTTGCATAATCTGTAAGATAAGTTGTTTTAGATGAAAAGCCTCTGCTAAACTCTTAGTAATTATGAATAATGTCAAACTATCCATCACACACAAAAGAGCGGTGATAAGAATGGAAAAAGAGAGTGATGAGGATGAGTGAGAGTAAGAGGCTGAAAAGACTGAGATCGAGGAAGGGAAGAAGATGGAGGTAAAGATAAATAGCTGTTTTACTGAGAGCATCTGCTCTTACAGTCTCATCAGCTGACATCTGTCCTCAGCAGCTATCAGCCAGCTGCTCATGTTCTCCAACCAGCCCATGCCCCTTTCTTTTTCACTCACTTGCTGTCTTTAACATTGCCTCTAACTATATTTCCAGTTTCACTGCTGTTATACTGGCCTTTCTACTTCTGTCCTCTATTCTAATTCAATTTACATACTGTTCCAAAGCAGCTTTACAGAGAACAGTGCCTTACAAACTCCCCAGTGAGCAAACCAAATGTCATAGTAGCAAAGACAAACTCCATAAGATGTTTAAGATGAGAAAGAACAGATATAATCAGATATAATCTAGCCACACTTTATGGATAATTGACCCTTCGCAATGACTCACCCCCCTTAGTTACTGTTGCTATGTCCGACAAGCCATGCTGCTCTAACTCCACACATGTTCTCATGCATGAACAAGAAAATTAAACTTAGTCTTACTGCACATATATTTTTCAGATAACATAAAAGTAATCGGTCATGTCTTAAGGGAAGATAAACAGCTGGTGGAGAATCATATGTTTGTCAGCATATTGAATCCATGCACTAGGTCTTAAAGTGACAGCAGCCTAATGTATCTGCTTCTTTAAAGTTTAATCAATTTTCATTTTTGGAAACTGTGTTTTTTAGAATAGAAAGTTCTAAAGAACAGCATTTATTTGAAATAGAAAACTTTATTTAAAAAAAAAGAAGAAGAGAGAACTCTTAAATTTTACTAACCCCAGACATTTGAATGGTAGTGTATCACAGTTTCCACAAAAAAATATTCGAGCAGCATAAACTGTTTTCAGCATTTTAATAATGTTTCTTGATCATCAAATCAGAATACTAGAATTTCAGAAGGATCATGTGACACTGAAGACTAGAGTAATGACTGCTGAAAATTCAGCCTTACCATCACAGGAATAATTTCCACTCTAAAATCATTAAAATGGAAAACTCTTATTTTAAAGCGTGATTCTATTTTCTAATGTTACTTTTTATGATTCATCAAATCAATGTAGCCTTTTTTTAATCGAAAAGTTTCAACACTTTTGAACAGTGCATAACACATAATAAGATTTTGGTATTTTCACCCACCTCTAGCAGTGTTCAAAGAGACTGCATGAGGCACATGTGTGGGATTGATGTGCAGGACATGAGCTAGTGAATTTGAGGATGGGGTTCCTGAAGGTTGGGTTAGGCAAAGGAATAGAAAATAGAGAAATTTCATGTTATAAGGAATAGTGGGAAAACAATCTCTCCCATTCAATATACAGAATGAACCACTTAGTGAATACCAAGACATCTGACCCAAGTATTGTACAGAAAATGGAGTTGGACCAAGTGTTTTTTTTTTTAATAAGTAGGAGAAGCAGTGCAGTTTGTTTAAAATGTGTCTCTGTCTCTCTTTTTTCTGAGAATTTGTGTTGAGTTCGGTGTTATTAGATGTGAGGACTTGCCAGTACCATACAATGGCACACACTGATGAGTTCTGTCTGTAATTTCCTGCCTCCTGCCTCCTGCCTCCTAAATGGCCTGTTTGGCAGCTGTGTGTGTGTGGCTGCATAGGCTGAAGAGAAATTACCCTCTTCTCTCTAATGAGGGACTCAAAATGATGAAACAATGAACTTGGACAGAAGAACAGTAATTACAGAGACCAATCAACAGGTGTGAGTGAACAGCTGAGTTGTTAGTACGTTTACAGGTATATCTGGTGCTGATTGCAGTTATGCTGTGTGTGTTCTGATGAATACAACTGTGTGTTTGTACACATCCTCAAATACTTAATCATAATTAAAGAGCATATATAAACAGACAGAAATAGGAACATTAAAATGGCTTCTTTTTTAGAAACATGATAGAACCTGAACTAAAATGATCACAATGTGGATTAAGTTAGACAAAAAATAATATTTTGTTCAGCATTCAATAAAATTAATGCATTTGTGGTGTGAAGTTTACATAGCAGAATCTGAAAAAAAGAATCTGAATCTGATTTTTATTTATTTAGTACTGCCTTGAATAACCCCAATCACCTCTCTTGTGCCCATCTGTGTATCCGCAGACCCCACTTTGAAAAACCATTGACTCTCAATACGATGAAGGACTTTCAAAGAAAGAAAGAAAGAAAGAAAGAAAGAAAGATCACTTGAAAATGTATTCATTTTTAACATAATCCTTTTGCACTCTTTGGCTGAATTGAATTATCATCAAATCTGTAATCTCTCACAAGTCTATATGAAACACCTCTATGTTACAGTGTAACGTACTCGGTTACGAATGTAACCTCGGTTCCCTGAGATACGGAACGAGTACTGCGTATGGGGAAAAGCTCCTTTTTTCCTCGATACTGAAGCCTTTTTTCAATAACGCAGTGCAACTGCACTGCCATTGGTTTAATCTGTAAACTTTTTTAAACCAATGACAGCGCTGCGTAGCTGCGCGAGCCTGTGGCGATGCAGCGCGCCAAAGCCCGCCAGAATGGGCGGGGCGAATGGCTATATAAGCAGGCAATCGCCAGAGGAAATCAGGTCATACGACTGAAGCGACGACACTGAACCCGCAGCCTCGTGGCACGGCATATAACGCAGTACTCGTTCCGTATCTCAGGGAACCGAGGTTACATTCGTAACCGAGTACGTTCCCTTTCGATACTTCACTCATACTGCGTATGGGGAACGAATTCAACCGCGCCGTGCCACGGTAGGGAACGACAAGACTTAACTTGAACACCCTGGGGTCCAGAGGATAAGTGAGAGGGCCGGAGCCATCGAACCCTTGACGCTACACTGCTGAGAGGGAGCTAGCTCCCTGGAGGTGGTATGATGACAGAGTCTGCTAGAGGCTGTCGTATCAAACCGAAAGAACCCGAGCATGCAAGGTCGGGATATCCAAGTTATAGAACCTGACAAAAGTGGACGGCGAGGACCAGCCGGCCGCCTCACAGATGTCCTTGATAGAGACACCACTAGACCAGGCCCATGAAGAGGCCATCCCTCTAGTAGAGTGGGCTCTAACTCCTATGGGGCACTCAAAGCCCATAGAGGAGTAACATAGAGCGATAGCTTCAACTATCCAACGCGAGAGGCGTTGCTTTGAGACCGAAGACCCTTTGGTGCGGTCACCAAAGCAGACAAAAAGCTGGTCAGATTGCCTGAACGGCTGAGACCGCTCAATGTAAATTCTCAAAGCCCTCACTGGGCAGAGTAAATCCAGCTCCCGCTCACCTGACAACGGAGGCAGAGCTGAGAGGGAAATTACCTGTGCTCTGAATGGCGTCGAGAGCACTTTAGGTACGTAGCCATGCCTGGGTTTTAAAATGACCTTAGAGTCATTGGGCCCAAACTCAAGGCATGCAGGGCTCACCGAGAGGGCCTGCAAATCGCCAACACGCTTGACCGATGCTAGAGCAAGTAGCAGAGCGGTTTTGAGCGTTAGGGGCCGAAGGTCAGCTGACCGCAGCGGTTCAAAGGGAGGTCCTTTGAGTGCTCCAAGGACCGTGTGAAGGTCCCAAGTGGGAACGGTAAGAGGGCGTGGGGGCTTCAACCGCCTAGCACCTCTCAGGAAACGCACAATGAGGCTGTGTCGACCCACTGATTGGCCAGCAATAGGAGCATGAAATGCTGCAATGGCTGCTACGTACACTTTGAGTGTGGAAGGGGTGAGACCCTTTTCTAGACGCTCCTGGAGAAATGACAGTATCGGAGTTACATCACACTCAACAGGGTCTTTGTTTTGTGCTAAGCACCAGTCAACAAAGACTGACCATTTTTGGGCATAGAGGCGTCTTGTAGACGGGGCTCTTGCCTGAGCAATGGTGTGTAGTACGTCCCCGGGGAGGCTCAGAGGCTCCCATCGAGGGACCATACATGCAGAGCCCAGAGTTCTGGCTGTGGATGCCAGATTGTCCTGTTCGCCTGAGAGAGGAGGTCCCGCCTCAGGGGGATCGGCCATGGGGCTTTCATGGAAAGCCTGAAAAGCTCCGAGGACCAAACTTGGGTCCTCCAGAGTGGGGCCACTAGGAGGACTCTGTGTCTGTCTTCCCTGACTCGTCTGATGACCTGAGGGATCAGAGCAATCGGGGGAAAAGCATAAAGAAGGAGGCTGGGCCAGTTGAGGGCCAGTGCATCTGTTTCCTTTGAAAAATAAGTTGGGCAATGAGAGTTGCTTTCTGAGGCGAAGAGGTCGACCTCTGCCTTCCCGAAAATCTCCCAGATTTTGAGAACTGTCTGGGGATGGAGCATCCACTCGTCCGAGGGGACATTGCTCCGTGAAAGCATGTCTGCTCCCAGATTCGTCTTGCCAGGTATGTGTGTCGCCTTGAGCGATCGCAACCTGGGTAATGCCCATTCCAAGAGGCGCTTTGCCAGTGCGCAGAGGCGGCTGGACGAAAGGCCGCCTTGGTGATTTATGTAGGACACCACTGTCATGCTGTCCGACTGGACTAGGATGTGGCGCCCTTCCAAAATTGCCTGAAAGGATTGAAGGGCTCGTTCCACTGCCAGCATCTCGAGGCAGTTGATATGAAGATGGCTTTCTTCGTGCGACCACGAGCCGAAGGCTGGTCTGCCCTCGCACAGAGCACCCCAACCCAGGTTGGACGCATCTGTTGAGAGTACCGTCCTTCTGGAAACCGCCTGTAGGGGTACTCCACGACTGAACCAAACAGGGTTCATCCAAGGCTCCAGGGCTGCTAGACAGGCCTGGTTGACCCTGATGCGAAAGCGGCCGTGCCGCCAAGCATGAGGTGGGACCCGGAGTTTCAGCCAGTACTGCAAGGGCCGCATTCGTAGGAGGCCGAGCTGTAAAACTGGGGAGGCGGAAGCCATCAGCCCTAGCATCCTCTGAAAGAACTTCAGAGGGAAACAGGCTTTGTTCTTGACAGAGGCCGCGAGCTGCTGAAGTACAAGAGCGCGCTCTGGTGATATGACCGCCCTCATATTGACGGAGTCGAAAACTGCTCCCAGGAACGTAATACGTTGGCTGGGGAGCAGTGAGCTCTTGGCGAAATTGACCCTGAGTCCTAGGCACTGTAAGTGGCTCAGGAGCATGGATCTGTTGTGGTCTAGCTCGGTTCGTGACTGGGCTAGAATGAGCCAGTCGTCGAGATAGTTCAGAATGCGAATTCCCATCTGTCTCAGAGGGGAGAGCGCCTCGTTCATGCACTTCGTGAAAGTGCGGGGAGCTAGAGACAGCCCAAAGGGAAGGACTGTATATTGGTAAGCCACACCCTCGAACGCGAACCTCAAGAATCGTCTGTGATGGGGGGCTATCTGGATGTGAAAGTAAGCATCTTTCAGGTCCAGCGAGAAGAACCAGTCCTCGGGGCAAATCTGCGTGAGGATCTGCTTCAGTGTCAACATCTTGAACTTCCGTTTCATGAGGGAAAGGTTCAGGTGTCTGAGGTCTAAGATGGGTCTGAGACCGCCATCTTTCTTGGGGACAAGGAAATAACGGCTGTAGAACCCCGACCCGCTGTCTGAGGGAGGAACTATCTCTATGGCTCCCTTCCTTAACAGCGTCATCACTTCGGTGCGGAGGACCTGAGCATCGTCCGGCTCTACCGAGGTGGGAATCACTCCGCGAAAACGCGGGGGTCTTCGGGCGAACTGCAGTGAGTATCCGTGTTTTATTATCCCCAACACCCACTTGGACACTCCGGGGATGGCCTGCCAGGCCTCGGCCCGCGTGACAAGGGGCTGGATAGTGTCGGATGGCAGACCGCTGATCAGGGGCCTGAACACCGACGAGTGTGGAAGAGGAAAAGTGCTCTCTTTTTGAAAATGTGAAATATTTATTGTGTTCGCCATAACAACGGCGCTTTGCGTGGACGCAACAACAGTGGGCCCAGGTCGCACAGCAGACAGGCGAGAGAGCTTCTGGGGTGGTCCGGCCGCAGCGGGACTTTGCCCCTTCCTCTTTCTTCCCCAACGATCAGGAGGATTTAGAGGGCGTCGGGTCCAGCACAATCCTTTGCCGGGGGCCCTGACGTCTAGGCGGTTTAGCGCGCCTAGTGGGGCGAGCTGGGTGCTGCTCCTTAGGGGGTGCCGCCTGGGGGGTAGAAGGGGCAGGTTTGCTCTGGTGCTGAGTCGGCGCAGTCCTGGGGCGACTCGGGGCAGAGGTGGAGCGCTTGGGCAGGAAGTGTCGCATGGCTTGGGACGACTTCTGTGCTGCAGTGAAGCGTTCTGTAAACCCTTCTACCGCTGGTCCGAAGAGGCCGCATGGAGAGACTGGGGCATCAAGAAAGGCCACTTTGTCGCTCTCCTTAATCTCTGTTAGGTTGAGCCAGAGGTGGCGCTCCAGCACAACCAGGTTGGCCATGGATCGTCCGATGGCCTGGGCCGTGGCTTTCGTGGCGCGCAGAGCCAAACCAGTGGCGCTGCGGAGGTCACGGAAAGCAGGTTCACTACAGCTAGACTCATCCAGGGAACGGAGAAGCTTTGCCTGGAACACCTGCAATATGGCCATGGTGTGCAGAGATGAAGCGGCTTGGCCCGCAGAAGTGTAGGCCCTGCCAGCCATGGCAGAGGTCGTCCTGCAGGGCTTGGAAGGAAGGGCTCTCTTATTTTTCCACCCCACAGCCGCGGGGGGACAGAGGTGAGCAGCCACGGCCTCATCCAGGGGCGGCAATTGCTCATAGCCCTTCTCCTGAGAGCCATCTACTGAGCTGAGAGCTGCAGAGGAAGTGCGTAGGCGGGCCGAGTAGGGGGCGCGCCACGACTTTGTCAGCTCGTCATGAACCTCAGGGAAGAATGGGGCAGGTCGCTGGCGGGGGGCCTGGCGGCGTCCTGGCAGGTACCACTCGTCCAGCCTGCTGCGTGTTGGCTCTTCAGGGGGGGCCCACTCCAAATGGAGTTCCTCAACAGCCTTGGAGAGGATGCGGAGAAGCTCGGCATCCATCCCAGCTCTGGCGTCGATGGGCTCCAGTGACGGCAGGTGGGTGGGGTCAGAATCGCCGGCCCAGTCCTCCGTTTCAGAAGCCGCGAGTGACATGGAGTCGTCAAGCGGCTCGTCCTCCGATCCGCCAAAAGAGACGAGGTCGCTCGCTTCAGCCGAGGGACGCTGCTCTGGGCGTGAGAAGAGGACAGGGGACGGCTCTCTCATTGGAGAGGGTGAGGCACGCGGGCGCTGAGCCGGCGTGAGCTCACCCAAATCCGGGCGCTGGGCCCCTCTTCCCCGCTGTCTTTTCCTGGCCGGCTCGCGGGAGGAAAAAGACGGGAGGGCGCGAGGGGTGGGATTACTTTCATTAAAGAAAGCAATCCGCGAGCGCAGAGAGGCGAGACTCATGCTTTCACAAAAGCAGCATGAAGTCTCAGTGAGTGCAGCCTCAGCATGGGGTTTACCCAGGCAGAAAACACACTCACCATGGCCGTCGTCCTCATGCAGAGGGGCTCTGCATGTGCCACAGCTGTGGCGCGGCATGGCCGTCGCCGTTAAAACGGCGTTAGAAACGCTCTTTTAGAGCGGTGAAAACCGCTGGAAAAAGCTCTTTTAGGATCGCCGGATGGCGGCAGGAGATCGCTGAGAAGCGGCCGGAAGCGGGAAGCGGGCGGCCCGAGATCGGCGCTGAGAGCGGCTGTCTGCGAGTACGCCGGCGCTGCAGGCGGTCGGCGGTCTCAGCTGGTCCGCTGCGGTGCCTCTTCGACGGCGAGAGCTCGTTCCAGGCGAAGGCGTTCAGCAGAGATCCAACGAAGTGAAGTCGTCGCTGAAGGAGTAAGATCTGATTTCCTCTGGCGATTGCCTGCTTATATAGCCATTCGCCCCGCCCATTCTGGCGGGCTTTGGCGCGCTGCATCGCCACAGGCTCGCGCAGCTACGCAGCGCTGTCATTGGTTTAAAAAAGTTTACAGATTAAACCAATGGCAGTGCAGTTGCACTGCGTTATTGAAAAAAGGCTTCAGTATCGAGGAAAAAAGGAGCTTTTCCCCATACGCAGTATGAGTGAAGTATCGAAAGGGAACATCAGTTAACATGTGGATCATGCATTTACTGATTAACATTTATATGTGTGTTTCCTGGCACGACATAAAGCTAAATGAACCATAAAATGCAAAATTCACCAAATGCAATAAATGCACCTAGTTAAATGTAAAGCACTTAGACATATCTTATAATTTTATCTATAATAAATACAACAACCACCTGTTCAGTATTCAGTGAACATCAAATGTAATTGGTAAACATTGTATATCTCTAAAGTCACTGAAATCTAAAGAGGCTTACTTTTTTTTTTGTCAGTACCTTCATATTGCTGGCTAACAGGTTAAAGGCAGAGTAGGTATGTGTGTGTATTAAAACCATACATACACGAACCAATACCTGCAAATACTAATGAGAACGTCCGCTAAAACATGAATTTTTATAATCTTTTCTTTGAGAATCTACTTGTCCAGGCCAGACAGCCACATGTGGCTCAAATGAGTGGCTGATAGAAGTGATTATAATTTGGTAGCTGAGGTGATTATAATTATCCTTCATCACGCCTCATCTCTCTCGTTGTCAGACGTCAGGTCACCTGTAATGTTGTACAAAAGTGTTTGATGCACGATTTGCTTCCTCTTCATCAAATCTCCATACCACCGGCCCACCAACCAGGTCAATCAGATGACAGGGCAGACACCCTGTCATGCGTGTGCTTTTATCCCATTTTGTGATGAAAGCATGATAGTGGACTTCTATCTATTTTTTATTGTGTATCACTTATTATAAGATATCTGTCTGTCTCACTTGCACTTTCATCCCAGTCCATTTTCTTCTCAAAAGTGATCATAGATTGACCAATTTGACATCTTCACATTCAGAATAAGCATTCAAGTGTTTGAAATGCTCAGTAGAGGTCTTACCATAATCATTGTATCATTGTGTGTGTTTCCTTTCTTTCCTGTCCTTGTTTTCTCTGTGGGATTATATGGCATGGAATAATTGCTATGCAATTGTGTTTAGTGTGGGAAATATTAAGCACAATATATCAGTGTTACTTATTTGACTGATATATATATATATATATATATATATATATATATATATATATATATATATATATATGTACACTGTCAGGGTTCAGGTAGAGGGATGAGGCAAGGACTCTATGATGAAGAGAGAAGGGCTCTTTAACAATAATAAAATAAACAAAAGAAAAACCTAACCCATAGGGGAACCAGACAAGACTGGCAAGGCATGAGGAGGACAGACAAATATATGACAATGCACTAGCAACAAGACTGCAAAAACAAGGAGAATAAATAGGAAGCTAATGAGGAGGGTAACGAGGTAACACGTGGGACAAATTACATAAATGATCAGGTAACAAGATGGGTGGGGTCAAGGCAATTGACATGAGAGCACATGGCACACAGGAACTAAGACAAAACCCATTTGCTCACACAAAACAAAAACACAAGCACATGGCCAGCAAACCAATCACAAACCATGTGCTTGAACTAGACACAAACACACAGTTTAGGAGCAAACTCATAAGCTCAGTGTTCACACAAAATAGCATGCAGCCAGCGAAAACCAAACCGTGTGCTACACAAAACACAAAACACTTGGACAAAAGAGCACACAGAGGAGCGAACTCAAGACTGCAAGATCCCACAACAAGACAGAACTTGGAACGTGAGTGTCAAGTCCCCGACACGAAACCGAAACTCAGCAAGACACGAGTGCCGGGATCCAAACACCACGCTCCAACACGAAACAGGACATGCAGACGAGAGCACACAGCTCGAGCAGTCTCGAAGCCGCGCGCTCAATTGAAAACAATGACATGACGGGACAGTCAGGGCTCTGTCACAAAACCATGAATAACACTGGACTAAGTGACAGAACCCTGACACATAACAATACATACAATAATTTTCCAAACCACATAAATCAATCAATCAATCATGGAATTTGTTCATGCCAGAATTTGTATATTGGTGCATACCTCACACACAGGCTACATTCATTCAGTCAGTGTTTGACATCAATATTTTATGCTTCCTTTTGGTGCTTCCTTTATATCTCGTTCTTTCTTGATAGGGTGAATGATTTAGATGTAACTAATACAAGTCTGGAGACTAATGCCATAGACCTTTTTTCTTTCCTGTTTTATTTAGTTATTAATATTCTCGCTAAAATAGACTGATATGGGATTTCACATTAAATAAGTCTCCATGATTCAAATTGGGCTGCCTGCAGAGATCTAACTCAGAAATTTTGAGATTCCTAAAAAAGAGCTGGCAGATCTTTTAGTACTTCTCAGAAGGACAATCTAATTTCAGACTTTAATAACCATGTAATCATAGGTCTAGAATATCCAGTGATGTTTTAAATAATCCACTTTCTTTTTTAACAATCTGTTTCATGAGCCGAATGATCAGTTTTGTTCTTTTGAGCTTACATTATATGCTGTCTTTCTTTGTGACAAGATGAGGCTAGAAACATCACCAAATTGTCAGCTAGAGTTTATTCATTTACAGACAGATTGATTTCTTGTTTGAAGATTTTTCATCATTCAACCTGGGGAAGACTTTCAAACACTGAAAAAGAAGTGATGTAATTTGTGATGTCAAAGTACTTGCATTCTGCAATGACTTTAATGAATGATCACAGCCGTCATCTTTTAAACCTGTAGCCACTTAAGCTTGTTACATCATGTGCCAATATAGTGGTTAGGCATGAAAAATCGCTAATGTGAACACTGTCACCGGACAATGGGGTACCGAACCCGAGACTACCTGGAGAAGGTGGTCTGAGTTCGGTTGCTCCCGAACTGTGGCGCGGTTCGCGTGAATGTACAAGCAACATGAGGCGTTTCTCAATGTCAATGATGCTTCCTTGGTAGGACTGATCCTTCCAAGTCACTTCCTTCAGAGGCTAGGTGAGACTCCTCTTTAGCAAACGGAGAACACGTAAATGGAACCGGCTAGCAAGTGCACGTAATTGCGTCATTACGTCAGTGAAAAGGTCAATTTGAATAACGCTACTTGGACAACTATTTATAAAAGAAATGCCGTTGACGCAACCAATTGTTAAATGACAGGTCCAGTTCAGTTAACCATTTGTATTTGTATAATTTACAATATCAATACGGTAGTAATTTATACTGGCATTTAAACGTCAAACTTAACTTATATTTACTACAGTTATAACAAATGTTTGGTAACGTAAATAAAAACCGTTAACGCTCCGACTACGTTAATGTTCAACATTTTTGAATTTTTAGAACTAACGTTAGATAGCAAAGCTGCCCGCATAGGATTGTGGGTGATTTAAGAGCGCGAAGGATACACATATGCATCCTTTCCTGTTTATGGGATATTTTTCAAACGAAGGACTCAGTCCTTGGTTGAAATTCCGAGGATCCTCGACATTGGAACAGTCCTTCGATGGATGTCGATGACGTAGCATCCTCGAAATACCTGCTTCCGATGATCCTTCCTTGACATTGAGAAACACCTATGGACTCAGGTGCGCACATATTCAGGAAGTAAAGTATACCGCGCATGCGTAACACTGACGATATCATTGTTTCCTCTACACACGAGAGAGCTGGGGGTTGATTCCACACACTCCTAAAGGTCAAAATTAAATTTAGAAAAAAAAATAAATAAATAAAATGAATTATTATGCTGTGCATAATAGTACCAAAAAAAAAATTAAACTATGCTCAGTTGCGCTGTGTTCTCCAGGCATTTTCCGTGTGCGTTTGCGATGACATAAGGTGACTGTAAACGCACATGGGTTTAATACAACTATTGAGTATGAAAGCAGACCAACGCTGCGGGTGGTGCCGGGAACAATCGCGCTCGGGCTTGGACCGCAACGCGTAAAACCCCTCTTGTAGAAACGCTAGTTTTAAGAGTCAAACTCTTAAATACATATTCAGTGGGGTCCAGAAAACTGAGACCACTTATGAAAATGGTTCTATTTGCATTTTATAATTAAATACATGTTTTTTGAATTGCCGATTTCTGTATATTATCACAGAGTAATTTGAGTGTAAAACTGAATTAAAATATGAAAATGATATTCTTAGGATTTTTTTTATTTAAGGATTTGCTTTAATTCATGCTGCATGGAATGCACAAGTTTGTTTAAAATCATGTTTCCGGCATGATTTGATATGTGATTATTTGATTATTTACTTGGTTTTTAATGTTACTGGAAATCTAGAAATAATTTATATATCCAAGTTTGAATCCAGGATTTTCAATGTGGTGTCAGACATTGGACTTCACTGTATATTACAGCATGTTTTGTACAGTACAACGGTTATTTCTGGTGCTCAAATGCGATTGCCTAAGTGGCGTTCAACTGAGTAAAACTTCTCACTATTTGTATCACCCCTGACTGAATTGGTCCATTATATGCCAAGGGGATCACTTTTTGTGACTTTCCGATATAATGAGTAACATTTATGTAATCATTTGCAGTAATGAATATATGGATTTTCCCACAAATCCACACAAAATGACAGTATTAATCTCTTCTTTATAATCAGTGCAACAGGCATTGGAAATAATTGTTCATCTTTTGGATTAGATGCAACTTCTTAGAATCTTCCAATAATCATTTCTTGTAATCTAGCAGCTCGCTCTCATTGAAACAACATTTACAGCTCATTACACACTAAATACTTGAGTTGACTTAATGAACTCTAGAACGGCACATCTCTAAGGAATGAAAAATAAGAGTTTGACTGTAGAGAGAAAGGGAAGTGGAAGAATAGTAAGATAATGAGGAAAAGAGTATCTTCAGCTTGAATACATTAGCATGCCAGATCAGGCAAGGTGTCAGCTGAAGTCAGCATGCCCTATGACTCTGGGGTCCTAAGCTCTCGATTTTTCACTTGGAAGCTTTTTAAAAACTTTAGTTGCAGTTGAGAGAACTTTGAATACATCTATTCATGCCAATTTTACCAATGAACTATTATTTGTAGAAGCAGGATTTTGTTACTCAATGACATTCAAACTGGAAAATGTCCTTATCGATCTTAAGGTTGACTCATGCTGCAGTCTGATGACCCTTTTTGGGGGATTTTATGTTAATGTTTTGTACTTTATTGTTCCGGTTAAAAATATATTATTATGACAATATCCAAACAATGATATTGTGATGAAAGGGTAACTGTGTTCTTCTTGTTTTTTAACTTCACTAATGTAATCTATTAGCTGTAATTCCAAGTTTTTATGATATCTGATATCATTACCTGTGCCTAATATGTCACCTGATAGAAACTGGTACTCTTATGTTTTATTAAAGGATTTCATGGAAGCTAATATAGTTTACATTTACACAGAGAGCTCATATCAGTGTCAATAAAGTGTTTAGAGATATGTCATGTTAAACTGAGATACTCATGATCAGGGCCGTTTGAAGGAATTTAGGGGCCCCAAGCAAAATGGACATAGATGCCCCACGACCCCTGTATGGCTATGCTGTGGTTCCTGTAGGCTTTGCGTACCATACAGTTTAAGTTCACCCACACTTTATATAAATAAAAAAGGTTTACAGTGCAAATACTGCTTGAAAAAATAGTTTGGTGGGAATTCAATAGTGATTTGCACTGTTTTTTTTTTTTCCTAATAATATGACAGCACACACTTATCAGTTTAAACTCTGGGCTGTGCAGAATATCAGCTATAATTATAGAGCTCGTGGTACCTTGGCTATATAGAGGAAACATCAGCACTGAGAATTGATGCATCTGTTTATGTTGAGGATGAAGTTGATGGTGTAGCTGGGAAAATTACCTGTGAAGTACGTTTTACAGTTTCACTGTTAGCATATTGACAGAGGTCACTATTAACAGCTCAGGGGTGCGTTTCCCAAAACCATAGTTGATAAGTTAGATGGTAGACACTTTGTAATAACAATCATTAATATATGGTAAATTGATAGTTAATTAATCTTTAATCTTTGTAATTTAACTGTTAGCAAATAGTATTTTTATTTATTATAAAGTTTACCGAAAAATTTAAGATATGTTAGCATTTCCATATTTTGATATTAGAAGGGAAGGGATGCTTTCACTACCTATGCTTAAAAACATCCCAAGCTAATGTTTGTGTGGTTTTCATAACCCCCATTTGGTAAATAGATTATCACGGTGGAATAGTATAGCATGCTATTTGCTATGCCACTTTCATCTAGGGCTGTAGCTATCCAATTTGTTAGTAATCGAGTATTCTACCAAAAATTCCATCGATTAATCGAGTAATCGGATAAAATGTGTTTTTGCTTATTAATATTAATTATGCAAAAGAAAATAAGACTCCTGGGTCTCTTAAAATGAACAACAAAGTTTCCTTTTTTAGAAAATTTTTATTTTTTTATTTTTAAATGCATAGAATGCAATGCATACATAAAAAATAAACATTTAATTATTATCCATTGTTTCTCTGTCTGTACTTGTACTGTGAACAATGACAATAAAGTTGACAGATGAATTAAGTGTATTTAAGTGCCATTCAGTTGTGGTTTAAAATAAAGCATTTTCTGAGATGCACATTAAACATTAAAAACAAAACATTAATTTGATTTATATTTTAATTACTGAAAATTAAGCAAACTAAGCTTTTTGGTAAACAATGGGGATTTACTATTAAAAATAAAACATGGAAGAAATTTTGTGTGATTAAACCTTAAAAATAAAGATTTTTTTTAGTAGTAGGCTATGTACATTCTGCTGAACAAATACTTGTCTAAAACAGGACTTTTATTTTGACGGGTTGACGTACCTTTACAGTTCTGTGTAATGTGATGTGATGCTAGTTTTACTCAAATCAAACGGTCAAATGCTCATGAAGTGACTGTCAGAGCAGTTCTGGAGATGTTGTTCATGTGTTCTTGTCTTATTTAGTGAGACAGCAGACGCTGAAATTACCGTTAATAAAGGAAGTCACGCTTCTGCTCCATTCATTAAGAGAGACACGCAGAACATGCAGGATTCATATTTAAATAGATTGTTCCGGCTTAATATTTACAGATATTAGTCCACCACGTGAGATCACGTGGTTGGCTGGCTGATGTCAGCGACTACTGAGAGGGGCCCCCTTGAGGGGGACCCCGATAACAGTGTCATTACATGTTACTGCATTGACAATCAAAGGGGCGCTCACACAGTGTCGTTGCATTTTATTCTTAACCAGTCGTTGTCTTGGGGCCCCAGGCCAGCTCGGGGCCCCAAGCAATTGCTTGGTTTGCCTGCCTTGTCGCGACGGGCCTGCTCATGATGCTCAATTATTCTTTATTGAGTGGGAGCAAAATTGTACCCACATGGAAAAAAACCTACATAAACATATATGTTTCAATATAGGTTTTGATATAAGTTTTTAATATATGTGACATATATAACATTGGCCGTTTTATATGTACATATATTTACATATATGCACACATATGTATGTACACATATATTAACATACCAATTTCACGTGTTCGCACATACATAAGTTCTTGCAGAATTTTTTTTCGTTAATTCTTAGTTTTTGCCTTGATAATAGAAAATATGAGCTAGACATCATGTATCACAGTCAAAAATGAGATATGAGCTACAAAATGACCAGATCCTGCCATTAGCTATGTAGAAGACTTGTATGTATAGGGCTTATATGTGGATATGACGAAGCAATACAGGAGACCTATATTTCCCGTATATGCACATATATGCACCTCAATTTTGCCTATATGTGGCATTTTATACACATATATGCAGCATATATGCAGTATATATATACACACATATATGCAGCATATATGTGCATATATGCAGCATATATGTGCATATACACTGCATATAGGTTTCATATATGTGCATATATCCACATATAGGTTCTTTCCATGTGGGTAGTGTTGAATTGGCTAAAACACATTTAACAGGGTTGTTGTTATAGCACCCAGAATACATAACTGTAACCCTAACTCTCAGATGACCTTTTGGTGGGGTTACTCGTGTATGTGTGTGTGTAATATCTGCTAAAAGGGTAGCATAAATCATGTTGTGTGTTTTTGAGGTCCTTTACCAGCTTGTATGTAGCATCTGTATTATTTGTTTCTTTGAATTTCCTTTGAACGTCATTGTTGCAGTGGCCTCGTTTCCTGTGAAACCAACCATTTTGAAGCATACTGTATTTCTCTATTTGAGTCTCTGGTCTTATGTGTGAATGTGTATTTGAGTGAAAGACAACCTGGTTTTGTTATGACAGTTCTTTTCATTTCTGTCCCACTAGACTCCAGAGATGTCCTACCACTCTCTTGGGATATTGTTTTTTTTTTTTTTTTTTTTTACCACTATTTGTTTTGTAGATCATTCAGCAGCAATGCTCTTTTCTAGTTACAGCACCTGTGAGCTGTAAACTAGTCTTTATATTTTTCCTTATTCTTACCCTCTCTCTCTCTCTCTCTATACACACACACACACACACACACATATATATATATATATATATATATATATAAATATATATATATATATATATACACTGCTGTCAGTTTCTGACTCTGTCTCATTTTCATTCTTTTCCTCTTTTTCAAGCCTCATGATTTTGTACTGAAAATACGGGACCAACAGGCTTTATTGACTAGCTGAATATTGCATTATGGTGAGAAATAAATGCTATATAGGTCTCATACACATGCTATTAGAATGTTACTGGACTATGTAGTTACAAACCAAAACCAGCATGTAAAGCAGAAAGAAAGAAAAAAAGAAAGAAAGAAAGAAAGAAAGAAAGAAAGAAAGAAAGAAAGAAAGAAAGAAAGAAAGAGAGAAAAAGCTAGTGAAGTTTCAACCTTGAATCCTCCCTGAACTCAGATTTGTTCTTTTAGTCTGTGTTCATGTGGTCTCAGCAGTCCTGTTTAATTCTATTGAATAATGGGTAGTCAAACTCTCTGTTCTGAAGATGAATTGTTTGAAATTAAAATGAGTGTATAAGCAAGGGCCAGGCTGCCATATAAACTCAATAGTCTCTCCTGTGATGCCATCAAAAAAAAAAGTGCTGCTAAGAAGTTACCATGTTAAAATGACAATGAAGAAAGCTCTGCTGAAATTAAGGTTATTCACTCAATCCCTTTTATTTTCTCTTTCGTTCACTAAACATAAATAGACAGAATACACTACAGTTCAAATTTCAGCAGGAATCTTTTTTTTTTTTTTTTGACAAAATATTTAGCAAGGACACATTAAATGAATAAAAAATGACAGTAAAGACTCCCATTGGAAATATATGCAGTTCTTTGAAAAAATGTAAGCAGCAAAATTTTTTTCAAGATTTATATTCATAAAAAATGTTTCTTGAGCAAGAAATTGGCATATTTGAATGATTTCTGAAGGATCATGTCACACTGAAGACTGGAGACTGCTGAAAATCCAGCTTTGCATTCAGTAGAATAAATTAAACTTTAAAAACAGGAATTATAATTACTGTAATAATAAGTGAAAACTATATTGTTATAAGTTAAAAATTTAAACACCTTCAGTTTTACATTTATATTTAATACAGTATTATGTTGAATTACTTGCAGCACATGAGAATCAAACCATTGATTACTGAATTTCATTTATTTCTATCTTAAACACTTTAAAATGTGTAAGGATGAAATTTTATCTACCCATTTACCATCTCAAACTACCATTCACATTCATTTTTCAACTCAACTCCCATCTCCTATGACTCAGTTTTTTCTTTTGTCCACAGATACATTTGGCAATGGCTTAAACTGTGAAATTAAATTCTTGCCTTTATAATAAGATGTGCTCAACATTTCCCATTTTGCTCCCCCTTCAGTTTTGCACATGGTCAGACAAGCTTGACAGACTTTTATGTAGGGCAGTGTATGGATATGGACAAGCCAAGAGCATCGTCTTCAGCATGCCACAGTCTGCCTTGATGGAGAATCACTTGGGAAGCTTATCTCCAAATTTAATTCCTGTCAGGGGAAAAAGGTAGCAAACAGGAGAGAGAAAGCAAGAGCTTGAGGGAGCGAGGAATAAGAAAGACTTAAAGAAAGAGAGAGTGCAGAAATACACTGGGTTATCACAGTACGAGCCTGTTGCTCGTTGGTCAATGAGGCAACCCTCTTTTGAAATGCCACAGAAGTCAAGCTGACATGATTTATGTCTGGAATAACAATGGGGCTCAAACAATGGGGTTTAATCTGATGATGTGAAAGAATAGCTACTGAAAACATATATGAAGCGAGACATGTTCAGTTGATTATTTAAATGTACCTCTGTTGAAAATGACTAATAGGTAAGCTTTAAATGTATGTGTGAGTGTGCTTGTGTATGTTAGAGAGGTTTTAGCAGTGTAACTACAGACATTGTGTGTGTGTGTGTGTGTGTGTAGGGCTTTTTTGGGGGGGCAGGATGGGGGGGGGGGGGGGGTCCAGCACCGAATTCAAGATCTGAATCAAATGATTTGTGATATGCATGTATATATTCATGCTCGTATAACTCCACTACTTAAGAAACCCACCCTCAACCCATCTCTCTTAGATAACTACAAGTTTCCCTTCTCCCTTTCATTGCAAAAACACTTGAACGGCCTGTGTTCAACCAAGTCTCTGCCTTTCTCACACAGAACAACCTCCTTGACAGCAACTAATCTGGTTTCAGAAGTGGACATTCAACTGAGACTGCCTTGCTCTCAGTTGTTGAAGCCCTAAGCCTGGCAAGAGCGGAACCCAAATCTTTAATACTTATCTTGCTTGATCTGTCCACTGCTTTTGACATAGTTAACCACAAAATCCTCCTGTCAACACTACTGACAAACAGCATCTCAGGAACTGCACTCCAGTGGTTTAAGTCTTACCTATCAGATAGGTCCTCTTGGAGAGGTGAGGTGTCCAAGTCACAACATCTCACTACTGGGGTGCCTCAGGGCTCAGTTCTTGGACCACTTCTCTTCTCTGTCTACATGGCATCATTAGGTTCTGTCATAACACTAGTATGCTGATGACACTCAACTCTACCTCTCATTCCATCCTGATGATCCAACGGTAGCTGCTTGCATCTCAGCTTGTCTAACAGACATTTCTTGCAACATTAAGAAGATCAGGCCCTTTCTTTTTGGGAACATGCTGCACAAATCCTTGTTCAAGCTCTTGATCTGTCCATAGTCCAGGCTGGACTATTGCAATGCTCTCTAGGCAGGTCTTCCAGCAAGTTCTATCTAACCTTTACAATTAATCCAGAAAGCGGCAGCAAGATTAATTTTTAATTAGCCGAAAATGATACACATCACTGCCTTGTTTATCAATTTGCAGTGGCTACCAATAACTGCTCACATAAAATTCAAGGAATTGATGTTTGCATACAAAAACATACCTAAATTCATTGATCTTTTGATGTTTTTGATTGCTTCCAATGCCCTCATTTGTAAGTTGCTTTGGATAAAAGCATCTGCGAAATGACTAAATGTAAATGTAAATATTGTGGCGGGGTGGAAGGATTACGCGACAAATAGAGCTTAGTTTAAGGCCACAGAGGGTGGATTTATTAAGTGACAGATGAGAACATAAACCTCTCAGTTGTGTCCAGGTGTGGGTGAATCTCCGCTGTATTAGTGGTTGGGCTTATCGGTCACTCAGTGCTTTCTGGAACGGAATAGAAAGAGGGTTAGTTTGCTTTCTCATGAATAGGCTTCTCACCCTTCGTCAGTGAGCATGAGGTTTAGGTGGAGCCGGGAGCCGGGAGCCGGGAGCCGGGAGCCGGGAGCCGGGAGCCGGGAGCCGGGACAGTAGCACAGCTCCAGGACTGCCCACTTGATGGCCAGAGTTTCATTCTCCACATGTTGCATAATTCTTGGCCAGGGTCAGCTTCATACTGATATAAAGCACTGGGTGCTCTCGCCTTCCTGAACCTGGGAGAGGACAGCTCCAAGTCCTGTGTTGGAGGCATCCATTTGCAGCAGGAAGGGACAGCTGGAGTATGTGGCTCGCAGAACTCGGGTGTTCAGGACACTTTCTCTGGCTGTCCCTTCCTGGTCAGGTCTGTTAGAGGGGTGGCTAAGGTGAAGTTAGAGATGAAACAACAATAGTACCCCGCCAACCCCAAGAAGACTTGAAACCTGGACTTTGTGCTGGGTTTCCGGGAGGACCGGACTGGTTCCACCTTTTTTCCTGGGGTTTGACGAGGCCCCTTCCGACCTGGAAGCTCAGGTGACATTTGCGGGGGTTGGTGGTGAGCCCAGCCTGTCGGGCAGGGAGATGTTCCATAATTTGTTGCTGGTGGATACTGACCTCTGTAAGCTGCTGGATGATTTTGTCCATGTTGGGGAAGAACGGTTGCCTGGCAGAGGGGAGTAAGAATGGTGAGTCACAGGGATATCGCTTTTCGGTGCTCCTTCCACTAACTTGCCAGCATTCTCCACCAGTGTGGAAGGGTGGAAGGATCACGCGACAAAGAGAACTTAGTTTAAGGCCCCGGAGAGTGGATTTATTAAGTGACCGGTGAGTACATGAACAGTGATGGTGCTGTTGCTTGCTGTGATCCTCTCGGTCGTGTCCAGGTGTGGGTGAATCCGTGCCGTGCTCTTGGCAGGGCCGCTCAGTCACTCAGTGCTTTCTAGAATGGAAAAGAGAGAGGGTCAGTTTGCTTTCTCTGGTAGAGGCATCTCACTCTTTGTCACTGAGCACGCTCGTTGTCTGCTGGCAGGTTGACGAGCCTCAGGTGTGGCCGATCAATCCTTAGTGGTCATGAGAAAGTACTTCTCGCGAGTTTTTCAGGGCAATGCTGATGTGGAGCCACGACGCTTATCACAACACACACACAGACACAGACACACACACACACACCACTTTCTATTCAAAGACTCTGACTGAATTATGATGACCATTTTAAGGTTTAGGTTCTGTGTAGATCACTTTCCATTTTTACTATAAATGTGGCTCCACTCTTTATATTTCACATGATACATTTTGTAATGGGTACCAGTGGCCCACTGTTATCACAGGAAAACATTCTTATATACAGCAGAAAGTCAGGGTTACTGACCAGTTTAAATATATTTATGAACAGTACATTTTTAATTATCATTGGCATTGGCATAAGCCCCCAACATTTTATTAAGATCGATATGAATTTGAATGTGATTTTCATAACTATGATAAAAAAAAGTATATAAAAAAATAAAAATGCTATATAAAGATTTTTGTGTGGTTCATAACATTAAAATTAGCTTGGAGAAAGTAAAAGATTAGTGGGATATATCTGAAAATCACACCAGTCTGAATTTTCAGTCTGACTTATTAAAATTCTTAAAAAGGGAACGCTGCATACATGATTTGTAAGAGTTGACCAATCAGAATAAACTATTCCAGAGAGCCATGACATAAATGTAAAGATTTATTTTTTTTAAAAAGATAAAAATTCTGCATATTTTTAAAGAAATCTTGTTACCTGGAGTGCGATAGCAGATTAGTATTCGTTAAAGTGGGTGTAGAGTGGGCTGTTTAAAAACCATGCTTTTTTCAAACATATAAGGGAACACATTTCTTCAGACAGCTGGATGATGCCTGGCATCATTCAAATATGTCATCATCACTATAAACCTTATATAAGATCATTTTGAGTTTCCTACATGAATGGATGTTGTTTTATTTGGAAGACATTTTAAATGATGTTCCTCCTTTCTTTTTTTTAAGGAGGAAAACATATTTTTATGCAAGTTAGGTGATGTATTTTTCAATTACTTCTCATTTTCTGCATGTTAGCATTTTTAAATAACAAATTCAGTTGTTCATTCTCCAAACATATATTAATCAGGCATTTGGGTATGAAGTTTGTTTCCACAGTACGGCGGAGACATATTAATTTGTGTGGGCTGTTATTTTCTTTACTTCTTCAGAGTGAACTTCTGTCTTTTTGATTTCACCTCATTTCAGCTCTCAGGATCCTTTGTACTACTTCTGTCCCCCCAACCCTCTTGTTCTTATCTCAGTCTCTGTCTCCTGGTTGGAAAATAAGCTTTTAAGTTCTTTTGTTGTTTGTATGTTTGTGGAGGGAGCTTTGCAGAAACTCGGACAATAGCAGAACAAACAGCAATTGCTTCATCTCCCCTGGCTGAACTTTACCTCACTGTATTCGGTAACCACTACACACACTCACATACAAGGGCACAACACACTCGATGTGTCTCACAATGCCTCCTACAATCAATCAGACATTACACAATTACACAAACAAACTTATCAAGATGACAGTGATCAACCGTTCAACACAGACCTGTGAAAATTCAATTATCAATCACTCTACCTGAGGGGCTTCATCTCCTCCTTTACACAGTCTCGTTATCGTCATTGTGCCGTATTTTATTCACTTGCAACACTGGCAATATTGTTATAATCCTTCCAGCCGCTTCATGCATGTTATGCACCATAAAAGGTCTCCACTGTGTGGCTTTTGAAACCCTGCAATAAGCATGGACAGTCATTTTTAAGTCATAAATTAAAATCCCATTTCCCTGTGGAGGTTTTATTGAATAAATTGCATGGTGGAAATCTGGGATCAACAGTTTTCAATCATTTTCTAACAGCGTTTTATTGTTTGTTGATATCCCCTGATAAATGACAGATTGGGACTGTAAAAGCTTAACAAAGCATGTAGCTGGGATGTTAAAAATGAGCATGTTGCCTTTTTTATGCAATAAGTGAATTAGATTTTCAGCAGTGAGTAGAAGGTGATAGACATTTCCAATGAAATTGGGTACTCTCAATTTAAAACTGATATTTCAATCGCTTGTATCAACCGATAGCCTGGTTGAGTCTTTATAATTTTAAAGGGATAAAATAGAGTGGGAAAACATGACAAATGTGTAACGACAGATAAAAGAGGAGGAAGCAATTGCAGGCAATCAGATGTTGTTTATTGATAAGGAGTGTCCAGAGTGTTGGCAATGGCAAGGAAGGTCTACGGTGGCGTGCGAAGAGCGGGATGGTGAAGTCAGCGGTGCAGGTGAAGGTGGTCAATGGTTAGAACCAGGAACAGACCGGAACACTGACACGCGGACGACAACACGAATCCAACCAGCACACAAACACGGAAGACGGTAATCCAGCTAGTACGTGGAGACATAAGAGAGGATCTGACAACAGAGAGAGAGCGAGGTGAGTATAAGTAGCAGAGGTATGATGACGATCAGCTGGAGCGAGACAATCAACACCCAGGTGATGACAATCAACTAAACGAACACATGGAGACAACGTAAGTACAAAAACAATAACAAAACATGACACGGAGGAAACACTGGATTTCCTACCGTGACAGTACCCTCTCCCCTAGGACGTCACCTGACGTTCCCAGCCTGCTTTACCTGTAGATTGTAATCATCTATAAGGTGGTGATCCAATATGTCCCGAGCAGGAACCCAACTCCTCTCCTCCGGACCGTAACCTTCCCAATCCACCAAGTACTGAAAACCGCGTCCCCTCCGTCTAGAGTCCAGAATACGATTAACCAAATAGGTGGTTTCCCCATTAACGAGACGAGGCGGGGGGGGAACCGGAGCAGGCGGATTAAGACGGGAAGAAATCACCGATTTAATTTTGGAGACGTGGAACACGGGATGAATCCTCCTGTACGCCGGAGGAAGGCTAAGACGCACGGTAACCGGATTAATAATCTTGGTAATAGAAAACGGGCCAATAAATTTGGGAGCAAGTTTGTTAGAAACGGACCGCATAGGAATGTTCTGGGTAGAAAGCCACACTCTTTGACCGACGACGTAACGGGGAGGCTTCGACCGGTGGCGATCGGCCTTAGCCTTGGTGCGCGACCTAGCCTGGAGCAGAGCTCTGCGAGCTCTGGTCCAGGTGCGGTGACACCTCTGGACTAATGCGTGTGCGGAGGGGACCGAAACCTCGGATTCCGTACTAACAAAATTAGGTGGTTGGTACCCTAAACTACACTTAAATGGAGACATGCCCGTAGATGACACTGGCAAAGAATTGTGTGCGTACTCCACAACTGAGAGTTGCTGACACCAGGACGAAGGATTATTGGAAACCAAACATCGCAAAACCCTCTCGACATCCTGATTGGCTCGTTCGGTTTGACCATTGCTCTGGGGATGGAACCCGGAAGAAAGACTAACAGTCGCTCCTAACAATTTACAAAACTCTCGCCAAAATTTGGACACAAATTGGGGACCCCTGTCAGAAACCACGTCTGTCGGAAGGCCATGTATACGGAAGACGTGGTCAATGACAGCTACCGCTGTTTCCTTGGCTGAAGGTAATTTGGGCAAGGGAATAAAATGAGTCGCCTTCGAGAACCGGTCCACTACGGTTAAAATCACCGTATTGCCTTTAGAGGGCGGGAGGGCGGTGATAAAATCTAGCGAAATGTGGGACCAGGGTCTTGAAGGGACAGACAGCGGTAAGAGTAACCCATCTGGAGGTCGATTGGAAGTCTTACCAATAGCGCAAACTGAACAAGCCAAGACGAAATCGTGGACGTCACGAGCCATACCAGGCCACCAAAATCGTTGCTTGACCAGAAATCTAGTTCTACTAACCCCTGGGTGACAAGCAACACTGGAACAATGACCCCACTGGAGAACGTCTGACCGTAACCTCTCCGGTACAAACAATCGGTTCGGTGGGCAACGAGCCGGGGGCGTTAGCCCTTCTAAGGCGGTCAACACCTTCGATTCGACCTCCCATCTGAGCGCGGAGATAATGATAGTCCCCGGTAAAATGGGCTCGGGAGTAGCAGTACGATCGGAACGCTCAAAAAGACGGGATAAAGCATCGGGTTTGATGTTTTTGGAACCCGGCCGGTAAGAAAGTGTAAAATCGAAACGACCGAAAAACAATGCCCACCGAGCCTGCCTGGAGTTAAGTCTTTTGGCGGTTCTAATGTATTCGAGATTCTTATGGTCCGTCCATACAATGAAAGGTACACCCGACCCTTCAAGCCAGTGACGCCATTCTTCCAGTGCAAGTTTGACTGCCAACAACTCTCGATTGCCAATGTCATAATTAACTTCTGCAGGAGATAAACGGTGAGAATAATACGCGCACGGATGCACCTTTCCGTCTGAGGATGCGCGTTGGGATAACACTGCTCCTACCCCCACCTCTGACGCGTCGACCTCCACTATGAATTGACGTGAGCGATCAGGGGTGACGAGAATGGGAGCTGAAACAAAGCAGCCTTTCAGTTTGGCAAACGCAGCCTCAGCTGCGTCTGACCACCTGAACGTCAAACTAGGGGAGGTCAAGGCGGTCAGAGGAGCGGCTAGTTGGCTGAAATTGCGAATGAAACGCCGGTAAAAATTGGCGAACCCCAGAAATCTCTGCAGGGCCTTGCGAGACTCTGGGGATGGCCAATTTACCACAGCCTTAACCTTCTCAGGATCCATGCGAACACCCTCAGTCGAAATGATGTGTCCTAGAAAAGAAACAGACTGTGCATGAAAAACGCATTTCTCCGCCTTGACAAACAATCCATTCTCTAGCAACCGCAGAAGCACTCGTCGTACGTGTTGCACGTGTTCCTGGAGAGACGAAGAAAAGATCAATATGTCATCCAGGTAAACATATATGAACAGATCGACCATGTCTCGCAACACGTCATTAACGAGTGCTTGAAAGACTGCCGGCGAGTTGGTTAGCCCGAACGGCATAACGCAGTACTCAAAATGGCCTCTAGGGGTGTTAAAGGCAGTCTTCCACTCATCCCCCTCCCTGATGCGGACCAAATGATAAGCATTACGTAAGTCCAATTTAGTGAAAACGGACGCTCCCTGCAACCTCTCAAAAGCTGAAGACATAAGCGGCAAAGGATAGGTATTCTTTACCGTTATGTTGTTCAGCCCTCGGTAGTCAATGCAAGGTCGCAAGGATCCGTCCTTCTTTCCCACAAAAAAGAACCCCGCCCCCGCTGGAGAAGAGGAAGGGCGGATAAACCCCGTTGCTAGAGAACTGGATATATATTTCTCCATGGCCGCCGTCTCTGGAACAGACAAAGAATATAACTTGCCCTTAGGCGGAGAAGTACCTGGCAATAACTCTATCGCACAGTCATAGGGACGATGAGGAGGAAGAGAATCAGCACGAGACTTACTGAACACCTCCTTCAGGTCGTGGTACTCCGCGGGCACGCTAGCCAAATCCACTGCTTCCCCCTGAAACACAGACTCAGAAACATTAACACCAGCAGACAAAAGACAAGACAAATGACATTCCTCGCTCCAGCTAACCACAGATCCAAGGCGCCAATTGATGCTGGGGTTGTGTTTCTGAAGCCAGGTGTGACCGAGAACGATGGGGGATGAAGGTGAGTCCGTAATGTAGAATGATATCTCCTCAGTATGATTGCCAGATGTGGTGAGGGAAACAGGTAAGGTGGTCTGAGTGATGACTGGTAGTCTGTGTCCATTGAGAGCAAAGGGTGCAATGGGGTGTTTGAGGGAGGTGAGAGGAATGTTAAGCTTACTAGCGAACTGGAAGTCCATGAAATTACCCTCTGCCCCAGAATCCAACAAGGCGTGATGCTCGAGTGCGTGGGTGGACCACCGTAGACTCACCGGAAGGAGTGTCGATGTAGATGAGGTCTTTCTGGCAGAGATCCCACCCGATAGTAGCCTCCGTTTTACTATCGGGCTTGGTCTTTTACCGGACAACGCTGGATGTGATGTTCTTGACTGCCGCAGTATAAACATAGTCCCAGGGATCTCCGCCTGATCCTCTCCTCCCGGGAGAGCCGAGCTCGCCCCACCTGCATGGGTTCAAGATCTCCCGGTGGGCTGACCGCAACATCTGAGCGCTGATGCTGAGCCTCCGGTCTGTTCGCGAGAACTGCTCTCCCCCTCCGTCTGGTGGCTTGATCGAGTCGATTCTCCACTCTGATGGTTAGATCAATCAGACTGTTGAGAGAAGTGGGGAGTTCGACGGCGCGGATCTCCTGTTGGATGCGGTCAGCCAACCCATGCAGGAAGTGATCCCACTGCGCCTCCTCGTTCCACTTACACTCCGCCGCCAGGGTGCGGAACTCAATCGAATAATCAGAAACGGACCTTTCCCCCTGACGTAGGTCCGTGAGAAGCCAAGCCGCTTCCCTCCCGGCGGCGGAGCGGTCGAAGACCCGTCTCATCTCTTCCGAAAGTGCGTGGAACGAGGCACAGCAGCTGTCTTGGTTCTCCCACACCGCCGTCCCCCAGAGGGCAGCCCTTCCCGTAAGTAGAGATAAGACGAATGCCACCTTCATTTCCTCGGTGTAGAACGTGCGGGGCTGCAGGGCGAAGTGCAGAGAACAATGAGACAGAAAAGATCGACAGAACTCTGGCTCACCCGCATATTTCTCCGGGATGGGGAGGCGTGGATCGGGCTGGGAAATCCCCCCGGAGACGATCGGCGGTGTGGGTGGCGTGGGAGGCGCAGCGGGTGACGATTGTTGTTGTTGTTGCGTCTGGAGAACGAGCTCGGACACCTTCGTCACCATTGCTTGGAAGGCTCGACCCATCTCATCTATCGCCTTGTCTTGGCGATCCATACGACCCACAGCTCGTTGCAGAAATTCTTCGAGATGAGATGGGGAGCGATCGCCTGCTGCTTCCATGATGGTCAGATCCTACTGTAACGACAGATAAAAGAGGAGGAAGCAATTGCAGGCAATCAGATGTTGTTTATTGATAAGGAGTGTCCAGAGTGTTGGCAATGGCAAGGAAGGTCTACGGTGGCGTGCGAAGAGCGGGATGGTGAAGTCAGCGGTGCAGGTGAAGGTGGTCAATGGTTAGAACCAGGAACAGACCGGAACACTGACACGCGGACGACAACACGAATCCAACCAGCACACAAACACGGAAGACGGTAATCCAGCTAGTACGTGGAGACATAAGAGAGGATCTGACAACAGAGAGAGAGCGAGGTGAGTATAAGTAGCAGAGGTATGATGACGATCAGCTGGAGCGAGACAATCAACACCCAGGTGATGACAATCAACTAAACGAACACATGGAGACAACGTAAGTACAAAAACAATAACAAAACATGACACGGAGGAAACACTGGATTTCCTACCGTGACAAAATGAACATTGATTCATCATACTATAGTTCACTTCCTCTTGTATAATAAGTATAATCATGAGTACAATAATAAAAGAAGAATAACAATATAATTCATAATTCATATTATTATAATATACTAACTATTGTTGTGTTATATTGCAATAATTGATTGTATTAGAAGCAAAAATTGTCATTTTGTTTCATTGTCTTTTCAGAGCCTAGTAAGTGGTTATCTTTGGAATTGTCTGTTTGTAATGTTCAGGGAGTGGAATGCAAATGTGTATTTACATGTTCACTTCATTGAGTCACTGATTTACACTTTATGATGTCTGCGTTAAAGGTGCAATAGAAGATCTTGGAAAATGCTAACATCAGCCTGACAGCACTGAAAGCGAACCCACCCTCCTGCTGAGTTAGTAGGGAGCAATGACCATGGTGTATGGATCATATAGATTGGAACACAGTTCATTCACGTAACTCACTCCTAACGACTTGGTAATCTGAATCGGGTGTGTTAACTAAGCGAGGCATGCTAAATATTTGCGTGAGGACTGGAATTGGGAACAGCTGGGCTAAATCATGTGTCATTCACCAGCGAGAAAACTTTAAAAGTACTCCAATGGAAGACCGGGTTGTTGATGTTTGTCTGCCATTCTCGCTCTGTTTGCACAGCATGCCTGAACGTGCTGATGACGTATCCTGTCTATGTGAACAGGGCGTGCAGAGGTATGCAGATACAAATGTTGACAGGCAGGTAGGAAAGCAATTAATAATGCTCAGACTGAGTGTTTTGATTGATAGTACATTTGTTGGTCCTATGCCTTCCACAGAATACATAAATACAGATAAATACATTAGGCCACTTAATTTAATGATAGCTATAGGGATGTAAAGAGACTTTCAACAAGTACAACAAAGAATGTTTCTGAAGACAATCACCTATTGCACCTTTAAGTATTTCTTCTCAAGCTACACCTGTAATAATTTACTAGATTTTAAAGCAACACTACGTAACTTTTTGTGCTTTTTGTGGTTAATAAACAGAACTGCATGCATTCCATGGAAGAACATTCTAACCTGAGCTACTTCTCCAAGTTTCTGTCTATGGTGAATCAAGCAGGTATGTGTTAAGGCTGATTTATACTTCTGCGTCTGACCTACACCTTAGTCTTTACACCGTAGGTTATGCGTCAGTTTTAATTTATATTCATATATAGCTAGTCTGCAGTGTCCACGGGCATGTTGCTTGTGTAATCCGTAGACCACGGCAAAAGAAGAAGTGGCTCGTTGGAGAGGCATTATAGCTGTGACAGCAGTCAAATAAATATCAAATCATTAAATCATTTTTAACAAAAGGAGACAACAACGGAACAAGAGAAGATGGCATTCTTTCAATCTCCAGAAGGACTTGTACCACGGCAGATCAACATTGTTTGTCGCGGACAACTACTGATGTAGTTGATAAATGATAGGACACTTGTTCTTTGCTTTATTTTCTTTTATATAAGCACACACAAAAAAAAAGTAAATATGGAGGGTTGGTTTATAGCAGACCAATCATAGTGCTTCCAGTCAGCGTAGAATTTACGTGCTGTTCGATTTTTGGCGAGTTGCACATCAGGCTACGGCGTAAGGGAGTGTGTCTAGTGGTGAATTACATAGTGTTGCTTTAAAAAAATAACCCTTATGCTGAAAGTAAGCTTTCCGTTTACTACGGCATCAACTGTATATAAATAAAGAAATAAAAAAAGAACTAACCAATGAACCATTTGAATATTTTGATGAATTACAATTCAACCAATAAACATTATGATTAAATGGTGATTAAAGGTTATTTTTATAGACAAAAACTGTGTAAACTTAACAATATGGAGTTAAATTCTATGTTAGAGGAAAAAGTCTGAAGTTGAGGCAGATGTCTTTGGCCATTTCCTTTTGATATTTTATGTGGATTGGAACATCATAAAGCATGATTATTTTTCAAAAACCTTTTGCTTGTCTTTTTGCATCTTGCATACAGTTCTAACCTTGCATGCTTTACTCCTTTGACAAGTTTAGAAAAGTAAATTGATCATTCCTTTTATTAATTACGTGTACAATATGTGTAATATTTCTATTTTCAACTATTTTGGATTCAATTAAGATGCCATTTTATATTTTAACTTCATTTATATTTAATTTTATGATGAAACTTTTGGCTGAACCCTCAGGGTATTGTCATAAACAGCCTGCCTAAAAACTGCTGAAAAGCTTGCAGCTGAATGTTGGATCCATGTGACAGCTCAGATCTCCACCCCTCCCTTCCGGTGTTCACGTCACAGGTACTCTGGGGATGCTTGAATTAAAAGGTTGGATGATTCTCATGCTGAGCATTCATTAGTAGGATTAAATCAAGAGACGGGGCGGCAATGAACTCTACCCATATATTTTCACATCTCTGCTGCTCTGATAGGTGCTCCATCACAGATGTTGTATTATTTTCTTTGATAAATGATTTGAAAATCCCATTTTGAGCGCAAAATTTTGAATGTCATTAGGAAAATAGGCCAAATAAAAAATTATTCGCTGTCATCCCCTCTGCATATTGTGTATGCTAAAGTTAATGTGAGGTTGTTTGAAGGTGGTTGAAGGCTGGGTACAACTGACTCTTTGTCTGCTGTAGTGGATCGGGTTGTTGATTTTACTGCTCTTACCAGTTTATCAATAGACCCTCTATGTGTGCATCTCACCATTTCTTTTTTATTGCCCATTAGGCAGTAAACAAGCCATGGTAATCAATCAATAAGAACTGACCTTTTTCATTTCCACCCTATCACATGGCACACAGGACACATTAAATATGGAGGAAACATCAATACTTAAGTCACATGACACAAATTACATATAGTGATGTGTTGAGGAATGTTTATACTCCCTTCCCACACATGAAGGTGGGTAAATGATTGGATGTACAGTATATGTGGGGGATTTCCGTGAAATGAAAGCGTTGGATAGTATTTTTTACTCTCTTTTTTTTGACAAACAAACAACAAAATGTGAAAAAAATAGAGCTTACGATGGATAACCTATCACGTACTGCAGAAAGCATTTGATCTAAATTCAGTTGTTCTCAGAGAACAAACTGAACACGTCGATACTTTTATATTGACTTTAGAATGTTTCATCCATTATTTCAGTCACACTGTAAGTGTCTGCTGTAACGGGTCAGGGAGCACAAGAAGCCTCATCTGAGCTTTTTTTAATTTCTGCATTGTATAACATTTCATAACATTTTTTTCATATTATGCTAAATTTATATCTTATTATATTTTTATTCATAATTAATTTATTTTATTTTATTTCTATATTTGTCACTTTGTTTTAAAGTTGCATGACCAAAATTTTTAATTATGCCTTGGTTTTTGTGGGGCCTGTGAAAATGTTGC
Organism: Carassius auratus; assembly: GCF_003368295.1. Lineage (NCBI taxonomy): Eukaryota > Metazoa > Chordata > Actinopteri > Cypriniformes > Cyprinidae > Carassius > Carassius auratus. Next base: position 12,371,595 of record NC_039247.1, on the reverse strand, counting down.
TGTGTGTTTGTATTTTTCATTTAAACACTGTTTTTTCTTTTCAAAAGCTATGACTTATAGCTTTATAGTATTATTTGTTTCAAAACAGTGGAACAGTACAGAACATTACTTTTTAAATACATTGGCCTAATTAAAAAAAAAAAAAAAAGAAAAGAAAAAGATGTATCCAAGATTGATAATAGACATTCTTACATTTTCAGCGGAACCTTTTAATTAGTTAATATAATAACCAATTAAATTACATTACCTTGATTAAATATTTAGGTCAGCACAATATAACAGCAATGTTCAGTTTATCCCAAAAGCCCAAATGTTTTACATTTTGGCAAGACAGTTCCATCAACTGTCTGAAACTCTCTCATCCTGTCCCACGGGCCATCCTTATTGATGGGTTCAGCATCTGTTAGTACTCAGCAGATTGTTCAAATTCTTACAATTTGTCTCTTTCTCATGCACACATACACTTGATTTGCACACTACAGGGAAAGCCTGCAGCTTCACTCCAGTCCTGTAATCCTATACATTTTCATAGCCCCAGAGAGCATCAAAAATCAACTCCCACTCTCTTGCTCTCATTTTATGCGTGTTTATGTGTTGTTTTTATGAATGCATTTGCCATTATGATTCAGCTGCCAAGTGTTAAGCCAATCTCCATTATCATATAAATAAGTTCTGCTGTAAGAACAGGGACACACACATACACATAGTGAGCAATAAAATCCCAGATAAATCCAGTTAAATTCTGTGTAAATGTAAGGGAAAGTCTGAGGTTGCAGAAGTGGCAGATGTGATTGTTGGTTACTTCTTGATATTTGATGTATATATATATATATATATATATATATATATATATATATATATATATATATATATATATAAGTCTCATCATCTGATCTCACCATCATCCAGTCTGTCTGGAATTCCATGAAGAAGCAGAAACAACTGAGACACACGGAATCCAGAAGAACCGCGACAACATCTCCAAGACACCTGCAGAAACCTGAAGAAATTGTGAATTGCTTTTTTCTGTGCTGTTACATGAAGAATATGCTTGACCCAAATCGAATTACTATACAAATGGCAGCGGAGGGAGCAGTTCCCTCTTCCTTGTGCTGAAAGTTACAATTGGCATGTTAATGCACATTTTATATATATATTTTTTTCACAGTAATTTTTTTTTTAGGAGATTTAAAAAATATTTCAATGTTTTACCACATTCAGTTACTAAATTTAACACAACATTTATATTATCTTTAAAACTATATTATTTTTTTAACTATGTCAGGTTTCTTGGACCAGTGCTCCATTTTAATCTGACTGATCAGAAAGAAAATATATTGTTTAATTGTGGAATGGGTGGTTTATATATATATCCATGTATGCACACTGAGTCGTGTGTCTTCACCAGACTGGAATTTATAAAGAGATTTTTTGCACAGGTTCTGGTGCCTATGCATGGTTTTATAAATATGAAAACTTTTCTGCATAGGCAAAATCTAGCCTTTATGCCTACATACACTTTTAGGATGAAATATATGGAGAGTTTTATAAATGAGACCCTCGGTCGTTTCAGTTTTATTGTTTCATACTGTCTGATTGCAGGAATCTCAGATCAAAAATGAATCAATAACTAAATAAATAAATTGTACCAATACAAGTTTCATAAGGATGTATAGAAAAAATTATTGCTGAGAAACAACACAGTCATTAACCGTTTTTATCAGTGTCCATAATAAATCATTCCTTTAGCAGAGCCTTGATTAAACACTTTTCAAACACATTCCTTGTTATCTAGAGCCTTGAGGCAATCATTCTCCATAAGACTATAAATCTGAACTCACAGATCTCACAAACTCTTCTCCTGTACAATTTATAAGTTCCATTAATCTAGATGAATAACATGTTACAAAAAATATCTAAATTCACATTTACTAACATGTCAGTAACAATAATAAGCTCTGAATCCAATTTTTTTCACTTGATATTTTTTTCTTAAATGCAATAACAGCCAGTCAGTGCGCGCCACTAATAAGTCTGTGAGAACCTGTCAGAAAAAGAGGTATAGCTTTGTCTGCTAAAAAAAACTCAAACACACTTGACACTCATGCTGTTTCCAACATCTGCCGTCTCACTAAATGAAAACGTGAATGCATGCACTTCATTTCCAGAGCTGCTTTGAGAGTCACTTCCTCAGCAATTCAGCATTTCATGCTAAAAACTAACATCAAATACATACCAAAATTCTTAGTTCACAATAAACTACCGAAAATAAAGTTTGGTTTAACTTGAAGAAATTATGATGGAAATGTATTACAATGATATACAACTTCTCAAAGTAACAATAATATTGTTTTTAATTAATATTATACAAACAAGGTATTTTTAATACATAGGCCTTCAGTTTTGTTGTGCAGCATCTTATTTGACACAAAAAGCTGTGTTGCTACTAAATTGTTATATTTTTGTTTGATAATATTTTTTTAATCATAGATTGAATAAATTCTTAAAGTTTAATTAATTTCACAATGTTTATGATAACTTTAACTAGGTTTTGTATTAAATGGGTCATATGATGCGATTTCAAGTATACTTTTCTCTTTGGAGTGTTAAAAGCTGTGCATGCATAGATAATATCCCTAAAATAGAAAATTGAAAAGACTAAAGTCTCAAACCCAAATAGATATTCTTTATAAAAGTTAAGGCTCGTCCATGCCTAAGTGTCTTAAGTCTAGGTCACTGTGTGGGAAGATTTTCATAACACCACCCAAATGTTAATGCAAAGAAAGAGGGAACTTTGATTCTTGCTGTATGTTCTTGCTCCTCCATGTCGTGGAGAAGCTGTGTGTTTCGTTGTTTGGCCTTCCAAAAGAAGACACAACCAGAAATCAGAGGTTAAGTTGTATTTGCAAGACTGTTCCAGAACAGTGCAACACAAATATTCAAGTATGTGCAGCGTATTTTATGGAGGACAATTTTATGGGAGAGTAGCCTACAAGGCTTTTTCAATAAACTGGGGCAGTTCTAACTTTGCAATGACAGTCTGACTAATAGCCATTAAGTATTTTTTTATATGCAAAATATTTGCCAATATAGACAGTATAAGTCATAATATTCAGTAATTATGTCCCCACTGGATGCAACAAAAGTCTAATTTGTAAGGGGTTTTATTGGTTTTGTCGCATCACGCCGGGATACGGCGTCACAATATGGTAAGGGGCATAACATTTCCCTCATGTGCTTGAGGTATTCGGGCAATCACAATGCACTGTATAGCTGGCCAACCAGAGCACACCTTGCTTTTCAGAATAATGAGATTTTTAAAAATCTACGTGTTACTCAAAGGGAACCATATAAACAGATTGCATAAAACCAAATACACCAAATAATGGTATAGTAACATTTGACCCCTTTAAATCATTAAACACAAGATACAGAAAGGGGTGGGGGTGGTCTTAATTCGGTTCTTTAAATGTCTCCATATTGATATTTTCTTAGAAAGCCAATGAAAATTTACTGAAAACTACATTATTTGGGATTTTCAGGATCCGGGCAAACGTTGGATGCAAAATTGAAACCAATTCACTCAGTGCTCTCTATAATTAAACTTCAATTCTTCTTCTTCTGCAAAAAATAAATATTGCTAACAAACAAGACTGAATTGAGCTTAAGCAATTAAGCAGCCCCCCAACACACACACGCTAACACTTAAACACTCACTCACAGAAACATTCACAAGATGTACACGAGCTGACAGTAGCCTCTTATCCGAGACAGCAGCTTGAATTGAGTGTGTTCTCTCATATTCTCCGAGATTCAGATGTGTTTGTCATGCATAATTGCTGCAAAAGAGATAAACAAGGTCAGTTTCTCTCAAAACACGGACAGATGTTTCTATTATTGCAGCTGAGAAAGTTGAATGGATGGTTGAATATGTGTGAGTGCAGCTAGGTTAGGCTAATGTTAGAGAAGGTCTTTGTGTGTATGTGCATGTATGCTTGTATAAGACTTCTTTCAATTCAGCACATTGTAACATTATGTTCTGTATTCATAGACAGAAATAAACCCTCACGGCCCATCTGTGAGATGTAGATACTTGCAGCTTTGTATCTACAGATTGTAGAAATATGTTTTATCATATCTGCAATCAGATAAGACAATATAAATGTTATGATATCCTGCTTGTAAAACTCTGAGGCAGAAATGTTTCTATACCATTTGTTATCATTTGTGCTGCATCTTAAGACAAAGCTGATTATCTCATTGAGCCATATAAGAGAATCAGGCCTTAGTGTAGAGTATAGCATAGAGTAAATACTGTCAGAGCACATTGACACATAAGAACAACTAAACCTCAGACTACATAGGTTCGAATCTCAGCTAAAGATACTTTCCTGCTTCTGTTCCCTTCTCACCTGTTCCATTGTTTCCTGTTCTCCTCCTACTGTCCTGACCATTAAAGGTGAAAAAACCCTAATGCAAGAGAAAAAGAGCAACCTTTGAGCAGTAAAACATCTTACAATGGGGCCTTGAAATAGATTATTGCAAGACAATTAAGAGATATCCCTTGTTTCTCACAGTTAATTATCACTTACGTCTACTTTTATCCAAATAAGCATCTGAGACACTGACACTCTGTTGAAACTAAAATTAAAATCACAACTTAGTCTCATGAGTTTAGAAAAAGCAAACTCTGAGCAATAATGGAGTCTTGATAGAGATTGCAGCAAGACAAAGAGATATTCTGTTTCTTCCACCACATTATCAGTTTTTTTTTTTTTTTTTTTTTTTTTTATATATATATCTCAAGTTTCATTTGTGTCTTATAATATTTCTAAGGATATATGTCTAAGAAATTTTGGGAGAAACATCTGAAATGAATGCAGTTTATACTAAAATGAAAGATCTAATTTAAGTCTCCTGAGCTTAGGAGGAGCAACTGCTGAGTTATGACCTATGGCCACCAATATACTCACAATTTTTTGGACCAAAATAATTGCTGAACAAACACATCAATATCCATCAAGCACATAGGCAGCAGAGTAAACATTGACATTAACGTACAGGATTCATTTTCCATCCATCCTCTTTCTGAATCTGGAGAGTGTAATTGTTTGTCATGTTGAAGTTTATTATATTGTGCTTTTTCCTGGTAGTCTCTCTTCTGTGAGTATCTTTAGCCAAAACCAGTCAAAATTTCATTATAGGCAGCTCTGGTGACATATCTCAGACTTCTCAAATTATTTACTTTGCTAAAACCCCCTCCATTTCAATCAACTACAAACTCTCATTCAAATCATCCAGTCAGCAACCAATGGATGAAATTAAGCCCTGCTGTACTTTTTATTTATTTATTGATAATAATACATTTTAGAATTTACTGTATTTCCTTTCTCTCCGAAGTATGGCACAATAACAGAGACCATATCTGTTGCTACCTTACTTCTTTTACATTGGGACTGTTAGAGAAGGTAAATAATTTATGTTTTAGGAAACTGTTTATACTGTAGGAGCTCGAAATGAGTTCGATTACTTAATGGTACCAATAGGCAAAAGATATTAATATGGTGTATGTTTCAAGCAATTAGTGTGCGTTTAAGTTTGTGCTAGAAAGCCTCATGCGTGCATCATCCAGGTGTCATGATATGGTGCGGCAGCAGGTGTCTCACATTACAGATTTCTGTTCATTGACTAATGTGTAATCATGGGCCCATCTGAAGATATAATGTGGATTAGTAGATTATGTACAACGAAAAGTGCATGTGTTTAACTATGTAGTTCAGGATTATTCCACTGCTTGTCTAATGGAAAAGCTTCTCATGCAGGTTGCTTCTCAATACAGTTAAGCATAATGTCCTCCATAATGGTCAACCATTTTCACTGCATCCTCAGATATGAAAGGTAATTTTCAGGCAAAGTGCTCATTACAAGTCAAGTCTAGTCCTATTAAAACTATGTACCTGCAGTGTTTCATAAAGGAATGTGGTCCAAAACGTGTCATGTTTCAAAGACTGGGGAATACTGCAGGAGACACAGCTTGTAGCATCTTCACTGAGTCTCAGGGTGCTCACTTTAATGACCACCACAGCTGTGTTTGTGTCTGCGTGAGTTTTCTCTTCTTTTTAGGTCTGTTTCAAAACTGCGTCACTGCCTACAGACAACTTCACAAGCAGCACCCTAATGGTCATGGAATCTAGTAAGAAATTCACTAATTTGGCATATTAGCATGTTGCTAAGCTACAAATCACTGTACTCTAACATAACAAAGCATAGCATTAGGTCTTAATCTTCCCATTTATCAATGTTTCAACACAAATATCAGTAAGCAAAGTATACTAGAAGAAACATTTTAAATTACATGTATATATTTAGATATTTATTTGTAACTTCCACAGATGAGGTCATCCAGACTGGACATGCCCTCAACGTCTTCTTTAAATAGCCTCATTCATTATCTCTTCTTTCTTCTTCCATGGACTGTGTTGCAGCCCTCTGTGTCTCATCTCGCATGGTCCATCACCTCCTGGTAAGCACTCTGCCCTCTTGCACTTTCTAATACATGTGTCTTCCTCTCTACTCTATTATCTTAATAAACCATATTGCCAATAAAAAGTATGAACAACAAACAGTGTCTGGTCTTTTTCTTGATAAAACATATTCTTAATAAAAGCTTTGAAACTACAGAGTGTGGTCTCATCCTTATTTCTTTGACCCCAAATTCAACTCATTTAACTCTGCAACACATTTAACTCTGCAACGCTCTCCAGCCTAGCTCTCACAGCATTTCTGGGGCAAAACCTTAAAGGGTACATAACATACACAGTTTCATCTAATCTCATGGTAATCTTGAGCACCTATAGAGTAGTACTGAATCCTTCAAATATCCAAATAGTCTTTAGTTTTATCATATTTATAAAAGAAAAATACAGATTTACGATTCTTTCCGGAAAAAGCAGAGCTCCTGGAGGCGTGCCGTGAGTGGAGCTATTGTATAATACTGATGTTTTGTGTTGTATCCATTAACAAATATTCACTTATGGGCTGATTTCCAAACAAAATACAGAAATCAGATGCAATTGTACTTACATAAATGTGGTCTTTTATCACAGGGATGGCTCCATGTTTTAATATCAAATGATGTGGCCTTGTTTATAAAACATTCGTCACTCAAATGACCAGAACAAACTAACGCACTCGATACACTCCTGCCCCAGAAAAACAAACTGCATCCACTGTTCATGTAACGCTGGGTTCTTGGGGAAGCGGAACACGGTAATCTTTCCCTCACATCCAAAAACACTTATTTGGATGCATTCTCGAACAAATCCTATGCAGCGCTGCCGACACTTTTGAAGTGTATTGATGTGCGGGCGCGCTTTTCGGGGAGAAATGGTCATATAAGGACTTCCGTTCTCATATATGTCATTTGATCCACGATCGAAAAAAAAAAAAACTGCCGAAACTTGTACCAACCCGGAAGTAAGATTTTCGGCACAGAAATTCTCAGTCATTTTTCTAAATAATTTTTTTAAACTTTGGCCATGTTTAGCAAGAGAATCCATCTCTGTGAACACTGTGAACAACTATGAATACACAAAACACTATTGTGTTCATCTTGCCCCCTCCCCCCAAACCATCATATAAATGTTCTATTCATTAAAATCTTTGCTTACATGTGGCAACAAAATAATACTAAAATAATTTTAGTATTTTCATTATTATTATTAATACAAAATAATACCATTAGTCATAATATATTAACTATATATATATATATATATATATATATATATATATATATATTTTTTTTTTTTTTTTTTTTTCTTTATAAATTAATTTGAATAATTTTGGAATCAATTAATTTAATTACTCAGAAGTTTAAAATTCATTGTTATTTAAAATTTTGTTTTGATTTTAATTAAATTTTTCACTTCATCTGCCATCTAGGATTACATCTTTCAGTGGTCTTGGCACAGTGCCTTCTGGGATTGCATCGACTATGAAGAATACATGACGCTGCCTTCAAATTTGGCACAAACGAGCTGTTGCATAATGAAGTTTCCTTCGTATTGGAAGCACACCTATGATGACTTAAATGCTGCCTCTGTAGGCAGCTCATTGAAGTCTGGAACAGAGCATCTGTCTACCGTCTAGTGTTTCCCTGTGTTCATTTCCATCTATAGCTCTCCTCATCTCTCCTTTCCTTGCTGACTTATTAATTTCTGTCCTCTATTGCTTCTTTTCTGTCTCTGCACCATCATCCCTTGCTTCTCCTTTCCTAACTGTCTCTCTCTGTAGCACACTGTCAGATGGTGGTAATATTAGCAGCAGCTGTTAGTTTCTGTAATACAGCCAGATTTGGAAGGAAGCTGTGCATCTGCTCCGTCTTGTAGAGAGGGATCGAAGAGGAGGGAAATGGAGTGATTAATAAATATGAGTGAGGAGATTGAAGGAGGTAAAGAAGGGCAACAGGGGAACAGCAGAGAGGGACATGTGTACACATTCAGTGATGGAAAGAGTGATGAGGACCGGTAAACCACCAAAAAGAGAGGGAGGAAAACAGGTCGCACAGAGGTTGAAGGTAATGATGATTGGAGACCGCGGTCACAGAGGGAGGCTAATAGCAAGATGGAGGGAATGAAATGAACAGAAGAGAAAGTGATATGCAGGAAGATGGTGGCTGTAAACAGTCTGTTCCATACGGTTGTAGAATTATTGTGTTTGTATTAATTTCCCAAATAGACAAACAGAGGTAACCATTTTAGGTCACAAATTCTGTCACAATATGTGTGTTGCAAGGAGCAAGTAAACACAGAACACATAAAAATCTTCTTTTAATTTCAATAATTCAAAGGGGTAAACAGGAGCACATGACACACATAATCTCTGACCAACATGAACTCAAAAGGCTGGGGCTTTAAACTCAGTATAATAGGGGATATACAGGGGTATGGAATGACTAAATCAACGAGGACATGGATCACATGGGGAAGAAATTAGACACACCTGGAATCAAATGAACAAACCATGGAAGACAGAAAATGGATCACAGAGGAAAAAACACACGTAGACAAGTCCATAGTTCTGACAGCATCATTAATTGTGGTGGGCTTTTTTTGAATGAGGCAGAATACTGTATATTAATGCCATATATTTTGCATAAAAAGCATGATTCAAATGCTTGGCGTAAAAAAATAAATGTATATTTTCATTCAGCAAAAGTAACAGTAAGCACATTTTAATATGTTAAAATGTATAAATAAACTGTTTTTACTTATTTGCACAGCACACCTGTTAAGTAATAAGAAGAAATAAAATGTTTCAGCTTTGCCATCACATAATCACGAATAAATTACATGAAAGAAATAACAATACACAATACTAATATAGAACAATTGGTTTGAAAATTTCATTTAGATATGAATGTGCTATGAATTTACTGTATGCTTCTAGGAATGTCAGTAACAAGAAAAGATTGAAAAAGATTTGTTTCTTTATAGCAGTGAAATTTTTAAAAAAAAATGATTTCAGTCAGTAAGATGTTTTCAGTAATTCCTGTGAAGAAAATATGATCTGTCTGAAAACTGTCAGAAACACACACACACACACAATATGCACACTTTGGTGTTGTGGCTTGACTAGCAGGAATCTCTTGAAGGCTTCCTCCCTAGAGTCGACTAATCAGAGCTCTGGGCTCTCAGAGTTGGAAAATTGTGAATGCAAATGAGAGAGTATTAGTGTGTGCTCGAGTGTTTGCGTATGTGTGAGTGTCTGTGAAGACTGCTGTAAAGAGATGGCAGATTTAGTTTAACAGCCTAATTAAGCACTAAACCATTTCTGATTTGGCTAAGAAACAGTGAGGGGTGGAGAGAGAGGGAAGAGAGAAAACTAATTTCCTTTCAAACTGTTTTAATCCTGCCTAGAGTTCTTCTGGTCCAGTCCTTCACTCAGACAATACATCACTGCTCTCTATCTCTCTCATTCTCTCTCCAACTCTCTTCCACTTTCTCAAGGAATCAATGTGTCTCCTGTATGTTTGGCCATTAGCCCATGCAGTACATCAGACATATAACAGAATATAAAACGTGTAATAGATCTATGCTGTTACTGAAGTTTCACAGGATTTCTCTACTCATTGAAAGTGAATTGTAACCATGCTATCAGTTTGCAACACAAATGAGAAACTGTCTACTCTTTACTTGCTAAAATCCAAAAATATGAGAGGGAAGATAATATCACTGCGCAGAGCAGATCACAAAAATATGCTTATTTGGATTTGAAGTGGATACCTTTCTTGTCGATTAGCAACGTGTAAATTGTACAATTACAATGATAATAAATAAATACATAAAAATCTCTCTCTCTCTCTCTCTCTCTCTCTCTCTCTCTCTCTCTCTCTCTATATATATATATATATATATATATATATATACTTTATATATATGCAGTGATATTGTTTTAGGCTAAAGTGACAAATGTGTCTTAGTTGATGCTCACTGTTTCTTATTTTCTTTCTTCAAGAATCAAGACTACATGTGAACATGAAACAGTTGTGTGAAACATAACTGGATCACTTAGCTGGAGCATGACAGCAAAATATATGAAGTTGCCCCAAGGTGGTTCCAGTTTACAGCAGTTATGTGGTGAAAAGCAGACCTATTCTGAGACACTTTCATTCATTAGTGTTTCAAACATATCCTGAGATCTGAAGAAAACAAGATAACTGGGTGATAATGGGCCTAGTTTCGCTGGTCTCTCCAGCCCTGCAAATTATTCTCAATACAATATACTGAATTATTGAAACTTGAGCTTTGAGTTTTGAGATTTGTTAACTTTGAGAGCTTTCCAAGAGAGTGAAACAATCATTCAGCACATTACACCTACCGTTAGCTCCAGGCAGAATCAACCAGATTAGTCATTCTGAGAAGTATAGATTCACAGATACCTGCTGTGTTGTTTTTTGTACAAAAGCCAACATTTGCAGATATACATCATATCTACCAATAATGCAGTAAGTCTTAGTCTGTGTTTATACCATCAAAACAAATTACAATAATCTAAATACAAATTAAAAATTAAAAAAAGCAGAATCATTCAGTGAAGCTACAGTACCTTCATCTTGCACATAATCTAAATGCTTGTTCTGCAGTTAACCAAAGTGTTGTCATTCAGTACAATTACAATCCATTGTAAGTTATTTTGAATAGTCATTCTTAGCTTTTTAGATTCCACAGCCCCCTGTTGTCTAAGAAAATACTTTACTCCTTTGTAGATATTTTGTCTGATACTTTTGCTGAAATAATAAAAAGGTGCTTGTTTTCAAACTTTTGTTTGCATAATTAGACTTGCTGGTAGTTTCACTCCCAATTTATGAAGAATAACTTGCCCTCAGGTGTAATATTTGTATGTGAGTTGGCTATAAGGCAAAACAATTAAAGTCTCTGCACTTCTCTGCACTCCCTAACCTGCAAATGCTTTATTCTCAGTTGGCTCTGGATCTGCCAATCAGTTGTAAACAATTCACTTTCATTTTTCTTCTTCTTTTTTTTTTCTGACAATGTAGTGTATATGAAGGTGTATAAAGAGAAAACAATTCTACTTTGGCAGAAATACATTTTTCAGATAATCACAAATTTTATTTTATTTATTAATTTATTTTGACAAAACACTTCCTGAAGTAGGAACTTTTTGTTGAAGATAAGGATTTCCACGTGTTTGTGTTGATCCAAGAGAACACATTTATCTGTGTTGTATTTATTCATTTATAATTTAATCATAATCATGCACCATTTCATTATTTAACTATGCTATTTAATCAAATAAAAATTTAATCATATATATATATATATATATATATATATATATATATATATATATATATATATATATATATATATATATATATATATATATATATATATATACATAATGTGAAGTTTCTAGTGTTTAATTGTGTGGTTTCAAGAGATATTTGTCTTCACGGGTCCCAATTTCAATCTTTAATGTTGATGTTGTCAATGTTATGAAGCAATAATTTACCATTGTTTTTGGTTACTAAACGTGTTGGATATGTACTGGCCAGATAAAGTGGGGAGGAAGGTCAGACAAAGCCTAAGCATTGAAATATGCCATTAGGATTCAGTGATTGGTTAATGCTCATAATTTCATAATCATCACATTTTCTCCTCTCAGGCTTTTAGTTAATACTGTTTTGGGTACCAGGCAACATGCAGTTTTGTTAACTGAATTTGGATGTCAGACAAAACTTGTTAATTGGTTTGGGTTACCAGACAAAACTCTGCTGACAGTTTTAGGTACCTGATGGATGTCTTCTGATAGGATATGGCAGGGCTGACAAATTTTGAATTCAGCTTAGAGTGAGATTTTTTTTTTGGGGCTGGGCTTTGTTATGGTGGAGGGGCTTACGGGGGGCATGGCGTTCTTTTCAAGCGTTCTTTTCAAGCGTTCTTTTCAAGCGTTCTTTTCAAGCGTTCTTTTCTTGCCTGTCCCTCATACTTTATATAACATCCTATAACAGAAAATTAAAATGTATCCATATTGACACCACCACCAGTCAAATATCTGGACATGACTGATGAGTTGTGATAGATATAAATAAAATCTTTTTAATATGGGATGTCGTTGACTTGATTCTGTTCTTAGAAAACAATATATGACATAAACTACTAGGCATGTCCAGATATTTGTCATCTGGAAATGCTTTTGTACTGTTTTTATGATAAAGTAATGTAAAGTAACTGCTCAGTGCTGCAAAACAAACAACTCTGCTAATGCTAACTTAATTCCATAATGCCTTAATGCCTTGGCGCCGATTGAAATACAAGGGACAATCATGCCAAAGAGTTGTTGTGTCATTTTCTGTACCTCCAATAAAGTTACAAATTATGATTTGAAGTTTTACACCCTTCCTAAAAAACATACAGAACCGGAAAGGAGGACAAAATGGCTATAAGCAATAAATTGTGAGGATGATCAAGGGAAGTTGTGGAATCCCAAGACTAAGCGTGTGCATGTGTGCAGTCGGCATTTCATCACAGGCAGGCTAAGTTAACATTGTGTTCATTATTAACGTTATCAACTGTGTAGGGTTGTTTCAGAAAGTGGCATGCATATATAATTAGCCTTATCATTCTTCCTGAAGCAAAACTATGTAGCCTAGTGTCGAACCAAAACTCGCATGAAAACGCGTCTGCTAAGAGGTGTAGTCTACGTGATACGCCGTATACCCACTAGAAAACGGCAAGTATTTCCGTATACCCACTTAAAAAAGTGTGAGGATACATAACAACTTGGTTTTGTGTCTGAACTTTTAAAATTTCATACTTTTCATAAATTCACCCCGTCTGTGTTCGCAAACAGTCACGGATAGAATTGCGGAATTCAGTCACAAATGGAACTTGCTATATAAAGCAGAACGTCACGGAATTTGCCTATTTTTGAATGAATACATCTACAGTAAGGCTGTAAAATGAATCAAATATCAATATGGACTAGTGTATATGCATATTAAAGTTAAAAGAGACTACAACTTTTCTACACGTCTCCGGGAAGCACTCAATATGTTAATTTTTGTCATTCAAATACATTAATCACCAATAGAATAAGACACCGCCACCTCTGTTTTCTAGCCTAAAATAAACGATAAAAAGAAGGAGAAAAAAAGGTAAAAGGCAATACAAAACAAATAATGTGCCGGTTATGATGTCATTCCTTTTCTAACTGAATGTAATGTTATAATAGGCCTAATTATTTAATAATAACATTAAATGTGAAGCATGCATCTAACTCTGGGGGGAGCTTAGTGTAATAAAATCACCAAAATAAGTCTTAATGTTAAGAAGGAATAGTGCACAAACATTTTCAAAACTTGTAAAAGGTTATTTAAAAATAAAGCATTCATGAATTATTTTATGACAAAAAAATTACTGTCTTAAATGCACTCATTTATTAAGCCTATAAATTAAAATAATAATAATAAAAATAACTATTATTTTTACGACACATTTTTTTTCCTCACTGCTGCATGAGTCTGCGTGAGAATATGGGGGTGTGGCGTGAGAGCGTGATAATTGGGTCAATTGCGTGAGTCTAACACTGAATGCGTGAGAGTTGGCATCCTTGGATATGGTAAAGAGAGTAGATCCAATATTTCTGACATGGAGATCTGATCTAACATTTTTGGCATTGGTGGCAGGATGTCAGCACATTCTAACATTTCTATATAAATAGCTGATACAAGGAAATGGTTTTAGGCCTTCATTCACAAGAAGGTGGTGGAGTGACTGGTCTCCAGTGGAGCCAAAAAAGCCCACATTGCACCTCTCTTTGTCTTGCTCCATTTGCTGCCAGTTTCTTCCCACATCAAGTTCAAGAAACTAAGGCCTGAAGATAGAAAAGGACTGGTTGTTCCCCCTGGAAGTGTGTGGTCAGTGAGTGAACAATGTTTTGTGGTGTGAAACTCTAAAAACTCTAACCTTCACTATGCTTTGGCATGGTAAGGGACCATTCACATTATGTGTTCTTGAGTTGAAAACCTGAGATGCAGTGCAGTGGTCTAGAGACACATGTTAAAATCTTCAATAACCTGAGTGCCACATTTTCAGAAAGCTGTATTATGTGCAAAAAGTTCCAAAAGACAAGTAAACAAGTAAAATGGTCAAAGACGTCTATCTAGTGCATGTTTACATAGAAAAAGAGTGGGATGCAAAAACACATTCTGTGTAAACGGCCCCAACACCCTGTTCTTAGCACTTTGTTGTCAGTTGACTGGTTTCTACACAGATTAGCCCCACCCACACTGAAAACTCATTGGAGCAAAACTCATTCCCACTCATGTTTATTAAACATTAAACGTTTATGAGTAGAGAATGATTTTGAAAGTTAGAAATCTTGACTATTATTTTACCTGATTAAATTTCTTAGACAGCAAGTGCTTTATGAACACTTGTTGGCTTCCTCAACTTACATTTATTCTGTCTCTATTCCTCGTCATACCTAAATCTCTGTTGTAGCATCATTAGCCTTTAGCAAGTGATTTAAGAAGTTTTGATTAGCATTTACAGCCCTACAATAATAAACCGATATGTGCTTCCTTATTTAGTGTAGATGTTAAGGAGCCGTGAAACAAGCTGTAAATTCCACTTGCTACTTTGTCAACTCTGCAGTCTGCAGGGTAAATAAAATATAGCATTAACTAGCTAAAAGAGTCAGATAAATCATAATGACTATCATGAACCTTTGGTGTGACCTAGTTTGTGCTCCTCATAACCAGTGTTATAAAGAGCTGTAATTGGCAATGTTCAAAATGTTTGCCATTATTCTGCTGTGCCAGAACAACATTATATTGTTGACTTATTTCATGTTTTATCTTATGATCTCCAGAGTAAGGAAGGTGGTACTCTAACTTATACAGCGTACAAACAGTATAGGTTTGTATATACCATTTATATACAAAATATACACAAATGACAGTTTACAGTATGATGTGTTGCTCTTTGCTTTCAAAGAAGAAAAAAAAAGTTACAAAGAGAAATTGTTTTCATCTAAGTATTCTTAACATATCGGACATAGATCGCAATGAATTTGACATGCAAGCTACTTTGTTAAGGAAAATATAGTATGGTAATATTGGAAATCTGTTAGTCAAAGTCTAATTTAAACCTGCAAATAAACAAACTTAGGATTTTCAAGTGTTTAAATATTTTTGTAATATATTTATGATTCTGCTCCATTTCTGTTAGCAAGTGTGTGTTAATCATGTTGTAATGTGTTGGGATAGGTTTCATCTGAAATTTGTGATTTTTTTTTCTTTTCTGTGAACTTAATTTTTGTTTTTTTATGTATGATTATATACAACTCTTTTTACATTTCACAGACATTCACATTCACAAATCAAGCTGTCATTTCATGTACTCTTGGGGGGGCCCATGGCCCGCTTAGTTCGCTTATGCCTTGGGCCAGTGTTGTGCCCAATGGCTCTTGTCATGAGATAAATGAGAATATGCACGCGGATGCTCATGTTACTGCTGGATGATGTAGGCCTACTCGCTGTGTGAAATACAGAGTGAACGGAATGTCAACACATCCCACCACTGCATGGCACACTTAGCTGAGTAAAGTAAAGTTTTGATGGATAAAGATTGCAATCAAGGTAAAGAAGATTGTGGTGGTGTACAGGAGTCGCACAATTAGTATGCATGAGTCTGGTATATGGGCTTTTGATGTGTGTATGAGCTCTTGTGATGCACTGAATTCATGTTGTGTTTATGCACAGGCACTTTTCATTACATTCATGTGGTTTCTACTCACACTCAGGATAATGTTTTGATTTGTTATATGTATGTTGCTGTGTTTAGTTATTCTGAATGGATTCGTGTACTGTAATAGATATTCAAGGTGGTTGGCATCTCCGTATGGTCTTGCTCGGTATCACAACTTACCGTGTCTAAAATATAAACAAGTTCTTTGCTTTTGTACTGTACACATACTATTTTTTTCCCCCGGTTGCACCCCTCCCCCCAATTATATTCAAATTATAGGGACTTAAAATTGCTTAAAATTGTATCCGATTAAAATTGTAATTTATGGACAGCCCTTGACAGGTATATGTATAGTACAGACCAAAAGTTTGGACACACCTTCTCATTCAAAGAGTTTTCTTTATTTTCATGACTATGAAAATTGTAGATACTGTATGTATTTACGTATCTACAGTATGTATGTATGTATGTATGTTGGATGTATACAATGTTTGGTTATTTCCAGTATGCTTTTAAAATGGAGACTCATAGAAAACTAAGCTGCATTGACAAAAAAAAAAAAAAA
This sequence comes from Carassius auratus, assembly GCF_003368295.1. NCBI lineage: Eukaryota > Metazoa > Chordata > Actinopteri > Cypriniformes > Cyprinidae > Carassius > Carassius auratus. The sequence goes on along the minus strand of NC_039247.1, from coordinate 12,354,753 downwards.
AAAACACCCATTGTTCCAGTTCCAGTTCCAGTTCAGCAAAATGATGGTTAAACCTTAAGGCAATTCAGTCATTTAAACCATCTTTCTTTGTCCTCTGCCAAGCTTAAGTAGAGTGAAGACTAGTCTTATCTAGGGGTAAAGCAGGCATATAAGGATAGAGAGTATGCAGACCCTTTCATCCCTGTAAGTGGGTAATGAATGTAAGAAGTATTAATTGCTCACTTGACGATGGATGGTAATAGAGTTGTAGATGGTCTGTGCCCAGGTGATGGCATTCATTTTATTTGTTGGAAAAAGTACAGTACCTTTTAAAGTGAGAGCACTGTCTGTTTGGTCTTTTATGTTCTGCAAAAGATTGTAAATTTATAGGTTACAGGTTGTGAATAAAATGAGGGTGAACAAATAATTAGAGAATTTTCTTTTTCTTATTATGATAGGGCCGTTCGTTTACGAGACTTGCATGCCTGGTCAATGGTACAGCATGGGACAGTACATCCAATACGATTTATATGTATTTCATTATATTCCCCTCAGTGATGGAGATTATTTCACCACTAGGACACAGAGAGTATTTATCTGAGAGAGAAAAAACATTACCAGCTAGTGGAATTGATGGAATACATATACACATGGGTACATAGGGCAGAGATATTTGTTTTAGACATTGATTTAAAGTAGCCATTGAGAGGAAGGGGTCAAAAACTCTAGAATTCAGCAGCAAACACTAACAATAACCAAATGGATGAAAGGTTTTCTCATTTTCTCAGTCTGAAAGGGAAGAAGAAAGAAAATATTGATATACTGGTATGTGAATGAACCAGTGTGTGAATGGTGTGTGAATTTGTGGTGTACTTGTAAGCATAACAATGTGATTGGTGGTAATTATGTGCTCTTTAGAAGATAAATACTGCACTTATGTTCCTCAGGGCCTGGATTTCAGTATGTCCTTCTTTCAGTTACACACTGCACACAAAGGCCAAATATAACATTTACATTCATCTCGTAAATAATTTTTATGTTTCAGGCCTATGATAATGAATTCAGTACATTTATATAAATGACTTATAAATAAATCAACAATTTACATTTATAGTATATTCAGAATTATTTGATGAATAGAAAGTTAAAAAGAACAGCATTTACTTGACATAAATCTTTATAACAAATGTTAAAAAAATAAATAAAATGTTTCTGTTATGTTGGTTTTGTAGATTTACCATTGTGGTGAAGAGTAGAGTCTGTGGTTAGGTTGAGTATGGACAACAAAATACTAAATTTGAGTGTATTTCCCACATTATATGAGTTGAAAAATAGAGACAATTTTGAATGAGTGAATTACTAATTTTTAATTTGATGTAAACTTAAAACATTTAAAAACGTTACTAATTATTCTCTATTTTTCAGAGAGAAGAGAAAGCAGCAGAAAGACGAGACCAGACAATGTGTGTGTGTGTGTTTGGTGCTGGCTCCTAAAGTACAACTGATGAGGCTAATGGCAGACAGGTCTGATGATTGTGGAACGTGAGCAGGTATGAATCAGGAGGGATTCTAGGAAACGTAGTGACCAGAAGTGACAGGCAAATGACTGGTGATACTGACAGTAACATTTCACACATTTTTCAGTATTTATCTTCAAACATTTTATTGTAGGTTACACAAATTTCTAGCCTCCCTCACAAAGTGTCACAGCAAATGAATCACTATCTATGACTAATACTGACAAATATTTTATTCATTAGCATTCATCCTGTATTTGACTAGAAAGTCCAGTGGATTTTAAAGAGTTTACTTGTTTACGTGTATTAGCCAACATGATGATACAGATGGTGCTTACAGACTTACAGATGTTTGGATGACCCCACAAAGTCAAAAGATTATGAGATCAAAAGTGAGGCAGAGGGTTAAAAAAATGCTGATCTCAAATCCACCCTGAAAGCAGTGGGAAAACATGCAAACTGTCCTCATGTCATGGGCTAATGAGCCAGAATCCGGAATATCATCATATCTTGTTGGATAAGGCTAGATAAACAACTTGCAAAAGATATTTAGAAGGGACTGAAGAATTTTATGTTTACTTCGCACTTCCAAGATGATGCAAACATGTTCTGCCCTCAGTTACCCTCCTACCCCTCTACAAACGAGAGAGAGATGCACACGCAACATCAGCATTACAATAAACACTGTTTGTGAGCAGAGCTAGGCTTGGCTCTTTATATGAAACTAATAGTGGCCTGAGGCTGCTAGCAAAAATAGAACAAACAAATAGAAAAGGTGCAGGGAAGAGAAAAACCGGGTGAATTCTTTCAAATTGTTGTCTGATGGGAGAGGGGGTGATTGGTCAGGGAAGGATATAGGTATAGCAAGGATGCCAACAAAGTGTGTGTGCTCTGAAAATTAAAATGAATATTAGAGAGAAAAAGAAACTGTCATTGTGTCTTCAAATGAGTCTGTGAATCAAATTACACCTGAGTAATTTTATAGATGAAGTTTTCTATGTTGTGTTCTGCTGATATTTTGAAGTGGATGAACCCATCAGTGTTTTGATGAAATCTAAATGGAATTATAATGCAGGACATAGAATTCATTATTGTTCATTCCTTTACATAGATCAGACTGAGCATTGCAAGTATATTTTAAACAAATATGCTATTAAACTGGAAAAACAGAGAACACTAAAGATGTGCTTTGCCTTTTGAATTATGTACACCTCCTTGTTGAGTCCATTTGAGATTTCTCGCAGCATTTTCACCCCTGAAGTAGTCTGAACTAGAGTTCAGACATGAACCACTTTGGCAAGTTTACTTGAGTTTATTGAACACAATTTATCTTTGGTGGTATGGTTCCTTATGGGGGTTCTTGCTCCCAGAATAATTGAATATACAATAGCTTTAAATATTAACCCCCGGAACTACATTACAATTAAGACTCTTAATAATGTCTTTAAAGCAAACAGTGATAATCATGTAGATGTGGCAGTGGGACGTCTATACTATAGCCTGGTTATGAAGATGAGCGTCTCTCAGCAGTGAGGTCCATGCCTGCTAAGACTTGAAAGCCTTAGTTATCTGAAACAAATTAGACGACAGCCAGAAGGTGCACAGTATTTTGCTCATGCTTATAAGGGGAGGGAGGGAGGGTTGCGAGCCGTTTGAGCATGGTTACCTTGCTGTGGTGCCACGTTAATATCCCCCGTCTCTAATAGGAGAGTGGTAGTGATTGGAACGATGACAGATGACCGCATCAGCTGGTCGTAGCCTATGCCTCCGTGGCCTGACTGAACTAACACTGTGCTTGATTTGGGATACTTGGACTTGGACTCGGGCTGTGATTATGAATAAACTCAGGTGGAACTGTACTCAAAAATTAAGTGGACTCGAACATTTTGAACTCCATGCCATACTGTATGCAACATAAAATTTTTTTTTAAAAAAAAAATAATAATAATAATAAAAAAAGATTAAGTTAACAATACATTAATAAACATCCCCCCACTAAAATTCAGTTGGAACCAACACTAGCCTGCATGTTAATTTAGAGTTATTTATATACTAATACAGTATTTAACAATATATTGAATCACCTTTTGTTTTAATAAACAAAACAAAATTGTAGTGTTATTTATAGGTCAAGGTTCATTAATTTTGTTATGTCCTTTAGGTTTTTTTGTTTGTTTGTTTGTTTGTTTTAGTTTAAGTCATTGTAGTGCATAAACTTTTTTTTTTCTTCAGTTAGTTTCTAAGGAAATATTTATAATTTTAACTTTTGTATTTCATATAATATTTATATTTTTAGCTATGACTTTAAAAGGGGGGACAACTGGAGGAAACAGCCTCCTACACTACTATCCCCATCTTTTAAGTCACTGAGGACATATAACTGAAAAAAAAAAATAATTAAATAATCCTATAACTGGCAAGGATAAAGCGAGGGAAAAAATAGAGTTGGTGAATGTGTGGAGAGAAGGATGAAGATAATCGATTAGCCGGGATTGCAGAAGGAAGGAGGCTAAGACATCAGCTGTTTGCTTCTGATAACAGCAGAGCCATGTAACCCTCCACTCACTAATGCACCCACTGATCATCACTTGGCTGGTGAGTGTGTGATGGTGCTGTCAGAGTTCTGCTCATTAAGTGGCTGACTGCTGCCAGCGCTCTGTTAAACTGCCAGCATCCTACCAGAAAGCCAGAAGAGAAGACGAGAACACTCGAAATCCTCACGTCCATAATGAACCACACGACCTGGTCAATAAGAGGATGACCCTAACATGTGACATAAGCGGCCCCTCAATATTTCTCACATGTCAGTACTCACATTGACTGTGTGTGCTACTTTAACCATATGTTTGTGTAGATGTAGACACCTGCAAGTATGAGTAACTTTATTGTACAGTATGCAATGGTCTCCAAGACCATTAACGAGGAAGAATAGTAAGTGTATATGCCCTGTGTACCGAATGTTACATCACAAAAAAATTAATTTATTGAACCCAGATGTCTGTTCCTAATATCACATAAAGTAAATTATTTGGCTGCGGTGTATAGCCGTAAAGTTTTCCTTTTTCTATCGAAGGTTCAAAGCTCTATGACAGCCTACTCATAAGCTGATATTTGGACCATCTGTCTGTTCATGCATGTAATAACAGTTCTATGAACTTAGTTAACTTAAATTTAAGATAAAATGTCTAGTACTGAGTTTTTATGTAATTTTAAATCATTTTACAAGCGATCTCAGAATATGTTTTACTATAATATAAAAATGTTTTACTGCAATATAAAAATAATGGATAGCTACAGTTAAAGGGACAATAAGTAACTTTTTAGGTATTTTATTATCTAAAATCAATATTTTTATTCATAAATATGCCCTCAATGGTGTACAAATACCTATGCCTATGTTTAAACTAATCCTTGTAAATGAAGAATTTATTATCTTTATATACATGGGACGGGTAGGTCGACGGAGGCTTCCATGTAGTTCCGCCATCTTGCAAAACTATAATAGCAGAGAGGGACAAAAAGTACTAAGCCAACGCGTTTTCACAGCGCGTTTTCGGTCAGAGCCAGAAACGCAGGTGCAGAGCAGTGAGAGGCTCTTGAAACTGCACCGGCAAGTTTAAAAGTCTGGATTGCATTCTTATTATGGACCATACATATGCCGCGCCACAGGAGAAGAAAACATAGTCGCCAAAACAGTCAAAAATAGAACGTAAAAGGAAACGTGACCGTAGATTACAGAAAACAAGAGTTAATGTCAGGGAAGCTTTTTCTAGGTGGAAAGAGCTAATGCTTGATAAAGATTTCAAAAGAGACGCTGAAGTGGCCAGTTTTCTTCTCGACAGGTAAGTCAGTGTTACAATCTATATTATAATATTTTTTTATATCTAACAATGCATATAATTCAGAAAATATAACGAATAAATTAGACATAACTACTAATTACAATATTTCATGTTTTCCACAGTCAGTAATTCATACTGTAACATTCATTTGTTAGTTGTCATGTTGCAGTTTGTTTGAAATAACACACCTGTTCACCTGAAGGAAAACTCGACGAAGTGCTATTAGAAGACATCCTGTCAAAGCTTTTTGGTACATATCGCCTACCGTAGATGCAACGCGCATTTGAAAAAGCGAGGCGCTGGAGAGCAAAATTATTTTGAATGCAAAATACAATTTCACCACTAGATGGGAGTAATTCCTACTCAGTGTCCCTTTAAGCCTACGGTGAAAATATGCTTTGAAACAATATTTAATTGCAAGTAAATTTCACAAACAATTACAAAGGAATCAGTGTTGGTAATAATTTTCTGCACTTCTGAATGTTTCTATGTGCGCATGATCTGTACATTATATGTGAGCTAGTGTGTTGTAGGTGTGCAGCAGTGTAGCAGCGCATTAGTTTAAAGCAGAGGTTAACTACCTGTACAATAAATGACATTTTATTAATAAGATTCGAGAGGAGCGCGTCAGATACTTAGCCTAACCAACACAGGTGGACCATAATCAAGTAATCAATCCCATAGTATAAATATCGCTGATTTACCTCTATCCATTGACGGTTTATCAGTATCCCTCCTCCACCCCATCTCCTCACTTTGAGTTCACTTTATAAATAGACGGGGAAGGGGGGGGGGGGGTACTCTAGGTTCAGGCCATTCCCGAGCTCGGAGCCCTTCCCCGGACCGCACGCCAAATACGCATACCATACCTCAGCTAATTATATGTAAGAATGAACTAGTGAAACAGTTTAAAGTGTGAATATGCCCAATAAATAATCAGTATTCACATGTTACAAACAAATATCCTTGAGATAAATCTCTCCGCACTTGTCAAACGCCATTATTACAACCTTCAGCTTCTTTCTGAAATGATCCACATATCTGTCAACCTCAGTGGTTTTCCATCCTTTCAAACCACTCTGCACATTTTTTATTTCTTCCTTATTTAAAACACCTGATTCAGATCACCAGCTCATTAGGTGAGAGCTCCATGAACTCAGCTGAAGTGTGTCAGATAAGTGGTCCACGGGACCAGCACTGAAAACCATTGAGCTAGCTAATGGTTTAATGAGTGAATTCTTGATAAAAAGTTGGCATTAATCTTGCTAGTTATGGAGCGGTAGTAGTATATAATATATTTTCTAATTTCAGACAGGGTCAGGGTTAAGTAGGACAGTCACCACGTTTTTCTGCACTATGTTATGCAGTGCAGATGCCACCATTGCACTTCCTCATGGGGCTGTACAGCTCTGTGCTATTTGCTCTCCAAACTGCTAAAGACCTATACTACAGTCTCCCACATTATACTATTTATCTTGTCAGGCCATCTCGCACATTACTCAGAGTCAAGTGCATGCCACAGATTGATTTGTATTCAAGTGAAAATGTTTTCTTTCTTCTCAGAATGTGATTTCTGCAATTCTGAACACGATTCCAAGAACCTTCAGGAATCCAAATCATCATGAGCCAAGAAATTCTTCTTATTATTCAAACAAGCTTCCTATATAGAATCCCATTGCAAACGGTGCATCCAATCTTTCCTCTTTTAAGCTTGTATGTTAATGATTTTCAAGTAGTTTCATAACTTAAATGTAAATCAATTATGGATTATCTCAGAATTAAATAATTTAACTGCATTTCAAGTTTTCATACTTGGTTAGACACCAGTCTCATTTTTCAATTACTTTGAACATATGCAATGTTTCAATAGTAGGCCCCTCAGAATTTATCAGATTAACAGTCCCAGAGCTGGACTTTACTCCACAGATTTTAAGGGCAGCGAATGTAAATTTGCCAGGACTGTGGAAGTGAGCCTGTTCTGGCGAAGTATCTGCCTTTAAGCTTTCTAGGGAGCTTTTAGGCATCCTTCCAAGGATACAGTAGCTTTGGCGTGGATAAGGCAGAAAGACACAAGCATCATGAATACATTTTTCAGAATTGTTGAAACTGTCTTTCAAACCATTATTTATCTCTGAAGAGAGAGGTGATTGCAAGATTGAAAGAGGGAAGACTGCAATGGAATAAGAATGATATACATACTAATAACAGGATTGTAGGGCTTTTCTTAAAAAAATAAAAAGGTTGTATCAGAACTGCATTATAGTAAATTGAATTCAGTTGTTTTAGGCATTGACAATACACTGTTCCAATTAGTAGATCTGCAGCATTGAGAGATGCTTTGACTATCAGCTCTAGGCTTTACAATAGAAAGTTATGATTTGTTTGTAAGTTGACAACACCAAAGGAGAACCATGAGTAGCAGCAGTGCTGGACAGAATTTGAGACTTAAAATGAAAATGAAATGAAAATTACCCCAAGATTGACTTACCCTCAAGCCATCCTAGGTGTATATGTCTTTCTTATTTCAAACAAAAACAATCAGTTATGTAAAAAAAAAAAAAATGTTCTGGCTCTTCAAACTTTATGAAGGCAGTAAAAGGGGGACAAGTTCAAAAAAAGTGCATCCATTCATCCCTCATAAAAGTACTCCACATGCCTCTGGGTGTTAATACGTAGGGAATCAATTCAATGTTACAAATATTTGCAAAATAAATTAATGTTTTGCAAAAGATTTGAAAAGCATTTTTGACAATTTTTGAGCAAAAGATGTGCTTTTTGCAAACAAAATTGAAGAACTGCAAAATATTAACAAAACAGAGCAAAAGCAATGATTTAACATATTTACTAATTTACTTCACGTTTCTTTATATTTGTGGGATTGTTTTCACATGGGGGTGGAGTCAAGGGACTGAGCCATGTACAAAAAGCCTGGGCATGCTTCCCTGGAAGTTATGTCATCGGCCTGAGATGCAGATCACAACTGGTGAAGGCACCATCACTGAGCAGAGGCATGAAGGTGGATCATTTCCTTTTACTCACTAGCAGTAAAACATGCATGGTTTTGTTTCATGAACTATATGTGCATCAACAGCTTTTGTCAAGTTAAAGTTAGAGATCATTTAATGTGGTGTTTTATTAGCCATAGGCTTATTGCTAATGTGAACTGTTTGAAATAGCAGCAACTGTTTATTTCTCTCAGTGTGCACACTGTTATAGTATCAAAATGTGTATTGATGGCATTTTCTTAAAATCTGTTAACCTGTGGGAAGACACCAGTACACAGAAGCATTCTTTGTTTACGTTAGTTCAAAGTTTTAATGTAAAATAATGTAATTAAACTGACAAACTAGACATAATTAAAATGGTCTTATCTTACGTTGAAAGTAATTTCTTCATTTCTGTCAAGAGTTATGTAAATGAAAAATGAATTCGATACCTTCAATGTGAAAAATGAGTCACAGTCACATCCATTAAGAAAAACTCCTGTAGAGTCGTCATGAAAGCGCTTGACTAAAAAACCTCCCCCAGGGCTTTCAGTCCAAAAGTGTGCACATTTGAAGAAATGTTTTATGGATTCTCATATGTTCACTTTAAAGGTCTATAAAGAAGAGTATAAAGAAGAGTAATATTTAGCCTATTCATTTTTTACCAATGGAGCGTTAAACACTCATTACATTACGTCCTGTAATGTCTGTTTCAGTCATTCTAGATCCCGGAGGGTGCCCTCACACAGAAAGTCCACAAGTTAGAGTCATATATGGTGATTAAACAGTTTCAAAAGTAGCGCACTTAAAAACTGCAGTCACATTTCTGCACTGCGAGTACACAGAACAGTATGCGTTCTGTGCACAAACATAGCTGTCGTCAAAAGTCGGGATATCATCTTCCGGTTTACTTTCACATAAACTAAAAGTATTTACTAGATGTCTCCAAGATCTGCCTAAAGTAAGCATCAGTGATGTCCATCATATTGTTGATGTCTGGTCTCCTGCTCCAGCAAGCAAGCGGAAAAAGGGATTCAAACTCTACACATTTCTGACAGTTCATGTTAGCAAGTAGTCTACGCCAAATAAAACCAACTTTAACTTGCGCAAACACTGTTAATACACGTATGAAACGAAACCATGCATGCTTTAATGCTAATGAATAAAATAAAATGATCTACCTGCATGCCTCTGCTCAACAATGGTGCCTTGATAAGTTGTGATCTGCATCTCAGGCCAATGATGTGGCTTCCAGGGAAGCATGCCCGAGCCTCTTGTGCAGGACCCAGTCCCTTGACTCTAGCCTGACTACGTCAGACTTCCTACTTCCGCTCAATTTCATTTAGCTTCTGTACTCAGTCTGATACAGCGTCAGAGCTTTCTGTTTGCCACCGGTCTGGAAACAGCCGGGCCAATCAACGAACAGAGGGTGGGCTGAGAGCCGTGACGTAGATGCTAAGCGCCGAGTTTTACATTGTAGGTTAGAGAAATCGAAAACCGAAATGACCGCGGAAATGGGAAACGAGACACGGGATGCAATTCACTCTGTTATGGAGAACATTCAACTCTTTTTTCAAACTGAAGCCAGAACAAGAAGAGTGTTTGATAAACATTTTAAATGGAGGTGATGTTGTGGCCCTACTCCCGACTGGTTTTGGGAAAAGTTTAATTTATCAATTGTTACCATTAGTTAGCGAGAAACTGGGGAGGCCAAAGGCCGGCAAGGCTATAGTTGTAATTGTGTCCCCCTTGGTTGCACTCATGGAGGATCAGGTCAAGGAGGCAGAAAAACTTGGTCTGTGTGCTGCACAGCTTGGCGTGCACAATGATCAAGATATAATGGCGGGGTATTACAGCCTTATTTTTGGTAGCCCCGAATCTTGGATTCTGAATCCCAAATGGCGAGCTATGCTAGCATCAACGCTTTATCAAGACAACCTTATCGCCATGGTTGTCGACGAGGCACACGTCGCATTCAAATGGTGAGTTTGGTAATTAACTTCAAGTTAATCTATTTAGATACCAACTCAGTTGAACACTGTCATTTGTTGTCTTTTGTTACATGTTTCGATGCATGATGTCTGTGCTTCGATGCGGTTGTACAGGCGCATAACATACGTGATAACTAAACGTATCTGATTGGCTTGCGGGTAACCAATAATTTTAAACTTCAGACAAGCGCCCCCTAGCGAGAGAGAAAACACTTCTCTATTATGCCATTCCAGACTCTGTCTACGAAGCAAAGTGAAGTAGCGGAGTCTGGTATTACCAGGCTACCTTGACTCCACCCCCATGTCAAAACAATGCCATAATGTGAAATTTTCAGAAACATGAAGTGCAAAGGGAAAAAACAATATCATAAGCTCACACTTGACTGAAACCTAAAATAAAAGGAGAACTGCAAAAAAATGTGTAGCTATTGCCATGGAAAATATGTAATGTGAAATCATTGCTTTTGATGTTTATTTTATATTTTGCGATTGTTTATTTTTGTTTGCAAAAAGCAAATTTGTTTTGCTTAAGATAAACTTTATTTTATTTTGAAAATATATTTGACATTGAATTGACTCCATAACTAAAGGCCTTTTGAAAGTGATGCATTTATGTAAGAAAAATGTCCATATATATTTGGACATATAATTGTCTAATAAAATGTAAATTATAGCTAAAACAATTCACTTCTTCATGTGGTTTTCCTTTGCTATAAACAAAATTAGGTTCTTGCAAAGGCAAGTGGCAAGGCATGACGGGGGAAAGGCTCAGAAAAATGCATGGATTGACAGCATCCCTGAAACACACCAAACAATATAAATGCACACTAAATTGTTCCTGTGGCTCAGTGGCAGGGCATTGCATTAGCAGCACAAAAGGTCGTGGATTCAATTCCCAGGGAACACACATACCGATAAAAAAAATGTATAGCCTGAGTGCACTATAAGTCGCTTCTACTAAATGCATAAATGTACACATGACCAGGGCATTTTTTCAAAGTGCTGATGTCCTGGGGGAGCAGTTCTGTTAAGTATAGTGTAATCGCTATCACAACACCAAGCTGTGCAGAAAGGACCTGTTCAACAATGACTGAATATTAAGGAGCAGCATTTTTACAACAGGATTTGCAGATTTACATAACATTAAAGTTCTGAACTGTACAATATCTGAAAATATTTGGTGGAAAATAAGTAAGGTGTAACAGCTTCAGTCTGAAGAAGTTTTAAATAGCATTAATTTTTGGAGACACGTGGCATCTAGGTACATCTAAGTATGCCCTTATATTTAATGTTATGCAGCTGAAAATAGTTGGTTCAGCTGGCCAACTGCAGTATATTGGAAGCTTATGACGGGCAGCACTGTGAGACTTTGGACGGCTGTTCCCGTTTTCAAAATTTTTCAATAACCCAGGACAAAGCCTAGTCCAATCAGCAGAAGACCTGTTATCATAGTTCCAAATAGGTAGATGTCTTCAATGTCCTCCACGGAAAGAGCCGCCAGACACACGACCCGCCATCTCTCCCACGCGTTCATCATGTAGCCAGCTGCGAACGTTCCGGCAGGGCAGTCAGGTTCCCCCAAACCCAAGCTTCCCGTCGAAAATCCATGTTTTCCAGTTTTGGAGAGCAGTACAGCAAGAGTCTCTTAGAATCGACAAGACTAGAGAGCAAGCAGGGAAGACAAGGGGAGGAGAGGGAGAGAAATGCATCTGCCTCCGTTAAGAGCCAAAGAAGAAAATTAATTTTGTTATCCAATTCCAATTTTCTACAGTGGTACCAATTCACTTTACAGGTGGTAAAGTTTACCTTTACCTTTACAATGGTAAAGGTTTAGCTCAGTAAAATTATGAGATGCTTCATAAACTGGAGTATCCAGACACTTAGGCCTAATTCATTTTCATGAGTCACGCCTTTATCATAGTTACATTTGTTTATTCACCAGATGTCTGAGGCTTTCACCAAATCAGGGTGAATAATGATTGGGTACATAATCAAGAATTCACCATGGGGTCCATGAATGCTCTCAGAAACAACAGAGAAACATTACAAGTAATAGTTGTTAATTAAGAAAGGAGTGTTTTTGTTGTTGTTGTTTTTCACAAGTGGTCAGATTTCACAGATAGAGTTCATAAATTAAGTAACACAACCATTTCAAAACTTACTCAAGGTCAAGGTCCTCAGCACAATGGCTACCAACCCTCTGAAAAATCCTTTCATATCACTCCACCATCATAACCATGCATGCACAGCTTAATGTGGTTGATATGTTTTCAACTTATTCTTTTCAATAAAGAAAACAACAAACAATTGTCAGACTTCATCCATTCCCTAATGCTAGAATAATTTATGGATTTCATTGTATATTTTGTATAGATGATGCACATCAAATCTTGACAGTTTGCTGGTTTGGAACGTTAACTGCTCGGTTACAATAACAATCACTCATGCAGACTTTGACTATGAACTATTAATCTCTGCAAACAATGTCAGTTGTGATTTAAAGAGCCCAAAACACTGGAGCTGACGAAAAATGTAGTGAGGGAACATCTATCACTTATAAGACACACACTAGTCGTTCCAAACTGGAAGGAGAGAGAATCGTAGTGCTTGTTGAACAGAAACAAAGAACCTTTATACTTTTATTTGTACATTAAGAACGATAGAAACTCAGAAAAAGGTTAGAAAGAGCACAAAATATTGTTCTTTTCTCTAATAAAGGGCAGCTGTTTTTGCCAGTGGAAGTTCTCAAATTTAAAGGAGTGAATGTGTCTGCACATGCAAATTTTCAGCAGGGAATGAAACAGAAACAATACAAAACTTTTTTAACAAATGTTTGTTAAATTATTTTAAATGGAACTTTGTAGTCATATTCTTTCAGAGATCCAGTCAACACAAAAAGTATGCTTCTGTTGTCTGTCGGCTCTGCAAGCCTTCACTTTGTGGTCGTGCATCTATCAATTATTTATTTATTGACAAATATCTTCTTTTGTGTTCCAATAAAGAAGAAAAAAGTTGTGTGTTTGGAACAAAATTAGGTAAATTATGAAAGAATTTACATTTTTGGGTAAACCAACTTGTGCTAGTTCAGAACCAGAGACACACAGATACATGTTTTTGTTTGTTTGTCTTATGTCTTCACAACCTGCCCTGTTTTCATTTATCTAAAAAGTAATTGTTTGAAAAGCTTTCCTTCTTTTAGTATCTAAAGCATCTAAATGTATCTAAAACAAATTTATCCTACACAGTGACATCTGAATGTATAAAATTAAATAATACCTTTAATTTTTCATGTACTGCCCTTTGTGAAACGCAGACAGAAGGCAATGAATAGAAAAGTATTAAAAATCAATAGACAAATTCATTCTTCCTCAACATTTTAAAGACTGCCATCTCCTTGTTTTGCCTTTGGTATTTTATAACATTCTCTTTTGCTCATTGCCATGCATCTTATGCTTCTGAACACCTCCTCCCCTCGATTAACTATTCCTCACCTCCATTTCTGCAATGTTTCTCCTTTGGTTCATATGGTTGTACCATTTGTTGTTGTTTTTGGACCAAGGCAATACTGGCCATAATGCTTCTCATAAAATAATGTGTATTTACAAAATATAACGTTTATCTTTATTGATTTAAAATAGTTATCAGCCATCTAAGTAATGGTATTATAAAATAAAAATAGTATATTTATAATGTTCTATACAAATCTAAAAAGTTGAACAAGTACAAATAATCATATGTGTAAAAGATTGAAAATTTTGTGATTAAAGTCTCTGGACGAGTAATAGCTTGTTCTGTTAAGAGTCATCTGAGGACAGCATTTTATCGTTGTGTTTCAGGGTGCATGACCTTCCATTCTAGTAAGACTGAAGGAGTAGTTGATAAAATCCAAGATAATTATCCTGCTATCAGATGTGTTGGGGATTCAGTTGTCTTCATTCACACTTGAGTGGACATGAGGATATGAAGATGTTCAGACTGCATCCGCTCTTTAAAATATCAAACTTAAATGCTTTTGCCATTGTGTGCCATTTAAACAAGATTGTTGTTGAGAATGACAACTTAAGGTCACTTCTGATGCTATGATGATCTGTGTAGAGGAGAACGAGGTCTCGTAACAAATACTGATGTAAGAAAGAGTAAAGGTAATTAGTCATTTCAAAGAAGGGTTGGGATTAATGTAATTTTAAAAAGTAATACAAACATCTCTGTGTGAATCTCTTTTTCCACACTAAATATATATATTTTTTTCCTGTTCCTCTACGGATTTCAAACGATGGGGTTGTGAAATGAGAGAAATGACAGGAATTTAAAATATAGTTGTTATGCTTTCAAAAGGTCAGCTTGTTATGCGTTTGAGTTACAACCAGGGACGGCTGAGTTGAATGATGAAAAAAGCGGCTGAGTTGGTGAAAGGCTGTCATGAGGATTCAAATGTTACGATTCATTATGGCCAAATATGTCCCTCCAAACTGATGATGTTTTGACTGTCTGAACTCTTCATCCTCATGCAACTATGTGGCACTGCTTGAGTGAGCAAATTTTATGAGGAAAAATGGAGTAGGAAAATAGAATAATGAAGATTAATGGTGGACATAACAGTAAAAACACAAGTATGAAAACACATAAAAAGCCATTTTAGATACCAGCAGAAGGTCATTTTCTCTCCCATAAGGTTTGAAGCTCAGTAACTTATCCTGATTCAGCCTGTGGGGACACGCTTGGCTGTTATTTACAGTGGCTTCCAGTGTGGCTCTATTCCCCTGCTCCCTCTGGCCTTTTGTGAATGCCAGACATGGAGAACCGGAACACCGGGAAGTTCCAGAGCAGAGCTCAAGGGTGCATCTCAAATAATTACAAATCTCATTGGTGTCCCGCACTGACAGACAGACAAGAATGGCAGAATCACAGAGGCAGAAACCATTGAGCTGAAAGACCTGTGTGAGTAGTTGGAATGGTAAAGAACAGAATCAGCCTGACATAAGCTTATTTCAGCCTGTTCTGACCTTCCTTCTGATAACATTTAATTTTTAAAGAAGTTTTTCTTTTCGAACAGAGCAACTTGAGACAGAAAACAAAGTTGTTTCAGGTCAAACTCACATCTTTATTCCAAGGACAACTCATGAAATGCATTTCTAATCCAAAAACCAGTCAGTATCTGATGTGACCATCATTTGCCTCACGCAGTGCAACACATCTCCTTTGCATAGAGTTAATCAGGTTGTTGATTGTGGTCTGTGGAATGTTGCTCCACTCCTCTTCAATGGCTGTGTGAAGTTGCTGAATATTGGCAGGAACTAGAACACGCTGTTGTATATGCAGATCCAGAGGATCCCAAACATGCTGGGTGACATGTCCGTTGAGTATGCTGGCCATGCAAGAACTGGGATATTTTAAGCTTCCAGGAATTCTGTACAGATCCTTGCAACATGGGGCAGTGCATTTTCATGCTGCAACATGAGGTGATGGTCTTGGATGAATGACACAACAATGGGCATCATGATCTCGTCATCATTTCTCTGTGCATTCAAAATGCCATCAGTAAAATGCACCTGTGTTCGTTGTCCATAACATACACCTGCCCATACCATAAACCCACCGCCACCATGGGCCACTCGATCTGCAATGCTGATTTGTTACAAATGATTTGACTTATTATTTGTTCACGAGATTGCAAAGCAGAATAATCAGCAGTCATTACTTCAGACTTCAGTGTCTCATTATCCTTCAGAAATATGTTGATGCTCAAAAAAAAATTTCATTATCAATCTCATTATTATCAATGTTAAAATTCTTGCTACATTTTACAGGATTCTTTGATTAATAGAAAGTTAAATAAAACAGCGTTCATGTGAACAATAACTGTTCATCAATTCATTTAATAGTTAATTAATTATATCCCATACCTCTACAGTATATCCCCCTTATTCATCACTTGTTTATTAGGAGAGACAGACATGTAGGGCTTTGAAAATCAAAACCTTACTCTACTATTTGATGTTCAATGGACCTATTGGTTTATTCTGTTATTTGAAAAATAATCAGTGGGATTAATAATGGTTCAACCATTTTCACATCATCTTCATTAGAATGAGCATTATCATAACTACATCATCAGCATCACTGATCGCATGTGATTCGCTATTGCTACTAATTACTCCATCAGTGAATGTCACCTTTTATGTGCCAAGCTCTCCTGCCTGTGTGTGTGTGTGTCTGTGCATGTGATGAAAGAGAGAGAGAGAGAGAGAGAGAGAGAGAGAGAGAGAAATGCTGAATTGCAGAGAAGGGGAGAGCATGTGATGTGAGAGCAAATCAATAAAAGGATTCCTTCCTTCACTCTTCACTTTGCTGCTTTCTCTCTTTACTGTTGCAGATACACTGTAGCTTCATTCCCAGCCAATCTTGGGAAACAGTGGGGGAAATGACTGCTAGTCTTTCTCTGCTCCACTCTCCTCAGTTCCATAATATATTGTTTTCATCAAAAATCAAGGCTTGCAATATACAAAGCTCTCCTTACCCTTTTTTGCCTCTCTCTCTCTCTCTCTCTCTCTCTCTCTCTCTCTCTCTCTCTCTCTCAGTTTATCCCTCACACTATCATTATATAGCCTATTAATAGGACTGCTTCCTTTGTGCACCTGGACCTTTTATTGATTTTTGGACGACATTGTTTGAAGGCGAGTGCGGCATAGTCTGGTTTAATTACATCTTCAGTTTCTTTACATTTATCTCTTTGTTTGTGTGCATGACTTATTTAGTGTCTGATAATACACAACACATACCATCATTTGAAGCTTTAGTCAACTGTCTCTTTCTAAATTGGATAACATGTGAGACGAGAATAATAATTGTATTTTTTTTTTTTTTTTCACAGAGTAGGAGAATCTGCTTTGTCAGCATTGTATCATCCACCTAAATGCATCAGAAGGCCCATCACACCAGCTATCAGGGAAAGGAGATGTGGTGTTGGCAGTCATGGGGATAATTAATAGGCCATGACTGATAGTAGCCAATGGGCAAATTTAGCCAGGATGCCAGGGTTACTTCCACCTATTTGAGAAACACATTCTGATATATATTTTTTTTTAATTACCACAATGATCAAAAACTGTTTCAATGACTTCTTTTTATTAATCATGAGTTTTTGCAGACATTTATGGATCAGTGACATGATGCTCACTTTTCTTTGGAAGTCACAGATCTTTACAGCTCTTCTTCAATGGCATGGTTTTACTTTCTGAATTAAAATTAATGTAGATATTCTTGGGGTGGCAAAAGCATTTTAATTGCCTCATAAAAAAAAAAAAAATTGAAAAGAAGAACTTAGTTTTTAATTAAAAGTTTGTAAATATTTGGAAAACTTGTGTGTGTAGTGTGAGTAGTTGTTAAATATAATGTGATGATATTCTCTGAAATGTTTAGTACATTATAAAACATCAAATACTACTTATAGATTATGTTTATGAAATAATTATTGATATTTATAAACAAAGTGTGTATTTTAAAATTCACATGTGCAATCAGCATGCAGGAAGCTGTCACAGGACAGAGGTGAGACATGGCTATATATACCAGCCTCCTCTTGTGCTGATTGTTTGGATTACCTGAACGTGCCCCTCTCGAACGTTGTAAACTTCATGTAAAAAAAATGTCAATAATAATTTACCAGAAAATGGTATTAAAGTTTGAAACCTGTATGAAACCAACATGAATAAAAAGACTGCATTTACACAACTGGGTACGTGTTTTAAACTAGATTTCAAAAAAAAAAAAAAAAAAAAAAAAAAAGTAGACACTCTTATTAGTCAAGTCCCTTATGCTTCCCTTTCTTTCTTTCTTTTTTTTTTTTTTTTGATTTCAAAATCAGTTGTACCTCTATTTCTCCCTAAATGCTTTACAAAGTTTGACTCTGGCATTTGAGGGAGAGCATGCAGGCCACTGCCTCTTCACAGATCTCTGCCTTTGTCTTCATGCTCCACCATCTGTGAAAACACACACTTCTGCAAGCACACATACAAAGAACCATTTTTTTATGTTTAAAGCAGAACAAACTGTATACAGAGCCAAGACAACTCAGAAACATGTAAAGAATAAGATGTAAATACAGCTGGTGTCCACATTTATCACAGGAACCTTTTCAGTTTAAGTCTTTCCAGCATTGCTAGCCTAAGGCTTCTGGCTGAGAATTCTTACTGAACGCTCCAACTACACACACACACACATACACACCTACACCTGCATCCAAAAGCTCCACTCTGTCCACTATCAAGTATTTTCAGCATGGGGTGGCTGTTTCCCGAGGCCCTTTGGACACCACACCTCTTCTATCCTGTTACATCAAAAGTCTGCACACTCTATCCATACTGCTATGTAAATTGCTACGTGTACTTCTCTATGAGATAAGTAAAAAAAAAAAATTGTATTTTAAAACTGGTATAGATTTTAATGACACATAATACATGAGCCTTGATGGAAATGAAAGTTTGTCTGTATATAATTTAGCTGGAAAGAATCGTTTTGAAAGTGATTCAAATTATATACTGTAGGTGATCTGTGTCATTATGATTATAGTTGGTGTGGACCTCACTATTCTCATATAATTAGAATGATAATTAAACTTTATTGTTATAGTTATCATACTTAGTGTGAACAGAACTTAAGCTAGTCTCATAAAATGTGTGTCCAATGGTGATCCAGGCAGCATCCATCCAAGACCATCAACCAGTAAATATTCAGTTACAGATGCAGCGCTCACCCCTGTATTTGTGTTATATTTTGTTGATTACTGGCCTTCAGTGAAGTTGCAATTAGTTTAAATAGTAATACTGTATGTGTTGTAATAATACAGTTTTTTTTCTTATGAAACCTTATGTAGTTGATGTCCCATAAAATTTGGTCGGGGTGGAGGCACCACAGTCAGGGCAGTAATTACGTTATGTGGGGCCTCAGTTGAAATCCCTGGCCCCTTCTGTCTAATGCCCTGTCTCCCCGCTATAGGCCTTGACCAAAATGTTTCCATACGGGGCACTTTCGCCTAAGCGTATTGTTGTTGCATTGTGTGCAAGTGACCCTTTATGCGTAGATTGCTCCTGTGCGTTTCCAGTAATTATGGGGGAAATGTAGCTAATTGTTGCTAAACTAACTGACAATCAGGTGATCGCCTGATTAATCTCTGTGCTGTCAGATGTAATCACTAGCAACTGGCAAGGGTAGAATATCTAATGGAAAACATGACAAAAACATCTGTGCGCCGATTGTAACGGTTTCGGTTGGCTTAAACTATGTGCTTCAAATATCATTTTGATGAGGCTTATACAATTAAATGAACTACTCGTTTAAAAACTACTCATTAAAAACAACTTCAGTTATTGTGTTGCGTTCTCGAATTCAATTTGTCTTCCAACGCTCAAGCAATCTTTCGTGAAGGCTCATTTTATTGCATGTTGAGCTGCTCAAAGGCGAAGTGGGAGTTTCTTAAACTAGACGAGAGGTGTGGAAAAGACGCATCAGTGCCGACGGTGTCTGGGAGCGAAACTGAGCGCGCACCGGGAGCGCGCTTACCGGACTTATGTGTCGCTCGAGGAGATTTGCTCACGAGTAGGTGCCCCGTTAATCTGCCCTGCGCGTAAACGTTGTCAAAACGCCCTCTGTCCGGTAAACTAGGACACCCTGGGAAACGGATTGAAGTCCTTCTTCAAATTACAGCCAAATGGTTGCAGTTCGAACCACCCGCACGCGCCGTGCTTGAAGGGACATCTTTACAGTCACACTCTGTCCATCCCGCTGACGGTTTAGGAATACAAAGTTATATCACTCTTAAACGACTCTTCGGGACTGGACGCATGTTACTCGTTTTTGACAGAAACATCAGAATAGTTTTTTTATTATTATTATTATTATTTTTTTTTTTATGTGTACGTTTTGAGTGGCGTTGGCTTGGATATACACGCGCGCGTCACTTATTTTGCACCGTTTTTTCCCTTCATTTTCCCTCGTGTGGAATATCTGAGGACTTTATTGAACGCTCCAGGAGGAGAGAAAAAAAAAATCTGAAGAACTGCTTAGGAAATTTTGAGGAGTTTATTTATTTATGATTATTTTCCTTATCAAGTACGTATGATAGCTGTTAGGATGCGTGTGGTGCGAGAGTCTTCGCCGCCTCTTTTAGACCAGAATTAGTGGAGTCCAGGAATAGAGGCTAGATCTGGATCTTCTCGATCTAGCGCACTCTCCTCGCTGTCCTTTTTTCTTTCACCCCAAAGGTTATTTGTCTATTTCCATGGAATAACTGATCAGGAAAACGACTGAACTACAAGGTGTCTTGTTGTTGGTGTTTTCTTTTTTTTCTCTCTCTCTCTTTTTTTTATCACCGCCTGTAACTGACAGTTGGTTTAAGGTTGGTTCTTCTCCGGAGAATGCTCAATGATCGATGGGGAATCATGAACAGCTCACCGGAACTCGAAGACGGACAGCGGGGCAAGAATCAGGTGCGTCCCCCACTCGCGTACACTTCTTAAAATATACTGAATCTAGTTTTGGGATGAAACACAATAGCTACTCATGTGTGTGCTTGGGGGTACAGAGAGAGCAGCGAATAGCACAATGAGTTGAGTGCGGCTTGTTCCTGTCACTCCGTATAAGCGTGCCCGTAGATCATGCGCGCGGCGGAAAGTGGCTATTTTGTTTCGCATTTTAGCCGAAGAAAAGGGCGCTAGTCATGCCAAATGCAGCTGTCCTATGAATTTGGAGCTAAGTGCTGTGGTGGAATTGTTCATTTATTTAATGAATTAATTAATGTGATGGGAATGACCATACCATACACACCACATAGGCTTCAAAATCACAGTGAAGTTTAAAGAGGAATGACGCAAACGCATTTACGTGTTAAAAGTGTGTAAAACTGGTTTATGGTGACTGCATGTTTTAATGGACATTAGTGGTGTATAATCTGGCTTCAGTTTTGTCTATGCATTTGTCAATGATGTGAGTAGAGAACCCTTAAAACGGTCAAACATTAAATTACAGTGAAAAACAAAACATCAAAAGCAATGTCAAACCCAACACATAGCTCGATAAATACTAAAGACTTGAGTACACACCCACACCATCACACAATCAACTATACACAGACTGTAGGGGGTGAGAAAGTAGATAGTGTTATAAGTGTTCAGCTCCCCCCCCCCCATCTCTGTCTCCATTCATCTGCATATTTATTCATAATTTGTGTATATTTGTGATTTTGATGATAAGACCAAGATGGTTGATGGTTATTCTGTGTTTCTCTGTATTTGGATTAAATAGTGTAGAGAGAGAGAGATAGAGAGAGAGAGAGAGAGAGACCTAAACGTGTTGATTTTCTACTCTGATCTTGTCTGAGGTCTTTGGATTCAGGTATGGCTTTTAGTTTGCTACTATGTAATGGTGCCATCATTAGTAGCATATGAAATGGCTCTAGGTCAGTTCATGGCATTCTGATTCATGGCAGTTGTTTTTTTTTTATCCTGTAGGTTGGTTAGGCTTAGATGTTGTGCAGAAGTAACATAATATATCTACAAATTTACACCAGTTTTAGTGGCAACAAAATGGGGATCTGTTTTTAAGCTTTTGACATTTGAATAAGGCAAATATAGTTTTTAATGTATTTTAATGTAATTTTCCAATGTAGTAATTTTGAAATAAAATTAAAATAAATGAAAATCTCTAAACAGTCTATGAAACATACACTTATAGTATATACACATGCCTGTCTATTTAAAAATCAGGACCATGGACAGCAACAACCACAGGTCATGCATCACATTCAGAACCATGGACAGAGCCAGTTTGGTTTTTGAGTCTCTATTTGAAGGATATAATCTAATTTATGAGCTCAAAAATGTTATTCAATCTGATTTATGAAAACTATCTAATTTATAAACTAACATTTCGTGTTTAAAACCAACATAACCACAAGAAAATTACTGCTAATCATATATATATATATATATATATATATATATATATATATATATATATATATATATATATATATATATATATATATATATATATATATATATATATATATATTGTTGTGTTCTGGATTTTCTAACTGAAACACCTTACTCAAAAGATAATGATCCTGAAATAAACTATAGCAAGAGCACAATTTGGATATGTCTCTTATTTAAAAATGAGGAATGCTGGGGAAACTCCAGGAACGGTTTGAAAACCCATGAACTAATGATCAGCAACTGTGCAATACAACTGCACCATGAAGACTAGACAGACCAATAGTAAACCTCAAATTAACAATGCGGTGGCCATAAAAAGCATGTGCAGATTTACAAACATTATAAGACGTACAGTACAACTGTAATGAAGAGGGTAGTTTACAATAGTAAGCTAGAAATACAGCTAAAAAAATGAAGAGTAGTGACTTATTACACCACCCATTCATGGACTGAGTTATGAATGACTAAAGCTTTCTCCTTTTATGGGAAAAAGGGAAGAGACATCCTATAAAAGAGAAAAGTTGAGAAGGAAGTCAGGTTGGACCGGAATGGAGTTCTGGGTATTACTGTTAGCTTTAGAATAAGCTGTAAGGCAAACACACACACACACATAGATACATTTGTTTGTGTTTTGTTTTTACATTGAAATTAGCATTCTACAGCATATGTTGCTGTTGAAACAAATTCCCTGTTAATGCGTACAATGAAACAGTAACATCTCTTGAATTTGCTTAACATCTTTTATCTGTGTATGTGTGTTGCGGAATATTTTCTCTGTATGTGTCCTTGTGAATATTTTTGGGTTTTTTTTCTTCCCTTGCCTTTCTCATTTTCTTATTCTCCTCTTGTCTATCATTTTCTCCTCTGCTCTCTTTCTCCCTCTCTTTCACCATCTGTCTCTTACCCTGCCTCTTACCCTTACCCTGTCAGTCAGTTTCTTACTTCTTTTCCCTCCATCAGGTCAAACACTGACATTTTTGTCAATAGAAGCCTAACGGGGGCCATGATCATTTTCTTTTTCTTTTTCCTGCCCAGCATTTCTCCCTCAGACCTCTTCTCACTTTCTCATCTATCCTTCCCCATGTTGTTGCATGCTCTCCCACTCTATATATATATACACAAGGGATCGTAAGCTAGGCACACATCACCCAAGACTACTTCAATGAAGAATAGAGATTTGACTTGGCCAAGTTGTGCAGAGGATTGTGGCTTTGCACCCTGATGGAACTCAGTGAGTGCTGCATTGGTACCTGGATTCTCTTGTCCATCCCATACACTTCCTGCTATGCATTCAGTGCCACATCTGACAATAGCCTCAAGCCACATATATATATATATATATATATATATATATATATATATATATATATATATATATATATATATATATATATATATATATATATATATTGTAGATCAAGTTCAAGATATCTGTACATTCTTCACAACCATTTACAATGTCCTTCAAAGTTTGGAAAAATCCCAAGATAAGTAGGGTTTTGAAGAATGTCAGCATAAATTCTTCATCATTTTGTGATGAATATACATTGACTAGATACAACAGAAACCGTGCAAACATTAGAACAAAGAAAAATACTAGAGCTGTACTTGGAGTATCTCCAAACAGTTCTGATGGAAATGTTGTGTCCAAATTGAATTGGAAATCAGTCAGAATAGACATGTTTACTCAATAATAAAACAAAAATAAGCTTGGGACCAAATTGAATACTGAAATCAGGCACCACAGCTGCAAAAGTGGCAAGTTTGACTAACTTTCATCATTGTGTAATAAAAAATAAAATATGCTGATACATTTCCAAACTTTTAGAGGACTCCGTACAGTGTAAAAGTAAAATGTAAAAGTTGCTTTTCAATATATACACATGCATCTAATTAATTTGTTTTAAGATGGTCCTTCCTTATAGATTTCATCTAAGATTTGAAATATGTACTTTGATGAATTTGCTTATGTTTTTTTGCAACCCAGTCTAATGACAAAACGTACCTTGGGGAATTCTTTTGAAAGATGCAAAACATGTACCAATAAGTACATATCACTGCAGTTTCCAACAGAAATGAACAACAGAGGCAGTAAGACATTAAGCACTTCTAATCATTTTCATACACAGTTTTGGACTTTGCATCGCTTAACCAGCTCCATATGTTTTGCTTTCCATACGTAACAATCGTACTCTGTAGCTCAAGTGTGGAATTGACAAGCTTGTAATTATGTAGTGGCATTTTCCAATATATATATTCAGTTTTGGTTTACTCATGATTATTTTCCATGAGTCCAACATGCACATGGTATTTTGTTATGACAATCGCGTGACAGTAATACTATTATTGTTGTTCTGTCTATTGATTTTATATGGATTTTTTCTCTTCACTGTTAGTTTCTTGTTTATTTTTATTTTTTTGGCAGTGCTAGGAGTGCTAGGTTACATATTGATGTAGATTGCCACTGTTATATCAATGTGTGTGTGTGTGTGTGTGTGTGTGTACAGCTTTGTAAAACTATTGAATTATTTTTGTGTCTGGCTTTGTTAACTCCTGTTCACTCTTCTGAGCCAAAGATTGCACAATTCACTTCATATTGAAAAACAAATACTCAGTTGCCTTGACATTTATTATTTATATATCTATTTTATTGACTGAACAAGAAATTTTGATTTAGCGAATGAACTAATTCAGATTGTCTAAAGAAAGTTGCTTGTGACGAAATATTATTAAGACTCAGGTTGTTGAGAGAACTCGCAGTGCATTGCATCATGTTGCCTTGATTTTTCTTTTTAACTTGGTTCAAAAAGTAAAAATAAAAATAATATATATATTTCAGTTTTGAGGAATACAGACTTATGAATTATTTAAAGTAATTTTAGATAAAAAAATACAATAAAATGGCTATTGTGCATAAGGTTGTTGATTAATGATATAATTTAGCATAATTTTTCCCTTCTGCTCTGTGATTGTATATTTTGTCTATGTTTATGCTTATGTGTGTGGTGTATTGGGATGTGGATGTGTGAGTTGATTTAACACTGAGTGCTAATAGCATCATTAAGACAGAATGATGTGATCAAGAATGTCAAGGTTAATCACTGAACTAATTACAGTCAAGAGATAGAGATTAAAGGAGGGGGAAAAGAGCAAGAGACAGTTCACCTTCTCAAGATTTAGAAGTCTGTAACCATACAGTATCTCACATCTTGAGGACAGCACACAGACACACACAATCAGTCTGTTAGATGATGACTGCATGAGGGTGGGAGCTATTAGGGTCGCTAATGGCAATAGTTTCAAACCCTTGTTTCTAAAAGAAGACCAATTAACTGATAGATTTTGTGAAAGATTTAAAAGGCGAAGGAGGGAGAAAGAGACACATATTACAGGTGCCACACTAAAGATCAAAGCCCACGGTAACAGTAATCCAGAGCATTAATTATTTACACTGCATCTAAACTCAATCTAGTGTACACAAATCAATTCCTCTGCACAACACACGGGGGAGGAAAAAGAAGGGATGGAAGGAAAGAAAGAAGGAGGGAGAGTGAGCAGATTAATGAAATGAATTTAAGAGGTTATTCAAATGCTAAATAATTTACATGTCAAATCAATCAGTAGAGCTGAGAATGGATAGGTGCAAGATTGCCTCATTTTAAGGCAGTGCAGAGGGCATGGAATGGAGTGAGAGAACTCGATAAAAGGCATTAGAGAGAGGCCAAATGATTAGATAAAAAAATATACAAAATTTAATTTACTACCAATAACTGCTTATATTCTAAGAATTAAGGAAGGTAAATCTACCAGAAACCATGCAGTACTGTGTTTTTTTTGACACGTTAAACCTAGAACTAATCCCTAAAAAATAATCTACTTTGTAAAAGACCATTTTATATACATTCCCTCTTGTTCCACAGCTTGTATAAATCAATGAAAGCAGGCCCAACATTAGTGGTGTTGAAACTACTAAGGGCAAGTGAGATCAGTTTAAGTGTTACTGGAAGTGTGCTGTAGAGATGCAGGTCCATTTATACTCTAAAGTCATTCCCGCTTGTGTATGTGTGTTATCTAATAGGCAACCTTTATTTTTCATTGTTTTTTTTTCATGACAGTTCAGTCATGTTTTGTTAGTTGTTATTTCTATTATAACCTAAATGTTAGCTGTTTAGACAAACTCCTGTGATTGACTCCTGTGATACAGTGATTTTTTTTTTTTTTCACTTGGAAACTTCTTTTAATTTAATTAATATGTATTAGAAGTATTTTCTTTTCTTTTAAAATAAATAAATAATGTAATTAATTGTTTATTTCTATGATAAGGAATTGTAATACTGATGCCTACAGAAAGTTCTTTGAAAACAGAGAGATAGAGAACCAACATAAATGGCTTCTATATGACATTTTTACAGTTTTATAGCACAAGAAAACTTTTCTCTGCATTCTGGTAGAATAGCCATCACTGTTCCCCTTCTGGCTTTCACAATGCATAATAAAACCAATGTCATATGATACAATGGGAATCATATTTTAAATAGTGAGCACAAATCCATTCGTCTGCAGTATTCTCGCGCTGACTGAGCAAAAGTCAGTGAAGACTTGAAGAAGTATTTGAGGGAAATAATGACTTTCTCCATCTGAATGACTTTGGGCCACAGGTGTACTTTATAATGAGTCTATGTGCCTCAGTTATGGCTGAATGCTACGTTGATTGATAGGTTTGGAGATCTGTCACTCAGCTTTTATAAGACTCATAGAGAAATACACAAACAGACAAAACTAGGAGTTGATTTGGATTGTAGCCTACCTGTCAAAAACTGTCATCAAAGTGATGATTTTAAATACTTACTGCATTAGTCTTATATAATGATGTTTTGTGTTTTAAAGTGCTGTGATAATGGATATGTAAGGCAAATGTAAATGCACAAGGCCTCTGCAATAGCAGCAAATGAAGTGTACTTTAAAGCCACTGTGGAGATACTGTCAGGCTTTAAAATGAGCCCAATTAGAGGCAATGAAAGCAGAATGGCAATTTTATCATTAGCTCTTCTGAGTAATTCACTAAATTAGAGCAGCTCTTGTTAAAGTTTAATTTTGAAACATTCTGAATAGATGGCGATAATTGCCACAAGGTAATAATGAGTTTTTAGGCTAACTCACTTTAAACAGGCTCAAAATGAGGTTTGCATAAATTGTAGATTATCATTGTTAGATTTGTAAGACATTTTAGCATTTGTTTGATTTTTGCAAAGAGGTTTAAGCTCATTAGTGAAATAAACTATGCAATAACAGCAACTGAAAATGCTGTTGTGTTTCTATAAGATTAATAGCTCATCATTATTCTTGCATTATAAACCGATTTATTCTCAAGGTCAAAAGTTCAGCCAAAAATGAAAATACTTCATCATTTACTAACCCTCATGTTGTTCTAAACCTGTATGACTTTCTTTCTTATGTGAAGCACAAAAGACCACTGAAGAACAGGTGATTTTTTGGGTTAGGGAGTTAGGTTAATATATTGTGCTTTTATTTTATTTTATTTTGGATAGGGTTTAGGAATGAGGTCTTAAAATAAGGAAGTTTTTTTTACTACTATTTTGGGCTGGTCAACTCCTGAAGGAAATTCCCTATTCATTTATTTTGATGGTTGTTTTTTTTTCTTGTCTGAGCAGGCAGCATGACATGGTCATAGTTTAATATGGCAAGCACACTGCTTGGAAGTATGATTTTAACCAATACTGACATTGTGAGAGGAATGTCACACTGCCTACTTATACCATATTTGTGGGCTTAAATTTAGCTTTAGCCAAAAAGTATATTGGGGCTTGTTTAAGTGTCAGCAGCAATTTCAATCCAGTCATGTTGTCTAAACAAATACAAACTGGGTCAATTCCCAGAACCACATAGAGTATTAATTACCAACAGTATCTTTGCGTCAGGCACGTACTGAATGCAAAACAAACTTTCCCTAGATACAAATAATCTTTTAGCAAATTTGTACCACTTTGTCAGTCAATTCCATTAGCACATTGTAGAGCTTTTATCTCTTCACTTGAGTCACTAAGTGGGAAGATATCCTTTCCCCTGCATGTCTTGTTCACACTGGACCTATGAGTAACTGAACTGAAGGTGCAAAAAGGTTACAGAGTCACTATATACACAGACCTAAAATGAGCAAATACTGTATCCTGATTAGAGCCTGACTGATAAGGGTTTTCGGGGGCTGATATCGATATTTGGGAGTAAAAAAGGCAGATAACGATATTCATGTTTCAGTCACTTGACTTTTTTTGTCACTGCCTCCATCTTTAGGACCTTGCATAGCCTAGTCTCTTCAGTGATTAGAAACCAAAATAACACTCCACCAACAACAGAAAACAATGATATTTAAAAACAAAATACATACTTTAGGATTCGATCATTATTTTCTGACACGTGAACTGCTGAATCCACTAAAGTCTAGCTTAAACTTACATATTTGACGTTTACTGATAGGCTTTTTACATTTACCTCATACACAAACCCATATAAATTTGATATATACAAACACACACACATAAACATGTTTTGCAATAATAAATCAAATGTGGTGATAAAACACATAATGAGGTGACAAACATAGGCCTATATAGTAGAGTCAGGGTATTTAAATATTTAACAATAAACTTTATTATACAGAACGACTCTGACATCAGTGCACTTAACAGTAAAATTCACTTCACTTATTATAAATAACTTAAATAGAACAAAATATATGTAACTTGACTTAAGATATTAAACAAGATAACTGTGTAGGACAAGCAAGCTGCTGCCAAACCAACAGAGGCAAGGTTTATGCAGGAAGCACAGCTTTTCCAAATGTAAACATCTAAAATTAATAAATAATAGTATTTTTTTTTCACAAACTCTGTGTTTTGTGTTTTCTATTAATCAAATGAACATGCAGGATATTTGTCGTCTTTTTGCAGTTTAATTTTCACACACACAGTCTCTCTCTCTCTCTCTCTTTCTCTGATTTCTGTGATTTCGTCCATGTTTTCTGCATAGCGGAAATCATAGGGCCCTACTAATGTAGCAAACAAATATGAAAAGCTCATTGTGAGAGTAAAAGACAAGAACATTGTTGTTTATTTATTGAGCAATGAGTCGCTCCAACTAGGTGACGATGTAGCATTAAATCACCATTCAACAGACTCAAGCCACCACTGTACTGCAATCTGTTGGACTTCAGAAAGATCTTTTCAGTCTGCTATATTACTGACTTTACTGACAAACTATGCTGTCACCGTGTCTGTGCCGCAACAGGAACGTGACAAAACGACCATTAAAATCATTTGAACTTTGTGTCAGCATGTCTTAAATAGAATGAGGCATCAGTTTACAACAGAATGATGTGTTAAACATGAGTTCTGGGCCACGGTGTGGCTGGTACAAACACCAGCATTGACTGAGAGACCGAGATCAGATCCGGTTGGCCGTAACACAGGCTTTAATGCGCGCAAACCTGTGCCGTGATATGCAAATCAGCTCTAGTTTCTAACATCACGGAATCTGCTGTTAACAATTTGCAATCCATTCATCATATCATCATGAAAACTAAGAATTAGAATCACTGGATTTGATGATCAAATATAAGTGCAGGAGGGTGATGGACGGATAATTTGAAGCAGCGGTTTCAGGTAAAGTTTGATCTCAGTCGCGCATCTCTACACTACACTACACTACCTGGATCACTGCTGGATTGCTCAGCTGGACAAACTAAGTAATTAGATAAGATTAAATTCGATTCAACTTTATTGTCATTACATATGTAAGGTACAAGGCAACGAAATGCAGTTAGCATCTAACCAGAAGTGCAATAAACAGTAAGTACAGAATATACAAGGTCTACAATATGTACAATATATATACAGATAAGGCAGTATTATGGACATAATTTACAGATTTTAAATACTATCAGCATGATATACAGATAAGTGTACTATGAACATACTATATAGATGGATTATGTCGAAGTGTATGTACACTATAAGCAGAAACTATGAACATATGAACATAATTTACACTAGTGCAATGGACAGTAAAGTGCATATTTCAGTGTGTAAAATATTTCAGTGTGCAAATGGATTACTCTGTATTCTGGATGAATAGACAGTAGTGTCAATCTATCTATCTATTTATCGGTCTGTGTCTGTCTATCTGCCTATAAATCGTCAAACATCATGGCTTTCAAACTTGGTTTTTTAAAACTTTCAAAATGTTATCAGTTTAAGTTTAAAAATAAATTATCTTTTATACATGAAACATTTAAATTCGTTGTCTTGACTTCGCTTTTACAGTGTATTTTTTTATTTATTTATTTAAATTGAAAACTAATTGGTAATAAAAACCGTCTAAGGTTACGTATGTAACCCTGGTTCCTCGAAGGAACGAGACGCTGCGTTGAGAACGTTTGGGGAACGCGTCCAGCGTGACGTCTCTGAATAACATGTATAATCAGTCCAAAGGAAGGGCGAGACATCATAGGCGGGTGACGTCAGAGACCAGGAAGCATAAAAGCATGAGTGGCGAAGCCGGATATCAGCCTCAAAGGATGAAGCGAGCGCCAGCCAGAGATGCCGGAAGTGTGGCACTGCGACGCAGTGTCTCGTTCCTTCGAGGAACCAGGGTTACATACGTAACCTTAGACGTTCCTCTTCAGGAACTCGAGCTGCGTCGAGAACGTTTGGGAAACGAGAATATCCATGCCGCCAGACTTTCCAATCTCTGCCTAGTGTGGAAGAGCACAGCTAAAGCAAGAGAAGGAGAGGAGCCTGACAGAAATCGGGGACAACCCGTCCAATGCCAAACTTTAGAAGGAAGTGAGTCTTGACCCCCAGGACAGGGGAGATCAGAGGACTGGAGGCTTAGGACAGCATCCTGATCACCGCTTAGCATAAGCTTCTTCTGGCCAGAGGCCTCAGCCTCAGCGCACCATAGAGGAAACATGTAACCAGAGGGTTTCTGCTCACTGACTGGCCACCAAGAGGGGCGTGGTAGGCCACCATGGCCGCCACGTAGACCTTCAGGGTGGAGTGGGTCAACCCTGCGGAAAGCCTGCAGGAACTCCAACACTGTAACATCCAGGCAGTTAACTGGGTTGAGCTGGCGGTCTCCGCACCAAGAAGTGAAAAGCTTCCACTTCAAGGCATACAGTTTCCTCATTGAGGGAGCTCTGGATTGGAGAACGGTCTTACGACCTCGTTTGAGAGACCGGAAGCAAAGAGTTGTGCCTCCTCAGAGACAACACCGACAGCCTTTAAGCTCCATGAAGGGGCGCACCCTCCACCTGCGAGAGGAGATCTCTCCTGACGGGAACCTCCCATGGAGTGCCGTCAAAAAGAGAAATCAGGCCCAGGAACCATTCCCGGTCCGGACAGAACGGGGCTACTAACAGCAGCTGGACTCCGTCCCCGCGCACTCTCTCCAGAACTCCTGAGAGCAGAGCAATCGGGGGAAAAATTTACAGATGAAGCCTCGGCCATGTCTGTACCATGGCGTCCAGCCCCAGTGGAGCTGGATGAGTCAGAGAAAGCCAGAGGGGACAGTGCGATGTCTCTCGAGTCGCAAACAGATCCACCCGAGTCTGGCCAACATCTCCAAATCTGCTTCATCACCTCAGTGTGAAGCCGCCATCCCCCGGGCCTCGGCCCCTGCCTCAACAGGATGTCTGCTCCCATATTAAGATGCCCAGGAATGTGAACTGCTCTGAGCGAGAGGAATTCGTCCTGGGCCCACACAAGGATCTGGTACGCTAGTTGTGTAAACGGCGTGAGTGCAGACCTCCTTGATGGTTGATGTAAGAGACCACCGCTGTGTTGTCGGTGCGCAACAACACATGGTGACCTCTTAGGTCTGGGAGAAAATAACAAAGTGCACAAAGCACGGCCAGCATCTCCAGGCAGTTGATGTGCCATGTCAGATGGCGACCACTCCACAGACCACGGGCAGGGTGGCCACTCATGACTGCACCTCAGCCGGTGAGGGACGCGTCCGTCGTTAACATACCACGGTGACAAGGAGCTCCCAGCACCGGGCCCTGGGACAAGAACCAAGACTTGATTGAAGCTTTGACAATGGAGTTTATCAGTGGACAAACGACACTAAATAAGAATCACAAACAGATAGCGACTGACACACACACAGAGCGCTTGCTGAAGACACAAGGCTGATATCCGGCTTCGCCGCTCATGCTTTTATGCTTCCTGGTCTCTGACGTCACCCGCCTATGACGTCTCGCCCTTCCTTTGGGCTGATTATGCATGTTATTCAGAGACGTCACGCTGGACGCGTTCCCCAAATGTTCTCGACGCAGCTCGAGTTCCTGAAGAGGAAACATTTACATTTTGCGTATTCACATGTTGCATCATGTTTCCTACCACCATTAAAACTCTATTCAAATTCAGGAATTTAACTGAAAATTTCTCCGTTTGATTCTAAATTATTCACAACACTGTTCGGTAAAAGACTCATATGTTCAGAGTGCAAACAGGCTAATGAATGTAGGATTTGCTATTTTACTAGTTATTTGTCATCAAATTGTAATTTTAGATGTGAAGCAACCACTAATTGCATGAAGGCAAAAAAGAGCATTTAAATAATAAAGATTGTCTATATTAAGAAATACTCAGGTAGTGTGGTGCATTTAAACAATGATCAGTTGGTACTGAGAAAATATCCCCCAACCCATTACATCACCACCACCAGCATGAACCATTGAGACAAGGCAGGATGGATTCATGCTTTTATGTTCTTTATGACAAATTCCGACCCTACCAGAGACTCATCAGACCAGGCAACTTTTTCCAATCTTCTATTGTCCATTTTTTGTGAGCCTGTGTGAACTGTAGCCTCTGTTTCCTGTTCTAAGCTGACAGGAGAGGCACCTGTTGTGGTCTTCTGCTGCTGTAGCCCATCTGCTTCAGGGTTCGATGTGTGATGGAATTCTGCATACCTTGGTTTGGAATGGCCTGGGAGGTGACAGAGGCAGAAATGACAGCAAAGATCCTAATTAAGCTCAAATACGGCTCTAACATCATAGGATGTGTGCTGTGTATATCTCTTGCCTTTTCTAAACCTGTTAAAACACTCATCTGATTACAGCATTGTGCAACCGAGTGTCACCTGTTGCTAAAGTGATGACACTTGAAAGCAATAGATTTTCTAGTTGAATAATCACATTTTCACAGACACAATTACCGCTGTACAACTGTTCATTTTCAGCAAAATAATCACTCTTGTTGTATTCTCACTGGAATTGTAGTTACTTTCGAGCAATGTGGTATGTTCAATTTAGCTTTGAGAAATGTATTTTCTTTTTTCTTTTCTTTTTTGTTTCAAACAGGAAATATATATATATATATTTCTTTGCAGTATGTTTCGTATTGAATTGATAAAAAACTGATATGTCACGGGCCAAGATTCTGTTACAGGGGTGTTTGAAAACAAAGTGTGCATGCATTCAATTACAGTTTTTGTTATGCCACAAATTGTCAGTTGTGTTGTTGAACAACTGAGAGGGTGAATTACTCACCATTGCCCAAACATGACATTCTCTTGAGAGAGAGAATATTTAGATTATTTAGAAGCTTTCACTACAATATCCATAATCACTACCTTGCAGCTGCTGAGAAAAAAACAGTCCTGGTCCAGCTATTTTTCTTCAAGAGACCTACATTTAATGGATGATGCAATGAGGTTATTTTATTTTTAGTGATGTGATACCATATTATAATCCAAAATCGCTGCCTTCCAGTTGGCTCTGAAGAGGCCTTGCCACCCGCATTGCCCTGAAAAGGGTTTCTGATGACATGTAAATCAACGCACAGCATTGGAAGGTAGCTACTCTAAAACACACACACACACAGACACACACAGAGGCTTTGAGAGCTCTCTTATCCACCCACCGTTAGGTAGGCATCCTCTCTGATGCTCAGTGTTGGAGAGAGAGAGCAAAAGTAACCTGGGATTGATGGGTGAGTGGTAGAGAGAGATAAGAATGACAGATGAGTGAGAAACTAACATATGTGAAAGCTACAATCACTCCCTTGTATTCAGAGTGCATGGCTTTGTGTGTTTTCCCTTGACTGTATTTTCTGTACCGAAGACTATGTGTTTTTATGCTGGAAGTTGGGGATTATGTATTTGTTTCAAGGCTTTTGAGCCATTTTAGTCAAGTAATTGTCTCCTCTGAAACATTTGAGGGCTTTTTGAGCTTATTGCTGGAGTAATTGCATCCTAAGTGTTTTGTGTGGATTACACAGAGACTTTTGAACTCTGCAGTCATTTGCATTAGTCTTTCTGGCACTTATGACACCATAACTGCAGTTTTATCACCATTATTTTTTTTATATTTCTCTTAAAATTGATATTGAACCTAAAACCTACTTAATACAAAACCAGAACATTCATTGAAAATCTTTTTCAATCCGTTTTAGTTTCTGGGGCTTATTTGGGTTTTATTTAAAAGGGACATATGATGCTATTTCAGTTTTTCCTTTCTCTTTGGAGTTTTACAAGCTCTTGGTGCATAAAGAAGATCTGTAAATTTGCAAAGACTAAAGTCTCAAATCCGTTTCATGATCCTAGGAGAGGAGGTAATTCTGATTTTGCTTCGACATACTGGCGCTTCTGAATCAGCTACTGTAAGTAAGTTTTGTTAATAGTTTAAGTATTTGCTTTTGAATGTTCAAATGCAGAGTTTTGCACGTCGCATGAGTGTAAGAGAGAGAGAGAAGGTCAAACAGTGGAGTCAGCTGTCTTAACTGGGGCTGCTCAATTATGGCAAAAATCATAATCACGATTATTTTGGTAAGTATTGTAATCACGATTATTTAACAAGATTATTAGGGGGCCATATGACCAAAACTTTATATGAGTGATTTATTTAATGCTAGTGATAAATTTCAATTTATTTATTTCCTGTAAATAAGGTTGCCATGACATCTATGTTGTAAGGACCAGCAGAATTTCAAACAAACAAACAAAAAGTCCTCAAAATTATTTAAAACAGTTAAACTGGCAGTAATAAAAATGCAAAGGATACAATAGAATAAAAAAATACAAATGTAACAAAGTGTGCTTTATTTATTTATTTTTTTGTTATGCATGCAAGTCTCAAGAAGTATGATTATTTCATTTACTCAGAATGCTATTTATTATTAATGTCTCATTTCAGTTTTAGTCCGGCTCTAGTTTTGTATTTATTGCAGTTTATATGGAAATGGCTACTACAGAGGTGGGGCATAGAGGACCTACAATAATGTACAGTATTTGAAAAATAATGTGTTTTTTGAACAATAAAGGATGTCAACATATCTTGTTACACCAAATACACAAAATAATGATCTTTGAAAAAGCATCATATGATGCAGCAGTAAGCAGTAAGGAGAAAAAGACTAAGACAGCACAGAGAAATGATCAAGGTCACATAGTCATGTCAGATACTGTTACCAGGTCATGTCTACGACAAAAGAAACCCTGTTTGAACTGCAAAAAATGTTTGTCCAGTCATATGTTTGGAACTCGTTTTTGCCAAACATATCCAATATAATTTTGCCATCTCTGCTAGTCTAAGAATTAATTTTCTCACCTCTATGTTGTTCTATATGAAAACTGAATGTGGTTCTTTTCTTTTGCAGAGCATAAAAGAAGAGTTTTTTATTTATTTATTTATTTTTTAAGAAAGTTAGTAAAGTATATTATTTCGTATCATTATTATCATCATCACTTATCTTCTAAAAAAATCTGGAGATTTCTAAGTCAATTTATTTATTTATTATAGGAGCTCTCCACATATATGTGTGGTAAGAGAATATAATAATGACATAATCAACTTGCTTCAAGCGGACGCCATTTTTTAAAAACATTAAATATTTACAATAACTGATGCAAATCCTAACATGAAATTGAGCTACATGTTCTGTCCCTTTAAAATCACCAGTTTAAAGCTGCAAAGACACACACAAACACACACACAAATGTCATGAGATATAAATAAAATAAAAATAAAATTATAAAATATGAAAGCTGAAAACTGTCCCACACTCAAAAAAAAAAAAAAAAAAAAAAAAGGTGATCGATGCTGTTCACTTTATTTTATAGAATTCATTTGGATTTAATACCTTTGTATCAGGCTTTTCATTCAAACATGATTGCTATATGTTAAATTGATTTAGATGATTACTCTTAACTTAACTCCATGCTTTTTGAAAGAAAATATTTAAATCAAGCAGTTTTATCGAAACCATTTCTGATTTAGTTTTTTCTTTTTTTTCTATTAGATTATTATGTCTATGAGGGGGAATTTTGAGTCAATATTCTGTTGTGAGCTGCAGTCCAAATGGGTTTACTTTATCAATCTCAAGAAAAATTTGTCTAACCTTGTGAAACTATCATTAGTGTTAACTGTCTGCTTTATAACCTTTAGATGTGATTTAGATGACGAGCATGAACTCGTTGGTATCTCAGTGGGCTGGAATGCGCCGCTGCGGTATAGAGAGTACTTTGTGAAGTCTGGGTCTCACAGTTTATCTCGGGGCCAGTGATTGCCACCGAAATCTCAGGCTATTGCAGGTAAAGATCACAAAGCTTACCACACTTTTGAAACCACATCAAGTGATCATTTAGACAGAAAATACATCTCACAAACAATTGTTATTCCTTTTTTTCCCACTGTGTTCTTAATGCTTACAGTTTGCCAATAATTTAAATTTTTTCTTGTATGGACAGAACTATGCCTTGTATTGATCCAGAATCCACAGGCTTTTGAATAGAGTCCAACTGAATATGTCCCTGTAATGGAGTTGGAGGCTGTCTTTTTTTTTTTTTTTTTCAAAAGTAAATAAATCGTATTGAGTGCAAAAGAAAACCAGGACAATCCAGTTTCCCATTCATGCATCAAGACACCCCTAGTTCTACCCCTCAGATTGCATCAGTTCCCATGTGCCTCTGGCCTCGATTGCACCCCAGTGTCTCACTGGTGGATCTTCTTATGTGTGTTTGTGTATGCTGTCCTTGGCTCGCCCTTTTATCTCGTTTTTGAAATGGGCATCACTTCACACCCGATAGCTTTTGGGGTGAATTGGAGTTGAAGGAGCAGTCAGCCATACACATACACACATTTGTTTTTCTATCTTGGTGAAAACTTTCCATTGACTTCTGTTGTTTTTATACTAAGCTAATGATATTTTTTGTTCCCTAACCTTAAACCTAACCCTCACAATGCTATAGCGATGCAATGAT
Organism: Carassius auratus; assembly: GCF_003368295.1. NCBI lineage: Eukaryota > Metazoa > Chordata > Actinopteri > Cypriniformes > Cyprinidae > Carassius > Carassius auratus. The sequence continues at coordinate 12,317,168 of NC_039247.1, read as the reverse complement.
GTATGTTGGATATATTATTCATTGCGCGCACAACAACAGCACCACCACGAACCCAATATGTGTGTTTGACTTGAAGCAGCGCTGCACAGACTGATCGGTGTATGACAACAAAGTATCGCGAGAGGGGTTCTAGAGCATATTCGAGCGCACACTCTCACCTTCAAAAATAGGCGAGGTGTACACCTTTAGTAAAGCGGCATGTGGGGGTGGAGGCTTTGATTGATGGTGAAAATATGGCCTTTTTAAACATTTAAAAAAGTTTAAAGCATTCAAACAGAAGACATGGAAAAAGTCAACTGAGAGTTTGCGTGACAAATATTATTGAAACATCACATCCCTTTGGAGTCCATGTTGGCAAAACCTTTCCAGACTTTTACTTAGAATATGCAGGTACAGAGAGGATAGAGGAAGGAAGGGTGAACCGGAGCAAATGAAATTGAGAAAAGATACAGAAAGAGAAAACGAGTGATAGTGAGTTCATATTTGTGGTCAGATGCTATTGATTCTTATGTTATTGCATGCATTATTCACAGGAAACTCTTCTATGTATGAGTGGAGATATATACAAGAAGAGCACTGGTTGAAAAATCCATTCGTCTTCCTCACTGTGGGATATCTGTGAAATGTGCAGTTTTGTTTCTTTGTCATGGCCCTAGTTGAGAACTGTTGGAAACCTCAAGGTGCGTCTGTGACAATAAAATAACAAGGATATTGAAGTAGTGAGATGAATTAGTATATAATATTATTGAGGGTTTATTTTTACGTGTATGTGACATAGCAAAAGATGGATATCGGAGAGGTATGGAGATGTTGTTGGTTGTATGGAGCTCAATAGCTAATCTATAAAGGGCCATTACAAAGTAAAATAAATGCTGTCAGTTTTATTTCTAGAACCAAATGTGTTCATTTATTTGTAATGTTACATTTGTTAAGACTGTGATAACAGCAGGGTTAGACGGTTCTTTCTTTCAATTTGTGATTGTGAATTTGAGTTGAATTGGCCACAAAACAAGTTTAATTGAATTAGATTGACAGGAATGAATTGATTTGATAAAAAAAAGAAATATCCATAGGTGGTCAGATGGAAGGGGTTGAAAAATAAGAAAAAAACATATTCTACTTTTGAAAGCAGTCTTACAGAGAGCACTGATAGGCCTTCCTAATGTTTCAGTTGTCTGATTCTGTTACCATATAGCAAAATAAATAAATAAATAAAAAATACTAATGTAATAGTGTCCACTTAATGCCTGCGACATTAAAAAGAAAATCAGATGATATGCTTATGAAAGTGTATATGTGACCTTATGTGTTAGTAGCTATATTACTAAGGGCATTATTAAAGCAAAAGGATTTTTCGTATGCCATTTAGATTAAACGAGCACACACACACACACACACACACACACACACACACAGCTTATATTCAGCATTTCATCATATGCTTTCCTGTGCGTCAGCCCTCTTATAGATTCATCTAACTCATATACACTGAAGTGTCTTGCTTTCAGAATATTTTATGCAAAACACTGTTTTTTTTTTTTTTTTTTGCAGAAACACCCTTCATCTGTCTGGTCGTTAAAATTAAAATTCAAGTGAATGCACCAGTATGTGGGAGAAAACAGATTATAGAAATGCTCAGTGTAGCCTATTTATGGTGTTGTTTGTGTTTATAATATCGTGTGTATGGTTGGTGTCTGTGTATGTGAGTTTTGGAAAAGGGACAACAATCGTCACTCAATAAAATACAACAAGCAAAAATAGCTATCAATCTACTGAGGCTCAGCTGGAGAGAATCAGCAATAGAACATGAAAAAGAAAGCAGTCACAATGACGACTGATCTGCAGGGAAAATGACTTCTACTCTATAGTCCAGCTATCAATACTTCTTTCAAACTTTTGAGAGTCTGCTGTATAAATCAGTTTCAGCAGTTTTTCATCTTGATGAAACAGCTGTTCAAAAGGAAACTGTCCAAATATCATTACTGGATTTAATTCATTTGGTTTACATGCAGAATTTAAGAGCGTCAGTCATACCTGTTAAATAAAATAACATTATACATATATATAATAACAAAAAAAATTGTGAATCCATGCACACACATCAGAAAAATGTAAAACTATTAATGAATACTAATATAAATATAACATTATTATTAAAAATAAATACATTTAAAGCTAAAATAAAAATAAATGTATTAATATATATAGTAATATAAATTAGAGATATATGACTTTTCACAGTCACCAGCTCAGTCACTTTTGCACTACACTTCCCATCATCCCTCCTGCTACTCACCTGCCCTCCCTATGCAATAACCCACACCTGACACCAATCCAGCTCTTTATCAGCCACTTTACTTTATGGTCTCGTATTGAGTAAGGACTGCTTACCTGTGCTCTACGGTCCAATGATGTTTTCCTCTTCTTTCTGTCTTTGTTGTATGTTTATATTGCATGTGTCCCCAACTCTCCACTCTCCAGCATCAACTTGAGGTGTTTGTTCTCTCACCGCTCCTGAAGTCCATGATCTCTGACACACCTGCAAAGACCAAAATATCCAGTCTTAATTTTGTTGACAAATAATTTTCATCATAATGTTAGTCAATTACTTTTTTTTTCACTGACGATAAAGAGACTATAACGGATGAAAACTCTTTTTGAATGGCAAAAACTATGACAAAAATATATTGACATTTTCGTCAACAAATAAAAATGAGATAAAATAGTTAGGGAGGGACAATTTGGGTGGAGATTCATGCAATTTCCGAACAAATCTGCTGTATAGTTAGGAGGTTAGATGCGTACATATGAACCGGCGGGACATAAGCTAACATACACGTGTTGCACGTCACATAAAAAATGTCAATATGTGGGAGTAAAAACAGGGCAGACATATAGATCATTCTTACGATGTAAGAGAGAACTCTGTTCAGTCCAGTTTTCTGAACCTTGCTTGAAAGAATGAAGAATGTGGTAAACAGTTTGCTGTAAAGAGTGCATAATTAGCCTATCATTGGTATTTCATTAAAACAAAGACCATGTTCTTTTCACATAAAGTCATGTTGTGTTTCACAGCAGTGTGTCTATCATGATAAAACATTAATATCAAAACTACAAACCCGATTCCAAAAAAGTTGGGACACTGTACAAATTGCTAATTAAAATCGGAATGCAATGATGTGGACGTTTCCAATTTCAATATTTTATTCAGAATAAAACATAGATGACATATCAAATATTTAAACTGAGAAAATGTATCAATTTTAAGGGAAAAATAAGTTGATTTTAAATTTCAAGGTATTTCAAAAAAGTTGGGACTAGGCCATGTTTACCACTGTGTGGCATCCCCTCTTCTTTTTATAACAGTCTGCAAACGTCTGGGGACTAAGGAGACAAGTTGCTCAAGTTTAGGAATAGGAATGTTGTCCCATTCTTGTCTAATACAGGCTTCTAGTTGCTCAACTGTCTTAGGTTTTCTTTGTCACATCTTCCTCTTTATGATGTGGCAAATATTTTCTATTGGTGAAAGATCTGGACTGGAGGCTGGCCATTTCAGTACCCGGATCCTTCTTCTACACAGCCATGATGTTGAAACTGATGCAGTATGTGGTCTGGCATTGTCATGTTGGAAAATGCAAGGTCTTCCCTGAAAGAGGCGATGTCAGGATGGGAGTATATATTCTTCTAGAACTTGGATATACAGAGCATAACAAGATGTGAAAACTGCCCATGCCACACGCACCCATGCAACCCCATACCATCAGAGATGCAGGCTTCTGAACTGAGCGCTGATAACAACTTGGGTTGTCCTTGTCCTCTTTAGTCCGAATGACATGGCGTCCCAGTTTTCCAAAAAGAACTTCAAATTTTGATTCGTCTGACCACAGAAGAGTTTTCTACTTTGCCATAGTCAGGGCCTGAAGATCATGGGCATCCAGTATGGTTTTCTGGCCTTGACCCTTACACACAGAGGTTGTTCCAGATTCTCTGAATCTTTGGATGATATTATGCACTGTAAATGATGATAACTTCAATCTCTTTGCAATTGTTCTCTGAGAAACTCCTTTCAGATATTGTTCAACTGTTTTTCGCTGCAGCATTGGGGGAATTGGTGATCCTCTGCCCATCTTGACTTCTGAGAGACACTGCCACTCTGAGAGGCTCTTTTTAAACCCAATCATGTTGCCAATTGATCTAATAAGTTGTAAATTGGTCCTCCAGCTATTACTTATATGTGCATTTAACTTTTCCAGCCTTTTATTGCTACCTGTCCCAACAATTTTTGGAATGTGTAGCTTTCATGAAATCCAAAATGAGCCAATATTTGCCATGACATTTCAAAATGTCTCACTTTCAACATTTGATATGCTATCTATATTCTATTGTGAATAAAAAATAAGTTTATGATATTTGTAAATTATTCCATTCCTTTTTTACCCACAATTTGTAAAGTGCCCCAACTTTTTTTGGAATCGAGTTTGTATATAATGTATATACTGTAACTAAACCCATTTGATTTTAACCGTCTAAATTGACTGTAGATTTAGTGAACTAAAACTAGACTAAAACTAAAAACAATTCAGATGAATAAAATACGACTAAATCTAAATGGCATTATAGACTATATTATAGACATTAAAAGACTATGACTATAACTAAATCAAAATTTGCTGTCAAAATTATCACTGGTTATATCATTACCATTCCATCTCTTCCATCTTTATTAACAACATTCACTCAACTGCTTCTGTTCACTGTGCTTACTGCAATAAATCTACAAACTATTGAACTGTATTGAACCATCAACTATTGAACCATCTTTTTATGTGACAATGATTTTATAATATTTTAAACGAACATAATTTAACATCATTGTTAATTCTATAAAGCAGTAACTTATTAATGTATAAGTGTACATTCTAAACTCTGTGCTTGGAGAGCTCATCCAAGGACAGAAAAATCATATGCCAGTGCCAGAAGTAATCTATTAGAAAAATAACAGTGTGGTTTGATCCTATTTAAATCATACCAGAAACTTCTTGCATCTAGTGACTTGACATGTTCCACCAGCCCCCAGAGATCGAAGAGGGAAGATCTGTGGTCTCTCTGAGTAAACTCTTCACTGAAGTGCTTCCCCGAAATCGTTTTATTTTCCCAGAGTTGATCGTTAAAGCCAAATCATAAAGCAAGCCATTAACCATCCAATAGTATGGGCCACTGCCAGCATGGCTGTTTAGCATATTTGTGAACAGCAAGGCTTGGGGAAAAAAGTTCCTTAGTCAGGGAATTACATATTTTATCCATGCACGCACACACGCATATCCAGACTTTACACACACCTGTTTGTTTGGATGGTAAACTCTAGTGGTTGAATTCCAACCCTTGGCTAATACATTTCTTATATATCTGACATATGGATATATACTCATATATACTGACATATACATTGGGTAAATTAATTAGTCTTCACTGTGTAAAATATATCCATCTATCTTTATAACCATAAAAAAAAAAATAAAATAAAATAAAATAATAATAATAATATATATATATATATATATATATATATATATATATATATATATATATATATATATATATATATGTCTGGTTCTGAGATTTCAGATTTTTGAGGCATTTCTCTGCTGTAGGACCAATGATTCCGAAATAAAGCTTCATTCTTATGGTGCGGTTACACAACATTTTTAATCCATTGACTTACGAATAACAATGTGATTTTGGGAGGTAGGAAATGCAAGATCATGCGCATTTAGATGTGTTTCAAAGTTCAAGTTTGGTGAACTTTTGCTTTGCAAATTCATATCACATGGAGACTCGTGGCCAATAAAACACTGCTTTATCACTGTGTTACCTTTCAGCTGAATATATATGTATGTATATGTATATGTATATATGTATATATATGTATATATATGTATATATATGTATATATATATATATATATATATATATATATATATATATATATATATATATATATATATATATATATATATAAATCTGCAGGAGAACCATTAAGTGGAATAGATTGCATAATTTTACTTTCTGCTGTATTATATTGGAATTTTTACACAGCAGAGTGTATCGTCATATTACAACCATTTTTGTAATGCCATATGTTTATTTTATTATAATATATATATATATATATATATATATATATATATATATATATATATATATATATATATATATATATATATATATATATATATATATATATATATATATACATCCTTATGTTTTTCCATAGCCCTTTTCTCAGACTTAAATTGATTTAGACATTCTTTAGCATATAATCTGATTCATATATACAGAGAAGAGCTGAGAGGGCTTTAAAAGCACTTTCTGTTCTGCAGAAATGATAATCATGATGTATTTAACCTTATTTGTCTCTCTGTGTCTTTTTCTGCAGAGGATAAGTTGTAGTTATCTGCTATGTACCATCCTTCTCTTCGTGGCCGTTCTGCTCGCAGTCACCGTGACGGGAACCATTCTTCTTATGAACCACTACCAGGCTCCCCCCATGTCGGATGGCCCGCCTCATATTAGCACCAATCAAGATGAAGCCAATGCTTTAGTGACAGTTGAGAGGGGTGATGGATCACGCATCAATATCTTCATCGACCCCAACTGCCCTGATTATAACAGTAACTTCCTGCGGCTGGAAGGTGTGCAGACATCTTTGCTGCACTCACTCACAGACCACGATACAGATCTCAAGTCTGTCAAAGGTCAGGATAGAGCACTATTGGTCAACTTGGCAGAGGAAGTTGCTAAGCTGTCTGCTCATGCAGGACAGCTGAAGATGGACTATGAGTCTCTCAGAAGAGGACAAAGCAACTTGGGACAGGACCTGAATTCACTGCAGACTGAACAGAGCAGACTTATACAGGTAATGGCATATGGCACACATATGCACAGCAGCTGTATATTCAGTTAAATATAACATGCATTTGGGTTGTTGAGATGGCATGTCAATATATATATATATATATATATATATATATATATATATATATACTATTACAGGAACTTTTCACCTTTTTTAATCACCCTTATGTATTTACTAGCTACTTTTAAATGCAGTGTGGTAAATTAACTTTTATCAAATAATTTAATCAATTAATATGTGGCCATAAAAGCTGCATGCATAATAATAATATATAGTATATTTCACTGTAATTTCTAGGGCTGCAACTAACGGACATTTTAATAATCATTTAGTTGGCCGATTATTTTTTCGATTAATCAGATTAAAACCCCTATTTTGTTGCTCCAAACTGGATCAAAAAAAAAAAAACAGGAGGAATCTAGTCAGAGAGGCAACCAAGAAGCTATCAGCAACTCTGAAGCAGTTGCAGGAATTTCTGACAAAGAGCGGTCATTGTGTGCATGTGCAACATTATCAAACATTTTCTACAAATGTGGCTTGTATGGGAGGGCTGCAAGAAAAAAAAAGCCACTCCTAAAGAAAGGCCACATGCAGTCACGGCTGAGCTTTGACAAAATGCAGTTTGAAGGTTCTAAAACTTAATTATCTGACCTCAACACCAAATAATATGTCTGGTGGAAATCCAATCCTGCTCACCTTCCAAATAACAGTAACATTCCTACAGTAAAGCATGGAGGTGGTGATTTCCTGTTACGGGGTTGTTTCTCTGCAGCAGGGACTAGAGGAATCGCTGCTGCCCTCTGCCCGATAGTTGTCAATGGGAAGAAGGTTTACTTTTTGAACACATATTTGTGAATTTCCTTGCATTCCCGTCAGATCCCAGACTTAAACAAGGTAAAACAAAAACTGTGTCCTTCTTCATTTCATGCTGCAAACCAACGCAATGTGGTTATTTTAAAGGGGGGGATTTTTTTCTACAACCACTGTAGTTTGTCACAACACTTTCCAAAAGTAACTACCCATTTGCTTTGTCTGGAAACTTTAGATATAGTAATATATATTTTAAATTAGTTATTTCTGAATAGCTCTTTTTCAAATATATTATAGGTGCAGTAACTTAGGTAGAAGCAATGGTGCATTATAAGACCGAAATCATGGTTACAATACAGACTCTACATGAGCAGAACTGAGCAGGTGTGATTTCAGCTCAGCAGTAGCTTTTGTCAAACCACTGAACATCTGGGAAATGGACAGAATCCATAATAAATGACGTTTCAGGAAGAATAATGCTGTGTTAACACTTATGTTTCCCTGAGTCTGAACCTCAGTTCAATTGCCACCCTGCTGGTCTGCTCTAATACTTTATGCTGTTTCAAACAATGGCTCATTTGCAAAATGCTTTTGTCATCAATGTGAGACCCATTGGAAGTTATTTACTACCATTACCAGTAATGGAGTAATGGAGATTAATCTTCATTGAAGTAGTCCTTGTGTATTAGATGTTTCAGTCAAAGTTTCAAGCCACAGAAGCTGCATGGTTATGTATACCATTGAAAGTTGCATTTACATTTAAAAATGAACTCTTACTTACCCTTGTGACATTCCAAACCCATAATAAGATATTTGCTCTCTGACCCTGCATTGACAGCAATTAAACTAACATATTTTAAAGCCCAGAAAGGTAGAAAGCATAATGTTAAAATAGTCACGGGTTGCCAGGAGATTAAGGGGAGTACGAAGAAGGCAGGTATTAATTTTTTTTTTTTGATAAATCCACTTAGTAGAATAAGGAAAATACAAGCACTTTAAACGAAATACAAACAGGACAAAGAAACTAAGGAATTATATAATAACATCGGGGATGGGGGTGAGCGCCCCGAAGGCTGGTGCAGGACAGGAATAGGATGGAGACAAGGAGAACCACAAGGGTTGATCAGGGAGTTCAGGGGGCCATAGCAGAGTAGGTAGTTCAGGGGGCAATGGCAGATCAGTGGACTCAGGTTGTCATGGCGGATCCTCTGTGGCCTTATCCGGCTCGGCCACCACAGCCATGGGAACCCCCCCAAAAAATTTCTGGGGAATCCTGGAGGGAGGGTGTCGCTTTGGAGGGCGGTGACTTGAGGATGCTTTCAAGCAACGGGCTCTAGATTATACTCTGAAGGAGCAGAATTCGCCAACAAAGGAGGCTCAGGAGACTAAGGAGGGCTGGAAGGGATCAATAGAGATGAAGGAGACTCAGGAGCCGAAAGAGAGTTTTCTGGAGCGGACTTAGACGAGAGGATAATAGTCGAGAACTCCTGAGGAAGCGCCAAATCCAGGAGCGCTGGTGCCTCATTTTCTGGGCTGAGGGCTGGAAGGGATCTGGAAGGCATGGCTGGAACGATGGGAGCAGGCTCATTGGAGCGGTATGTGGAGGGAGCTGGCTTGTGGTGAACTGGAGCGCCCACATGCTTCCGGACAGGATCAGGACGATTATATTCCACGTCAAAAAAGAAATCAGAGTCATTCAAATCAAGGATGTAATTTAAAAAGTCTGATACAGGTCTATAACAATCGACATGAGACAGAAATCTAAAAAAAAATTATCATTGTCCAGTCCCATCTGAAAAGTAAGCATTAAGCATATGATCGCTCCAGCTCGACAGATGATAAACGCTCAGGAACTCCTCCACATATCCTCTGCCACCATTCATGATAGCACCATGAGAGTACCATGATGTATGCATGTGATAAATGCATGTGCATTTGTCTGCTTGAAAACAAGCCGCAGCGAATGTTATGTCAGAACATTGGTTCTTGTATCCACAGGATTACAAGCATGCGCTCACAAAAGTTGCATTTATTTAACAAAAAAATAAATACAGTGAAACCCCTTAAAAACACAATATTGTGACATATTATTATAACTTTAAAAATATTTAAATTTTATTACAATGTTCAAATTTATTCCAATGATAGCAAATACATTTTTTCATAAATTTCTTTGATTTAATTTATTTTATCTATAGTGCATTGGTAAAGTAAATGGTAAAAGTATCAATAAATTACATTGCTGATGCTTACAAGATTTATGAGGAATACATGAAATGTATTTATTTTAAAGTTTATTTAAATTAACAGTTTAATACAGTATAACCAAGAACAGAAACATGGGGGGGGGAAGTTTACATATTGAGTGAATAAATATACTCCATCACGACAACTCCACATTCTGAGGCTGCTCTGATGCATTTTATTTACACAGAACCAAAGCTTCTAGGGGCAAAGCTGCTTATTATATTTGAGGTTTTCACTTTTATTTATTTAATTAATTAATTTAAACTCAGAGTGTTTGAATGTGTAAGACTCCTTTATTTGGTTTTAATGTCCACCATGTGACAGAGTGCCACTGATTGATTATTTGCAATTTAATTATTATCTGCGTGGTTCTTTAATGCTCCGGGGCATTTTATGAATATGTTGGCTTTCACACTAGCATCCTGTAACATATTGTACTTATGCTGCATTATGCACGGTTCTAGTGGTATATATATTGTCACATACAGTGTGTTATTGCCAGCTGAGGACAGAGAAAGCTGATATGAGGACATTGATACACTAGATGTCAACTGCTCTGTCACTTCTTTCTCTATAGACTACAGTTTCAGAGCTGGGGAACAGCAGATGTGGACTGTTTTCCAGTGTTAAGTGAATTACTAGATTAAAGCCTGACTTTAATCTGAATTATGAAGACTTCAGGTTTAGGATTAACACCATCTCTCTCAAACCACTAGTTACTGACAAGCTTCTACTTACCAAATCTGTCAAACAAAAACACATACACACACATAGACAAACACGCGGCGGGCAGGAGTGAAAGAGAGTGGTTTATCACAACCAAACACCTGTGTGACAGAGAAAGGCGTTAACAAAATCCCCCCTGAATAGAAAATAATCCTCCATTTTCTGATGACTTTTAGACAGCAGTGGTGACCTGTGTTTTTCTGTGTCTTCGGTTTCATTTTTTATTTTGGTTGAGCTTTGATACAGTTTAAATGAATAGTTGGATTTGTGAAATCTGGAAAGGAGCATAGAAAGCAACAATCAGCACAGGCTTGAACCACCACTGAATAGGGAAGAAAAAGAGGCAGAAGAGGGTGTGTGTTGTTACCGTATAAACCATGTAAAAATATGTCATCCCTACATTTATTAATTAAGGGCCTACCTATTATTTTCTCCCTTCGCATTAAAAATGAAACGCACTGTTCCCTGGTCACAGATTAAACCCAGTGCTATATTTAATTGGAATGCCAGTTTAATTGTTAGTTTGTGGTGAAAGCAGCTCTGATATTAACTGAGGTAAATCTACAGGTTAAACATGATAGCATTTTAGCACATATGCTCCATGAAGCAGCAGGATATGCACACACAGAAAGGATAGATCTCTCCCTCCCCCACAAATTTCATAGAGTGAATGGAATCACCCATGAAAGTGAAAAAATATTGTGGAGGAACGAATGGATTGAACTTTGTGTAAATCTATTTTAACTCTAGTAGCTTCAGTGACTATTCTGTTTACACTCTGCCAGTAAATAAAGAAATCCTGAACAGTCAATCATCTCAGTATTATAGTCCACTCATTGATAGAATCCCAGAAAAGCTTAAGCTAAAGGTTACCTACTATGAGCAGACACTCTTAGTTCACTCTTAGTTTTATTTTGTGTGTGTGTGTTATGTGCAAGTGTCTGTGGTGTCAAACCAACCATGATCTAAACAGTTCAGTGTGCTAATAGTCAACGGTCCTAAAGAACATCATTCAGTGTGGTACTGTGTATTAGTAATGGCCTTGTTTTGTTTACCTATCCCATGATATGAACTGACCTCATCATACAAATATTATGGCTTGTACGGCCCCTCACATACTAATAAACAGCTAATATGCTAGTCATTTGAAAATAAATGCCTTGTATTTATTTAATTTTTATTTTCAGAATTATTTGAAGAATATCATGGTTTTCACTGAAATATTAAGCTGTTTTCAACATTGATACAAAATTCAGCTTTGCCATCACAGGGATAAATTACATTTTAAAATATATGGCACCTGTAATAAAAAACAGTTGTTTTAAAATATTTAAATTATATGAATGCAGCCTTGGCAAGTAAAAGAGACCTCTTTCAAAAATAAAAAAATAAAAACCATACCTATCCCACACTCAGTGATAACATTGAATTCAATTCAAAATTTTGTTTAGTTTGTAATTATGCTAATTTCATATTTTATTTTATTTTTAAACTTTTGAAAAAAAAAATATATATATTTTTTTATTTTTTCTTCTCAGGAATAGAAAGTTCAAAAGAACAGCATTTATTTAAAACAGTAATCAGGTTGATTTAACCTGGTCACATTCCTTAAAAAAATCTGCCTAAAATATATGGAGAGAGGGAAAACTTTGTGTGAAATGAAGTATAGTTTCATAGTTTAAGTTCATAGCTCATCAGTAACAGTATGTATAGACAGTGTGTGTCCTGTTCAAATGTGTACATTTTCTTTAAAGATAAATTGTTGAGCTGCAGGTGAGGACAGGACACTCATTATGTTGAATGTGCCTCACAAACAATAAAACAAGCACAAGCTCATATGCTCACAGAAAAACATAGGGTTTTCTATCTAAAATGGGTCAGATCCCTTAAGTTTATGTGCGAAAGGCATATATGCATGTGTCAGAGTGTGTTTATTTCAACAGTCTTATTTCTATCTAGACAAGCAATAGCAGATTCAGCTCTATTCCTCAAGCAGAAAATAACACCGTAAATCTGGCACAAAGACCTTTACAGCTCTATTGCATGTCAAGCATTTGAGTTTAAATGACAGCCAGCCTTATGGAACCTGTCTCCCAGACTGATTTTGCCTTCTCATAGGCTACAAGGGATTTTTTTATTTTCACTGGACAATCAATGGTTCAAAGCTTTCTACACTATATGTCCAGGAAATAAACTTATAGAGTTCACATAGGTTAAAGCCATCAAACACAGATCTATACTTGGTACAAGAATTGTTCCCCTTCAGGGAACTCGTGATTCTTCAGAAAAGCTTTGGAAATGCCTTTGTGTGACCGTGTCCTGAAGCATGTGTGAAATCAGACCAATGGAATGGCTAGATGTCATGGCCACGGGTGGGGTGACATAGAGACCAGAAAGATTACAAGTTCATCTTTGCCAACTTTTACACTTCCAGTGATTACATGGAACATGTGCGTGTGTTCACACACAACCCGTAAAGGTCCAGAAAAGACACGTGATATCAGGATGTTACGTGTAATGTACGAGTCCAAAACGCTAGGCACGTTAACTTTCACTTAAACTGGCAAACGATTTCAGCTTTAGCAAGGAAAGTGAGCAAGTAACCAGTCCCTCCAGAAAAACGCGATTATGCGATCGCGTGATTTAATGCATAATCAGCCAAGGGCCACATATTTATGCGGGGGTCGCATTTTTTCAAATATGCCGCACTTTCGCCACATAAAATCCCGATTTCAGGAAGCAAAATATGCGGAGGTAGCATGATTTCATAATAATAATAATTTTCGTTGCAAAAAAGTCACATATATCTTAGCAGAAAGTTTAAAAATGTTGCGTTTACTTCACACAAGTAAATCACCATTATTTCCCAATGGGAACCTTATGAAGTGACGTAATTGCGCGATGTGAACATCATCTGTGAAGCCCGCAGTGAAACCAGGGTGAAAGATGCAATACATTCTTATCTGCCAACAAAAATAAGTGCAAAAGACCGCGTGAAGCAGTTACCCGGTGTGTTACATGACAGTGGGGGCAAATTATTTTGAGAGAGGGATGAGGATGGCGAATGATAGGCCAGTGTTAAAGGGGGGGGTGAAATGCTCGTTTTCACTCAATATCCTGTTAATCTTGAGTACCTATAGAGTAGTACTGCATCCTTCATAACTCCAAAAAGTCTTTATTTTTATTATATTTATAAGAGAAAGATAGTCTGTACCGATTTTTCCCGGAAAAACACGAGCGCCTAGAGGCGTGACGTGTGGGCGGAGCTAAAGAATCACGAGCGCCAGTAGGCTTTTGCGTTGAGAGCGTTTGGAAGCTGTGACACAGATCCAGAGGCTGAAATTTAACATCATCAGCAAAGGCGTCTCTATGTGGTATGTACTGAAACTGTATATATTTGCTTAGCGGTTTTGGAAAATGACTAAGTTCCACTTTATGTCGTCTTTTTTTTTTTTTTTTTTAAGCTGTACATGTGGAAAGTGCAGTTTGATGACAACATCGCATGTTGTTTACTTGATGTGCTTACACGCCGATAGCTAAGTTAACAACACAGAGATATTTGAAGCAGTTTTACTCACCGCATGTGGTTCCAACACACGATCGTGACCCTTTTTCGATGGGACTGCATTATCCTTAAGAAATAAACGATGTGCAATCCGAAATGCAGGGAACAAACAAAAACACTTGCACAACTCCGTTGATGCTCTGTAAAAATAAACTCCATCCACTGGTCCCTTAATGCTGTTTCTCTTTTGGTAATCTGTGCAGGGTTGTCTTGCTCTGTCAACCAAAAACACTTCTTTTGTGACTTTTCGCGACGCTCTCGCTCTGATCAGGCTGTGCTCAGCCTCTCAGTGCTCTGCTATACCGGAGCGCGCGTTCTTCCGGCAGAAGTGTCTTAGGACCCATATAAGGAAATTCCGCTCCATCTAACGTCACACAGAGCCATACTCGAAAAAAACTTTCCGAAACTTGTGACAAACCGGAAAAGTTTTTTTGGGAACAAAAATACTCCTTCAAACGTACAACTTAATTTTTGAAACTTTGTCCATGTTTAGCATGGGAATCCAACTCTTTAACAGTGTAAAAAACTCAGTATGCATGAAATAGCATTTCACCCCCCCTTTAAAGGCTACGCAATAGCTTTCATTTTCACAGTGGACTGTTGTAGTTTCATTCAGAAGTTGATGCACCTCTACAGTTGTAAGATTGTACTTTTTTGTTACAGAATAGTACCAAAACCTTACA